>NC_137632.1:865698-1328198 GCF_963383615.2 Lipophrys pholis
TTTGGAAGAGTCCTTTTGGAATGAATTTCATAAAAGTCACAGAAAAAGCAGAATAACTGTGAAGGTAACATTGAGCTCTGCTCTGTACTCACTTGTCCTTGGGATCTTCAAAACCCTGAAAGAAAGAAAAGAGAAGGAATCTTAGTTGGGTGAATTAAGGCTTTTAATGATATTAATTCACTTTATCTGTAATGACTCATAATTAAACGCAGCAAAGAATAAAAATCTACATTTTTGACCGAACATTTATTGGCTGCATGTCGAAAAAAAATGTGAATTATTCCTCATTTTTTGCACATAAATTATTGAAGACAGTATTTTGGCCTTTTCTTTCGTTATTCAGATCATTTATTGTCGACTTCTATAAATCATTCTTACATAAGTTATTTCAAATTTGTGTTGCTGCAGTTATTAATCCTTTTCACTTTATTAAAGATTCTAATCTGTCAACTATCACTGTTCCATCCATCTTCTCCCTCTTCTCTGTCCCCGGGTGGTGGTGGTGGTGTCAGTCTGAGCACCGTCACCCAGATCACGTTGACCCATTAAGAACCTTCCTGCAGGTGGAGAGCCCACAGGAAGGTGGAGAGCCCACAGGAAGGTGGAGAGCCTACAGGAAGGTGGAGAGCCCACAGGAAGGTGGAGAGCCTACAGGAAGGTGGAGAGCCCACAGGAAGGTGGAGAGCCCACAGGAAGGTGGAGAGCCTACAGGAAGGTGGAGAGCCCACAGGAAGGTGGCGCCCGGCGGGGGACATGAACCCTCTACCTTGAGACTGAGAGTCTCATGCTCTACCTACTGAGCTGGACGGGGACATGAACCCTCTACCTTGAGACTGAGAGTCTCATGCTCTACCTACTGAGCTGGTCGGGGGACATGAACCCTCTACCTTGAGACTGAGGGTCTCCTGCTCTACCTACTGAGCTGGTCGGGGGACATGAACCCTCTACCTTGAGACTGAGGGTCTCCTGCTCTACCTACTGAGCTGGTCGGGGGACATGAACCCTCTACCTTGAGACTGAGGGTCTCCTGCTCTACCTACTGAGCTGGTCGGGGACTGCTATCACTGTTGTAACACTGAAATTCCACCATTGTGAGAAAAATAAAGTGTAACTTATTTTATAGATGCTTTGTATTTCTACTCTTTTATTCTTTAATCCATGTTATTAATCTTATTAATCCCCCTCAAATTACAGCTGTTCAACAACATCTGTTGACTGAAATACCAAGGCTGGTCACATAACAGTACAATCATTGAGAAACCAAAAGGTTTCCTGCAGTGAGCACAGAAAAACATGCAGCTCGTTCAAAAGTATGCCTGACAAGTTATCTTCAGTATTTATGTCACTCAGCAATCCTTTAACCTGAAACAAATGAGGCTGTAAAGATTGTTTTTTTTTTTATTAATTCAAACTAGTTAAACAAACAAATCCACTTATTTACAGTTTTTCACCCAAAATACCATATCTGGTTGTGCAGTGGTTGGCACTGTTGCCTCACAGCAAGAAGTCTCCCGGTTTGAGTTCCATTTTCTTCCTTTGGATCAATAATCATCTTTAAAGTGGCTCCAGTTGTGTGTATTTAATTGTTTAACTCTGCTACAGCCTAAAATGCATAAGTTGCTGGTTTGAGTTTTAATGCTTCTATTTTCATATAATGTGTTTTGTGTTTTTTTTTATCATCTTGTGACCCATAACTTGACTTTCAGGGTGGAAAAAAGGTCAAATTAGACCCAGATTTAATTAATATTAAAGTGTAACAGCTCACAATTTGGATGCAAAATAGATTTTCACTATAATAACAAGTATTCAGCTGGTAGTTTTCACATTTTCTTAACTTTTATAACAACAAAGTGAGCACAACTGTTTTTGGCTCTCTCTAGTGGATCAATACTAAAACAACAGCAAAAAGTAAATATTCCTGCTGGCTACGATGGTTCCTGGTTGTGAAATAAGCAGTTTATTTTGCAGTAAGGAGTCAGAGGTCAGTTCTTCTTTTAAAATCTCCATCATGCTCTGTGCATCTCGTCCTCCAGTCCAGTGACTGATGACGAGATGATGGTAGGACAGACACGGTGATCGGCAGGAGGAGGCAGTGCTCCCAAAAATCATAGCTGATGTCCAAAAGTGTTTCTGCAAACTTTCGTGAGTCCCGATGCTGGAAAACAACCACCGCCCTGTGACACTGCAGTGACGGTTCATGTGGGGAAAAATCCAAACAGATGACAGGAAGCTTAACTGAACCGACTGATCCAAAATGACACTTTTACTTGTAACCGCTCAGAAGATCCATTCAAAATGTATTCACCGTTTAATTATTTTGTTTTTTTGAATGTAACAGTGGTTAGAGTGTCAGTGGGTGGCGCTCTTGTTTTAAGTCCCATTATCTCTTTGCTGATGCCACATACACATGTCTCTCTGGTATTATTATTATTATTATTATTATTATTATTATTATTATTATTATTATTATTATTATTATTATTCAATATAAATTTTGTCCAGGTTGACCATCCATCTAGTTAAATACTGGATGTTACCTCTGGACTGGATCTCAGAGACGTTCTGCAGCGCGGCTCTGCAGTCTGGTTTATGTTCTATACTTTTAAAAATACTTTAAGGTTCCCACATCTTCACCATAAGCAAGTAATTCCCTTGACTCATCTGTGCATGCATGTTTTTGGACAGTGGGAGGAAACAGGAGCACCATGGCCATGCACAGATCACACACATTCTAGTGTGCGTGTGTGCGTGCGTGTGTGTTTTAATTCTAACACAGCTTATAGAGCTACAAAATGCATGCAAGTTGCACATTATTTTCTGTATCTAACCACAATTCAGAGCCTCAGATATTTTATTGTTGTATATTTTACAGTTTAGAAGATTTAGCAATTTTTGCTTTCTAGTTTTATGGTGAAATGTATAAAAACAAACATGACTAAAACTGTTAAAAGAACTGAAATGATGGTTTGATACGCTAATAAAATGTCAGCACTTCTTAATTTTACTCCTTAAATACAGTTTTGGTAAATGTAGCAAATACAATAATTAAAGTTTTTAAAGTTTGTTATTTACTAACAGAAAAGATCATCTGAAGATTAATTAATTAATAATAGATAAGATTTAGCTATAGTATAAACGTGTTAGATAATCAAACATCATCTATAATCACTATTGAGTGTTCCGTATTTTTTTAAATATTTCTATTTTTTTATACTATACTATATTATTGTTTTCAGTGCTGTTAAGCACCTTGTGACTCATGTCTGGGAAAGGAGCTATAGAAATACAACTCTATTCTATTTTATTTTATTCTATTCTTTACATGAAATTGGTAATATTACCTTTATTTATTAAGCAAATATTAATGATTTTAACCTTTAAATTGTAATTTTAGACACAAAGTGTTGAAATAAAGTAAAATATAAAACACTGAAATCATAAGTTAGCATATATTATAATAGGGATGATGAAATGGCAAATAATGAAACAAAAAATACATTAAGTGTGTCAGACCATTACTTATTTATTATTTATATTTTTTTATCACCATTTGTTTGACGACTAATATTCTTTATTAATATTCATAAATATATGTTTACTAGGGACGTCCCGATCACATTTTTTGCCCCCGATATCGATCTGATTTTTCAGAATTGAGTATCGGCCGATACCGATACTTTCCTGATCCGATACTTACATTACTATTGCGAATATACTCAATAGTGTATTTTTGGAGCGACTAAGACGTCTGAAGCTAAAAGCACTATTGGCAGAAGCTTTGTTTACCTAGAAATTATTGTAAAACTCACTTATTGAATCAAAATTCTTCTCAGAATAACTTAAGAACTTATTTAAACTTTATTCAGTCAGAACAACAAAAACCCAGTTACACTCTGCAGTCTTGTTTCTCTTATTTATCTTAACTTAAACTACTTCACATGGATTTTGTGACAAATAAAAATAAAATTAAAAATGAAACCCAGAGAATCAGTTTGACTAACATATAAAGTATAAAAAACTACAACATAAACAGTATCCAGTAAAACCAATTCCACTTCAAAGTGTCTTTGACTGGTTGGGTTGAAAATAAGTCCTAAAAAAGTGCAAAAACAATAATAAAAATAAATAAATAAATGTTAAACATAAAAGCTCTCAGGCTCCAATGTAACTTCTTTGTGTATTAAATTCCAGTTTACCTTAAAGCAGTATGAGAGGTTGGACCTGAATGTCACTAAACATTTACAGTTCAATGTGAAGTATAAACACTTCATTCTACTTCAAAGTGGTAAAACCTGTTTGACTAAAGTATTCTGAACATAGTACTCTCAAAAACTTATTCAGAATATCCCAGTCTCCCTTCAAACTAGAGGAACCTTCTGGGTTCTTGTTTCACCATATCGCTCCCCTGTGGGGACTGATCCTTTATTTTATAACCCTTTATTTTATAATCCTTTATTTTAAAGTCCTTTATTTTAAAATCCTTTATTTTAAAGTCCTTTATTTTAAAATCCTTTATTTTGAAATGGAGAGTTTGCTGCTTCAGTGCAGCTTTTTCTTTAGTTGTTGTTGTAAACTCAGCGTACTCCCCCACATGTTTACTTTAGATGTCTTATCAGATTAGTTGTGTTAAATGAAGCTCTGGTGCTCCACCTCTCGGGACTGTGGTGAAGCTCTGGTGCTCCACCTCTCAGGACTGTGGTGAAGCTCTGGTGCTCCACCTCTCGGGACTGTGGTGAAGCTCTGGTGCTCCACCTCTCGGGACTGGTTTGGTTATCCACCTTAAACTCCCTCCAGACTGCAGGTTGATCCTCTCAGTGGCTTCAGGCTGCTCACCTCAGTTTACTGCAGGTCGCACACGGGGCTCGCTTTTTTTTTTTTTTTTTTGATCTGCGGGGTGATCAGCTGGATTTGCCGATTCCCGATCAGTCACAAATCACCAATATCGGCCCCGATCCGATATCTACCGATCTGATCGGATCATCCCTAATGTGTGTATATTTTGATGTGCGTGTATATGCTGGGATATATATAGGTATATATGATGCATTATTATGCAAGTGATTCATTGGAGCAAACTGACTGTATTTCATACTATATTTTGTATAAATGAAAAGAAATAGACAGTTTGAACAAAACGAGTGTCAGACACGCCTGCATCCATCGACTGGGTGAGTCACTCAGGGGTCGGCTCAAAGGGACTAAATAAATACAAATGTGGACGCAGTCACATCATTTCATCATTTCATCATTTCATCATTTCATCATTTCACCCACGACAGTTGGAGCCACAGCGGGTTGCCACGGCAGGGGCCATAGTGAGCAGGAGGCCATAGTGAGTGGGGGGGCCATAGTGAGTGGGGGCCGTAGTGGGCGGGGGTGGTAATAGTGAACCGGGGGCCATAGTGAGTGGGGGCCGTAGTGGGCGGGGGTGGTAATAGTGAACCGGGGGCCATAGTGAGTGGGGGCCGTAGTGAGGGGGGGGGGGGGGGTTAATAGTGAACCGGGGGCCATAGTGAGTGGGGGGGCCATAGTGAGTGGGGGGGCCATAGTGAGTGGGGGGGCCATAGCGGCCTCTCATCAGAGGATGGACAAAACGTCGTCTCCATCCATAGATGTGACACGGAGCAGGTTTGAACTCACCATCCGCTTCATCTCCTTGGAGACCTGGTTCCCCCCCAGGTGGTTGTAGAACGGCCGGTCGGTCCAGTGGCCGCTGTTGTGAGTGACAGAATTGGTCCTCTGCCGGTTCATTTTGGCGATCATTGCCTTTTCCTCTTTCTGTGAGAGGCGGAGAGAAAATACAGAAACATATAGTTTGACCCACTGTTACTGTCGATCTGCGGTTACAGAACAGAGGAACAGAGATGAGAGAAGATCTGCAAAACTGATTTATTCACACAGAAACGTCTTTTTAATTCTATCTCAATGTTGCTCAAAGCATCACACTACCTCCACCTGCTTCCATCCCATAATGCATCCTGGTTCCATGACTTCCTGCTGCAGTTCCAGCTCCAGTGTCTTATTAGTTGGATCCGACCTCCTGACGATTTTTGATATTCGGGACATTGAGTTTGTTTCTTTCATTTTCATTTCTTCTATTAAAACGGTGAGATAAATCTCATTTCAATTTGTGCTCGAAGCCCAAAGTAACAAATGAGTTTATTCTTTCTAAGCTTTCGTGTTTTGAAGGTATTGGATGTGAAATCCACCTTATCCAATGTGACACGCACCCCCATCATGTCACTGGGTTATTTCAATGGAGAAAAGTTAAAACATGTTGACCTCTCACCTTAAAATTCAAGCTGTTTTTTTTAAACAGCACCACCTAGAGGATGACAACTATCCTGCTCTATTGAGCTCTGAAGGAGGAAAAAACTATCGGGAGTTGCAGGTTTAGAAATATTGCGATCAAATCAAACTTTCTTGACACTTTCTGTCTGGTGAATACTAACAATGAGAATATATAGTAATATAATATAATATAAAGTAACTGTGCTGCACAATCCGGCCTGTGTTTCCCAGCATCGCTCCACATGACTTTCTATCTATACCCTCTGCGTGTGACGGCGCCGGAGGACACGGCAGGCGGCTGATGAATGAAGCAGCGTTGTAAACAGAGTGGAGGAAACAGGCTCTTCCTCCTCCTCCCAACAGTTTGTCTGGGAACCGTTCCCACTTTAAAAACTGTGGTGAGTCCATCATGAACAGATTTTAAAGTGGCTCCAACAGAAACTCTGTGATGATGACTTATCATAGGAATGTTTCATGGTGAGTTTAACACACAACCACAGAGGGTTTTTAACAAAGATGTGAACAATTTCTACTGAATTTACTTTGATTTTATAGATACGTGCAATCAGGGGCCGTTTCTGCACATAACTGAACATGCTGCCAGAGTTAATGTTGTATCGCAGGTTGCAGCTGTGTGAGGGGATGTCTGTCATATACTTTATATATGATGCATTTGCGGCAGGATTTGTGATCGTTCCTTCGCACAGCTCACATACCGAGCCCTGCTGCTCATAAACAGAAATAATCAACCAAACATGTGTTGGGGGCCGTAGATTCCATGAACTCCTCCAGAGGTTTTTCCCCCGAAAGGAAAACACCACAACAATGGATAGGCCATAAAACAGCAGGGGAGCGAGCCAGACCCCGGAAGTGGCCAATGAGGACGCTTGAATCCGACCCGAACACAGCAGGGGTCCAAACCCAAGTTTGTGAGACTCACGTTCTATCAAAACTCTCGGCTATTCTCAACTGGCCATGGAGGGAGAGACATCTCTTTCCCTCATCAGGATGGTAAAGAGAGCACCAAGCAGAAACAAAGAGACAGAACCAACGCCAGCCCGCTGGACGAGCAGGACCCAGTTTGGACTACATCTTCTGTTTTCCGCTATTTTTCCTGTTTTTGGGAGATTCTGGAGACCAGAGCCAGTGTCGTCTCCTCCCAAGATCATCCTCTCAGTTGCACTCCTGCAGCTGGAGCCAGGCCTCTGAATTTCAGGACGCTGAAATTAAGACCCGGTAACAACCAGTTACCACCGCCTCCCAGAACCAACAGCACCACGGACGGTGCTGTCCAGAACCGGAGGGTGAGCGCTTTTGTCTGGGCAGAGAATAGTTAGAATGATGTTCTGTTGAAAATGCAATATGGATCCATGTGCCGCTCAGAAGGCCGCAGCATCTCATGTTGTTTGTATATGCGCATTCACGCACACCAAGTCCAGAACTCTGGTTTTCCACCTCAGAACCAGAGGTCCAAGTGAGCTCCAGGCCCACTAGGAGCTCTGTGTGGAGGAACCAGGGTTCAGAACCGAGCCTCACAGAATTCTCTGTCTTTCTCTTGTCTTCATCCTCTCTCATCTCTCCCTCTCTTTCATTAACCCGCAGCAATGCGCCCCCCTTACCTGATCAAGATAAGCTCACACACCACTGCATGTAACACCTACAAGTCAGCTGCTGCAGGGCAGATCTGCCGTGATCACAAGAGCCCTGACGGCCGGTCCCGACCTCCACTTAGGTGCTCAGAACCGGGCCAACGGAACCGCCCGTTCGTTACGCCCTCGGTAGACTAACTCGCTCCGAGACCGCCCTCGCGCACGCGTGCTCGACGGACGTCTTGTTTATCTGGCCGCTAAGCAACCGCCGCGTCCCCAGAAAGAGCGAGTCATCACACCCCCTCGTCACGCACGCACGCACGCACGCACGCACGCACGCACGCACGCACGCACGCACGCACGCACGCACACACACACACACACACACACACACACACACACACACACACACACACACACACTCTTTGTACATAGTGTTTGCTGTTTAATAGATTAGATCTCCATGTTAGATGTCGTTTGCTATTTGAATGTGTTGATTTATGAGATGATTTCCGAATTATTTATGAATTAATACATTTTTATTAATAAACGCCTGTTAGCTGAATTGTACGCTTCTTGGTGATTATTGTGTATTTATTGTTGACAATTCACTGGTTTGTAACAGTCTGTGCTCGGATCTCACACCTTCCATTCTATTTAAGATTGTTATATTTTATGCAGAAATATTAACTACCTTAAATAAACTTTTTACAAACGAGACTGATATTTTGGTATTAGCTATTTCCAGTTTATCTGGTGGTGCCCCGATTTATTATTAATACATAAATAAGAAATTTATGCAAATTAATAAAAAATTTTATTAAAAATTATTTCCGATAATTTTTCAATTTTTTTTGTTTTTAAAGTAATTATCCAATTACTTTAGGAGTTGTTAATGAGTAAATGACCGTTTACCTCCATTAATAATTTCAATTTTTCATAAATTACTTCCAGTGATTTATTACTTTTAGTAATCTATAACTTACAGTAATTATATGCTAATAACCAACCATAAACCCCAACACATGCATTTTCTTGATTTTTGGTTCAGTTAAAGGTTAAACTGTGTTTCAAACAGTCTCACCTGCAGATTCAGGAACTTTCTGTTAGATTAGGATAAACCTCCATAACCTCACTGACCTCCTACACATCCACTCACCCAGTCGTACCCTCAGATCTGCCTTCTTTCTCAGCAACACCGTCCATCCGTATGACCACCCTTCTACCCGTCTATAGCCCCCCCCCAGCAGCTTCATCCTGGCTCTAACTGAAACTTCCATTTAACACCATACCCTTTTCTGGCTGCAGCCCACGATGAGGTAGGTTTCTATGTTGTGCTTCTTCAGGTAGGCATTTCTGTCTCCTCCGGCTCCTGCTTCCACGTCGTAGTCCCCGTTCAGATAATTCAGCGTGGCCTTGGTGATGTGAATACGTCTGAAAAGCACAACAAAGACCCACAGACACCCTGAGGAATGTCCAGTATTCTCATATAGATGATGCGTTTGTTTAAGCCGAACATTACCCGGCTTGGCCTCCAGCCTCCATCTGATTGGCCAGCGTGACGTCGTTGGACCAGACGTCGAATTGCCACTTCCTGAGCCCCAGCACGCCGCAGTGCACCCGGCCACTGTGGATCCCCACCCGCATGTTCACATTGACCCCGGTCACCTCCCGGACCAGCCTGCAGGGCAGAGAGTGGACGAGAATCGGAATTTTACAATGCTGTCCCATCACGTCACGTCTCTGCTTGTCTCTGAAAGGTAAACTTAAACGTTCAAAGGAGAATTAACCTTTACAAGCCTTTTTCTATTAAGTGCACCATTTCTGGTGTTGTGTATATGGAGCAATCCATAATGTAAAAAAGGCCAATATCAAAATAATGTAGACATTTTAAATGTGATAAAGTCAATAAATTTTCAGTAGTGTCATAAAATATTTGAGGACAAATGTCCTAACAATATTTTGATTTAGTAAGTTACTAAACTATTGTCTGTAAAAAGAAACTGTCAAAGTGTGATAACTGGAGCCTATTCCACCATTTCAGTCTGGTTTTAGTGATTGTTGTTTTAAACTATTTCAAATATCTTGGCTCTTTCTTACTGTATGAAGCTATTTTCCAATACATTTCACCAACTTACTAACATTTCTTAATGGTTGAGCTATTTTAACTGCTTTTAGCCCTTTTGACTATTTTTTTGCAGCGTTAGCCTTTTGGGGGGGCTAGTTTTTTGCAGCGTTAGCCTTTTGGGGGGGCTAGTTTTTTAGCTAGCTAGTTTGTGGCAATTGTAAAAAAAATTGGCATTTCAGCAATTTTGGCATTTCTATTTTTTTAAGCAATTTTACCATTTTGTGCCTTTTTAGCTATTTTAACTTATTTATTTATTGTACAATTTTACCATTTGAGGGGATCGTAACCTTTTCAGTTGAAAGTCTCTCTAACAAAAAGCCAAAACTGAAAACAAAAAAGATTAAATAAGAAAATAATTGATTTATTACAACTTATTACATTGACAAAAACCAAAGTTAGTACAGTATTGGTAGTTAGATGCTTTTTTTTAACATCAACGTCAATGCAGCTGGAAGTTATGACTGACTTCTTGCTTCTTCTCTCACATAAAAGAACTCCACTCTTCTTCTGGGTATTGCTGATTCAGAGATGCTTCAGAGAGTGGATTGAAAACAAACAGTCCTAATGTTCACCCTGCTGTTTGGAGGGTGAATGACCCGAGGAGAACTTACGAGATGGCCTCTATCATGTCGAGGCCCATCTCCACGCAGCAGTGGGCGTGGTCGGCTCGCGCCTCAGGCAGACCCGACACACAGTAGTAGCAGTCTCCCAGGATCTTGATCCGCAGACAGTGGTTCTCCTGTCGTCACAAACACAACTGTCAGGGAGGACGCACAGGACGAAGGACGGTCCAGCATTGATAGCGGTGATGTTGGTTCTGAGGAAACTTCAAGCAATCTCTAGAAACTTGTTCCTGTTTTTAGCATTTCAGCCTGAACTACATGACAGAGATGTACAGAGACGACGCTGTGTTTGTCCATTTAAAAGTCATAATTATTTGTTACATCGCTCGTCTCAGCAAGGCCTTGTTTCTCAATAACTAATAGAAGAGAGGAAGCAGGAAATCCTACATCTATTCTGAAAAAGTGGGAATATTATACTAGATACAACTAACTTAACTTGATATAATACAATAATCTCATCACGTCATCCAGTGTTCATGTAAACCGGTCAATCTGATCTCTAAATGAGAAATAATTCAATCAGATTTATAAAAAAGTGACCATGTAAAAGTAGCTAATATTCTTGCTTCTATGATCAAATATTTAATTTATAATATAGAATAAAAGTCATTTTTCCACAGTGTTGAGCTACAAATCAAATATTGATTGGATCAAAAGTTTTGTGAAACCACTTTTTTTTCTGTCACCAGATTAAAATCCCCTCTGAGGTCTGTTTAATTCGCTGAGGATATTATTGGAAAACATTTTAAATAAAAAAACAAAAGTAAAGAGTGTGAAATTATCTTTCTGTCATGAGAGCCCAGCGAGGAGCTGCTGATATGTGACCTTTTATCCCCCCACACTCTCGTTTCCAAGAACTTTGAGAGGAAGTTTTTATTCAGACGATGACTCAAAACGAGTGGTAAAGTTGACTGGAAGTACACGGGAAAGTCTTGACAAAAATACCTTACAGTACCTGGTGACATAGTCACACCGAGCGAAATGGCTGCTCTGACTGCAATTTATGATTCCTTAAGGGGGAAAATCCTAGTTGGTAGCTCTAACTGCCTTTGACTTTGATTATCACGACATAAATTTAAAAGAAATATCCATTTTCTTATAGACGCGTCAAGGCAACATTGGGTTTATGGAAATTACCCCCAGGAAAGTACAACATGCAGTTTGACAACAATTAGATGCATTTTTTCCAAACTTCAGATCAGAAGTTTCTCACTTTCACGCTACTTTCACACACAAACTCTTATCACATACATATTATCATTATTAAAAGTTAGAAGCACAAATGCAACGTTAGGTTTTCAGAAACTTTCCACTTTCTCTGTGGGAATTTACGTGTTTGACAACATTCAGATGTGTTATTTTTCTCACTTGGAGGTCGGAAGTTTTGGATTTACCAGCTACTTTTAAACCAAAACATCAGGAATATGAACAAATATTACATTATTTCTAGAAACACAGACATAGAATTTGGTTTTCAGAAAATACCATTATCTTACTGGGAAGTTCCAAAACTTTTATCCACAAAGGCCTTTCACATACAAGTCATTACAAAATGGTATATTCCAGGTAGGTGCACCAACATTGGGTTTCCAATTACGTTTGACAGCATTCACGTGTGTGTGTGTGTGTGTGTGTGTGTGTGTGTATGTGCTCGGAAATGTAGCAGATATGTGTCAGGTTTGTTATTTACATTTCGATGATGAAACATGTTATAATAATGATGAAACATGTTATAATAATAATGATGAAACATGTTATAATAATGATGAAACATGTTATAATAATAATGATGAAACATGTTATAATAATGATGAAACATTGAAGCTCCTCACAAACAGAGCAGGAGCTCTAAAATGAATATGTACAATCAAGACCAGTAATTTTTACTTATGAAGTTAATATTAATAATTTGATCTTTTAAAAATAGCAACTTTAAACACAAATTCCATGAAAGTGCTTTAAATACAGCAAAATACTATTAAAAAATTGTGTTGATGATTTGAAGAAAAATACATAAAATAAACAACATGACAAACTGAAAATGTACTTACATATAAATAGCAAATGTGTTTCTAGAAATAAAATAAAATCATGCACATTTTTATCCCAATTAAAAAGAAAATATTAGTTTAATTCTTTAGAATTTCACAGAAAATAAATTGAAAAACAGCAATTATTTGCAATACTTGCAACACCTAGAAGGTACTGATTACTGATATTCAGCACAATTTAGTGATTATAAAGAGACATTTTTAACATATAATTCATCATGTCAGTCCTCACCGCTGCCAGTTTATCGAAGCGAGCAAACAGCTCGTTGAGCGTCATCACCAGCTCCTGCGCCGTGCACTGCGAGGCCAGGCTGGTGAAACCCTCGATGTCTGCGAATAAGATGCTGCACAAACACAGGGAGAAGGGAAACGTTCCACATTACTGATGCTGAGTGGCTCAACGCCATTTCTTTCATTTTGTGTGTTGAATTCATGTGTCCACATGTAGATTCAAAGCAGAGATGAAAACAAATTCAGTATAAAATGAAATGAAGCGCTCAGCGGCTGAGTGTTTGTCACGACATCTGATAAAGACAGTGTCCATACGACAACGCGGTTCCAGGTCACCGCCTTGTATTTGGCCGATCAGCCACACGCCCTAACCCTAACCCTGTTTTAGGAGCCTGGAACAGGTTTTTGTTTTTTTAATGAAAACCTTGTTCCAGAGTGGAGAAATTTGGAAACGTTGCCTCGGTTTTGATGTGTGGACGGACAAGACGCACATTAGCTGAAAACTATGATGTCATGGCCCCGCCTCTGACTCGATAACCTGACGACCACAACAACAATGGCGGACTACCTGCTTCGGATCCAGCTGCAAAAGCTGCTGATGCTCGTCGCTTTAACAAGGCCAGATGTTAGTTTTGTTGATTTTTCCATTGTTGATGTGTCTCTGTGGAGGAGTTACAGCGCCATCTATAGGCCTGACATATGTATCGGCACTTTGAGATGTAAAGTGCAATACAAATTGAATGTATTCTTATTCTTATTCTTATTACATTGTTTTGAGTCGTTTCCATGGTGTTGCATGGATGCAGACTTTTCCTGCACCAATGCTGTGTGGATGGGAAGGTTTTTGTGGCGAGGGCCTTGGGCCCCATTTGCAAGAGAAAAGGCAAAACTTTTGTTCTGTTTTTGGGAACTGTTACCGCAAAAATGGTGCTCAGAGCCACTGAAACGCAACTTTTTAAAAACACTCTGTCTCTGTGTAGACGGTGGAAACACTGGTACAGGACATATGCATCATGGCCTGAATATTTACCGTAATTTCCAGACTATTGAGCGCACCTGAATATAACCCACCTAATTTAAAAAGAAAAATGTGTGTACCTGCGTAGGCGGCGCTCAGGTGTCCATGTTGTAACAGGGCAGGAATTTATCTGCAGGATCGCATTTTCTTTTTTTTTTAAGAAAAAAGTTATTTTAAAAACGGCTTCTGTGGTGGTTCGGGTCGGGTCGGCGAATGGGACGGAGAGAGAACTCTGTGAAAAGTGAATATAGCCCCAGAGATGTTAACCCTTAAAAATCCACATATTAACCGCGTCATTGTATAAGTCACAGGGATCATAGCGCGTGAAAAACGTAGTGGCTTATAGTCTGGAAATTACGGTATTTCATCTGCACATGCTCAGTTGATTACTAATAACATGAAAATGTGTGATAAGTTAGAACTTCTGAAACTGTTTCCATGATAAGTGGCAGTTTTTTTGTTTTACTGTGTCTTGGACAGTACGAAGAAACTGGTCAGTGAATCTTGAGGCTGTAGAAGTTCTGGGAATGACTGATATATGGTCACATGCCCTGTTTGTCTGCTTCCCACGAGCGGGTGAATCTTGAACCCGTCCCAAATGGCCTTGGAGTTATTGTGATGACCCTTGTGAGTGAAATGCTGTCGGCATGGACAGAATAAGAAGAGAAGCCGGCTTTGTGGTCACTGCAGGAGTCAGTCATTGTGGCGTCATGTTCAAACTCAGGTAAAAACCCACAAGAACACCCGATCCCACTGACCACCATTGTTCTTTGAAGCTACCACATCTAACACTGAACATTTTCTCTTTCAATAAGCATTTTTATTCCCAGATCACTGGTTTGCTCCTGGGCTTCAACATGTGATGACTTTTGGAAATCCAAAGGCCTGTTAGTTTCTCGCCACTTCAAAGTGCTTAACGAAATCTGTCCTCACCTGAGTTCGTCTCCTCATTTGCACCCGAGAGCTGAGGACAATATGAAATAATGGAATTCACAAGTAGTTTTCAATCGAACCTTTCCAGTTGTCTGAAGGAAGTATAAAATATTGGTAACTAAACACAATAATCATTATGATCTATAATTCACTTTGGATGGTTAAACAGTCTATCTAATCCTTGAGATGAGATGAGATGAGATGAGATCAACTTTTGTATTGTCTGAATCAGATAGTGACACAAATGTTTTATTAACAAGGCCCCAAACAATAAAATACAACACAAGTACAGATATACAGGAAATGTTAAAAGGAAACAGGAAACAATAGCCGACAAAAATAGAAATGAAAAAAGCATGTGGTTCAGCAAATACAATCATCACCCTTCAAATTTCTGTCCTTTTTTTCTAAGGCCATGGTCACACAGTGTTAAGGCGGTAAGCACTGTCATCTCACAGTGGGAGGACCATGGTTTGATTCTAGTCTGAGGAATATGTATCTAAAACTGGAAGCAGCCAAAACAACTAATTTAAGTCTAATGGCTCCTAATCCCCTCCCAGATTAAATTTAGATCAGTCCAGATTTAGTCTAAAAGGAGTCTGAACTCAATCTTGAACTTTTCTAAAAACAAAACAAAAACCAGCTTTAAATCAGTTCAGTGATATACGTTTTATTTTTTATCTGAAACAGACTCAAAACTGGTTTGAAACAAGTTAACCTAAGCTAACCTAAAACTAGCCAAACATATCAGTTTAAAACTACACTGAAAAAAAATTGTTAGAAATAGTTGGACGAACTTCATTTAATCCCGTTTAAAACTAGAAACCGGTAAAAAAAAAGAGTTGAAATGTAGTTGAAAACTATTCTTAAACCAAAATGAGTGTGAATCTAAGATAAAACCAATGAAAACAACTAGTGTGAACCCAGAACCCTGAACCCAGAACCCTGTACCCTGAACCCAGAACCCTGAACCCAGAACCCTGTACCCTGAACCCAGAACCCTGAACCCAGAACCCTGAACCCTGAACCCTGAACTCAGAACCTAGAACCCAGAACCCAGAACCCTGAACCTTGAACCCTGTACCCTGAACCCAGAACCCTGAACCCTGAACCCTGAACCCAGAACCCTGAACCTAGAACCCAGAACCCAGAACTCTGAACCCAGAACCCTGAACTCAGAACCTAGAACCCAGAACCCTGAACCTTGAACCCAGAACCCTGTACCCTGAACCCAGAACCCTGAACCCAGAACCCTGAACCCAGAACTCTGAACCCAGAACCCTGAACTCAGAACCTAGAACCCAGAACCCAGAACCCTGAACCCAGAACCCTGAACCCAGTCCAAAACTCATCTTAAATCAGCACAAAACAGTCATAAACAAGCCAAAAGACAACCTGAAAAACTAATCTAGAACCAGTCCAATACCGGCCTAATCTAATGAGGAACCAACTTAAAAATAATTGAAAATTAGTCTTGAACTAAAGTGAATGTCAATCCAACAATAAAGCAATAAAAAGAACTAGTCTGAAACCAACACAATGAGTGTGAACCCCAGATTAAACAGTGAAACAACCTCGTCTGAAACTGGTCCAAAATCTGTCTGAAACCACAACAAAACCAATTCAGAAGAACACAAAACCAGTTGAAAACCAGCCCAGATTGAGCCAGAAACAGGAGGAGCTTATTTCGATCTCAGTCCAGACGTCTTTCAAGACCTTACATGTTTCCTCTCTTCCCATCTTCTTTAGGTACTTTGGCTTCCTCCAACAAAAGGGTTTGTTGATCCGTCACATACATACATGCACTCACACACCAAAACAGTGACGGGAGTCCAAGAACGCAGGTTATGTGAAAACTCAGAGTAGGTTAACCCTGACATGAGGGAAACTCTGAGTTATTGGTTCCAGAAAGAGAGCTGAATGAAGCTGTAAGTAACAGACTCTGTGAACTGAACCTGCTCACTGGCAGGTTTTGTGGAGGAAACCCTCAGTTTCTACTGGCTCCTCCCACCTGAAGCTCCCAGAAGTAATTTGAGATGACGGACGTCATGAGAGTCTCCCGGCCTAGATGAGATTTCATTTTCTTTTTTTTTTTGCACTGTATTAATTCCCTGTGGGGGAAATTCCCTCCCGAATCGACCCTGCTTCACATCAGAGCACATTGTAAGCACAGTTTGTTTTCTTTTGTTGCTTTTTCACCTACTTACTATTTCTGCCTGTCTGCTGTCATCTTAAGATGAATGTCAAGTCAATAGAGTCAATCGTTCAAACTGATGCATTGACTCTGGCAGCAGTTTCCTCCAAGTCTTCTCTCTCCTCTGCTGCTGCAGTGCCGGGACTTTTACTGTGAAAGAACTGGGTTCTGGGTCTGTTGCCATAGTGACTGCTCCTTTGATGAAGCTTTTTATTCTGGTTGTTCAGGCAAGTAACTCAAGTTTCACATACTGAGAGTTGATTAAACTAATTCAGATCAGCTGTTCTGGAACCGGAAACTCAGAGTTTCATCTCAAAGTGAGTCGACTCAAGAGTTCATGGAGAGACGCAGAGTTTGTTGAACCTCCTTTCTGGAAAAACCCCTGCACAACCCCTGATACCAACTTGGAACTATGTGTTTTGCATCTCGGACTCCGTCGTCTAAAGCCAGACGATCTTCAAACACCTTGGTTAAGTAACGTTTCCCGTGTTTTTGTGATGCCTAACTTTAGTTTCTTGACTTTGCATGAGAAGTTTTATGGTTAAGATCCTCAGGAGGAGGAAGAAAAGCTTGTTTTATCTAATTGTTATGTTTTCTCAAGGCTACATGTCAAGAAGAGCACCAACAAGGTCTAATGAAGCCAGGCTTGGAAATAACTAAATGTAATCAATTTGGACCTTGAGCTGGAAAGGATTAGGAGTCCCCAGTCTGGGGTTCACGTTTCTCAGAATAATTGATTGCTTTCTGTGAGCTGCTGCATGGGAAGTGGAGTGAAAGCAAACAGCTGGGTGATGAGCCTGAGCTCATGGACTGGACTGCATCTCCACTTGACAATCTGACGGATACAATAGAGCAGAGAAAGTGAAAGGGAAGGTCAACATGCACTGCAAAGTCAGAGGCGAATGACTGCTTTTAGCCTCCACAGAGGTCTAAAGTTGCAGGGTGAATTCTCAAGTGAGTGGGAACAGTGAGGTAATATCACAGGATAAAGACAGTGGAACTGGGCTACTGGAAGTTCGGAACATGATAGAACGTGTTGCTGTTAATGTGGCGAGGGACATGTCCTCAGCTTCTGTTAGCAGACTTTAATCATGGACACTTTCTGTGCTGTGCTGCAAAACCATGTCCAGTCGTTTCTTCTTGTCCAAACTGTCTGAAGCACCCCACGCTTTTAGTGAACTATTCCTTTTTGCATGTGAAGCCACTCATTGTGTTATTCTTAGTGCATCACCTGCAGAAACAGTCGCAAACTAAGAAGAAAAGTTGGACTGAAGACAAATTGAACATGACAGCGACTCACTGCCACCTCCTAATGGACCAAAGGCTTAACTTCAATCGTATCTACTGTACCTTTAAGACATTCAACTATCACCTTGCTTAAACACACTTCCATCACTTTATGGAAATGTTAAGACTGATTTACAGAATAAACTCAAATATACACACAAGGCCTAAAACTTCAGGTGAGCCTCACTCGTAGCAGGTTGGAGAGACTTTCACTGTCAGAACCTTCATTCCTGGACTCAGATTCAACAAGGTGCTGAAAAGGTTCTTCACAGGTTCTGGTCAATATTGATTGATTTATTGGCTGAACATCCACGATGGGAGTCGCCTCCTACATCCAAGGCTTTTAGGGTCCTTTGTAAAAAAAGCCCACAATATCATGATGGAGTTGACACCCTGGACCCCCCCGGTATGAACTGCTGCCATCAGGCAAACTGTAGTCACTTTACTTCAGACAACAAAAAACCACTAATGTGCAATGGATTGTATCCGGGGTCCAGTGCAATGGAACGTGTGTGTATGAGTGATGAGCATCTGTTTGTTTTCATGCCTCTATTTCTATATTTTAACAGTTTTTATTTCTACGTTTCTTTATTTAATGATGAACAAATGGGTTGGCACTTTTTAATCTCGTTGAACTGGTGACAATGACAATACAGATTATATTCTATCCTATTGTACAAAACATCTTTGAGATGGTTTGGGCTTTCTGACGTGATGTTCTGCTGCTGGACGTATCCAGAAGACGTACACTGCTCCGAGTTGGGGGACACCTGTTCAGGTAGATTGCAGTGCTCAATTGATGCTGAGGTCCCGTTTACACAACAACGTTTCAAGTGAAAATGCAAAGTTTTCGTCTCAGAAAAGTTTCACATACGCAACGTTTTGAAAACAGTGTCCAGAAACAGCATAAACACTGAAACCTAGGTACTGTTGGCCTGCATAAAGGGGAGTGTAATACCTTACCAGTCTTCACAAAAGAAACTGAACAATGTTAAACGAATACAATTCGAGGAAGAAATACAAAAGCCAGATGCAGAAAATGCTGCACAACCACCTGGAGAGAAACATTAGAAAATTTCAGCATTAAAATTATAGATTAAATAAAATTCTTTCTGAAAGAATCTCTTGGGCCTTCATGTACATTAAACAGACTGATTTTGAATTCATAAAGTATTGGCAAGACAACGATGGAAGAGGGAAAATGATAGAAGCATTCATTTCATAAAACCTCCCTCTGGCACCCACCTCTACCTTCTTAAGGACATTAACACTACATTCAATCAATTTGACAAAAAGTTAAACACTTCACAAGCTCATGCTTCACCAGAGGTCAAGGTACAGTTTTTGGAGAAGTGGAATCTCCCCAATCTACCTCATAAAGACTGTCATTTTCTTGACATGGATTTTACTTGCGATGAAATAACCAAAGCAATAAATACCTTAAAGAACGGTAAAAGCCAGACAGGCGATGCAATGACTTTTACAAAAATATCAGTTCCATTTTAGCTCCATATCTTTTAAAATTGTACAACATGGTCCTTGAAACCGGCACATTTCCTCCATCTCTAAATTAAGCAGTAAATACTCTTATTCCTAAGAAAGGCAAAGATCCCGAACAGGTCGGCTTATATAGACCAATTTCCTTATTAAATACTGACATCAAGTTATTAGACAAATCCTCAGCAAGAAGACTAAAACTGAATACAGCTAAACTGATACGTCCAGATCAAACTGGGTTTATTCCAAACAGGATTGTTACAACGGTGACTGTCATAATAAAACGACCAAGTCCCGGAGAAAATGGACTGGCAGTTTTAACACTGGAGGAAACATTGTTGTTGTTCTGCCCAGAAGAAGTATTTACTATGGCCATGGTTGTTTCCTCTGTGTACACAGACAGTCGGAGCAGTACAAACAGTTGTGTTTTCCCTGTTTACATGACGACGGAGTCGCACCGTTTCTGAAAAGTTCCATTTTGGAAACCGTTTTCAAAAGGTTTTCAGTGTCTCCAAGCAAAATGAAAATGGACTCTCAAAATGCAAAGAAAGTGTTCCATCGTCGTGTAAACCGGGCCTGGAGTTCCCAAACTGTGCCGACAACCTCTGTCCCACACCGTGAGAGCAGCAGGAAACAGCCATGACTTTATGTAGTTTACAGCAGATTCTGAGCGGGCCAACCCAATGTGGCAGCAGAAATGGACTCATCAGCCCTTCCAGGTTATTCCAATCTCATACTGTTCAGTTCTGGTGAACCTGTGTGAACCCGAGCCTCAGAGTCACTCCTGAGCTCCTCTGCTGCTCAGGACCAGCCTCACGTTTCACCACATTACAAAAGATCCGGGATGATCACAATCATGCCATACCGTGGTTGTAACCCGTACTTATTTAACTTACTTTTGCCTTTCTATCATCTCCAATCAGCTGATCCATTCTCCACTGATATGGCATCGTCGGCCATGTTGCTCAGGGCAACAGTTTCTCCTTTCTAGATTATTTTCTGTAAAGATGTTTGCGTGTGAAAATCCCAATAGATCAGAAAATACTCAGACCAACATGTTCGAAGCCACTTAAATCACCTTCCTTGTGATTTTCGTTGAGTATTTGAAGAGATGTATCTACAGTTCCACAGTTAAAAAGATGTTTTCTGTATTTGGAGTCCAGAGGCTATTTATAGTGTAAACACATAATATGCAGACTTCCCAGTGAACAGTTGGTGGCTTCCTGCCCTCCCCACTGACCTAGAAAAGATCAAGGCCACTTCCCAAAGCCCGGTGAAACGGCGGCCGCAGCAGTGGGTGGTGAGCTCCACCCACCCAGGTGGAGAGTGAGAGTCCCATTTAATTGTTACTGTGGTGACGAGTGACTCACTCATGTGCAACGTTAACTCCTGGCAATCGTTACTTGTGTATGTAAGTGACAGCACTAATCCCCGTCACTGGGGGGATGCTGAATCCTGGGGCTGAAACAACAAACACACTTCTTCAGGCTAATTTGTCTCAGAGTGTGTCCCTGCACTGAAACACAGATCTCATATTTTACCTCTTGACTGTGGCCATGTCCAGGGAAAGAAACTCACACTGACCCTTCAAATCTGTTGCATTTTATGTTCTCTGATTTATCACTCTAAAACGGTTTCTCTCCACAATGGGATTAATTATGTCAAACAAAAGGCCCATGTGCTGAAATCGGCCTGCAAGAGGCTCCGATCTGGTCCTGCCAAACCACTAAACGTACGTTAAGATTTAAAAGAAAAGAGATTTTTTTTTAAATCAACTTTCTTCAGAGTACCCAACATAACAGAACGCTGAGACTCAGGCTGAGACTCAGATAGCAAACCAGCTTTACCCTCAAAGCCGTGCGGTGACAATATGCAGAATAGATCAGCAGAAGTTTTCTGGATTTTTCACTTTTTTTTTTGTACCAGAAGGTTTGATTAAATTTGCCTTGAGGTTGAGATTGGAGTCATTTTCCATCGTAGTTCGTCTTTATTGCAGAAACAGGTTCATATAAAAAAAGAACATACAAGTACAGAGAGAAAGAAGAAAAACTAAAAAAAGAAAAGAAAAGAGTGAAAGATAGAACGTACTACATTGTGCATATGAATATTTTTAACTTTAAAAAGTTTGAATTTTTTTAATTAATGCAGCTATTACACAAATATCATACAAAAGTGTGGCTGTTAAAGGTTCTACAGACTATTGCATCAATGCGTCTCTGTCTAGAGGTGGAGCAGCTGTTCAATGGGCTGACGAGCTTCTACAATGTGTTTCCCTGACGGAAGCTGAACATCAGCTTCCTCTTCCTGCCTCACTGGACCGCATGGTGCCAACAGGGGACTAAAACCAGCAGCCTCACACCATCATTGTAGGCAACTTTAGGTAGGCATGCTCAGCTTCTTGTAGTTGGAGGAAGAGGAGGAGTGTATAGCGGTGTGACGTAGGCCCTATACAGTAGGAGCAGTGTATAGCGGTGTGACGTAGGCCCTATACAGTAGGAGCAGTGTATAGCGGTGTGACGTAGGCCCTATACAGTAGGAGCAGTGTATAGCGGTGTGACGTAGGCCCTGAACAGTAGGAAGAGTGTATAGTGGTGTGACGTAGGCCCTGAACAGTAGAAAGAGTGTATAGCGGTGTGACGTAGGTCCTGAACAGTAGAAAGAGTGTATAGCGGTGTGACGTAGGCCCTGAACAGTAAAAGCAGTGTATAGCGGTGTGACGTAGGCCCTGAACAGTAGGAGCAGTGTATAGCGGTGTGTCGTAGGCCCTGAACAGTAGAAAGAGTGTATAGCGGGGTGACGTAGGCCCTGAAATGTAGGGGCTGCATATAGCAATGTGACGTAGGCCCTGAACAGTAGGAGCAGTGTATAGCGGTGTGACGTAGGCCCTATACAGTAGGAGCAGTGTATAGCGGTGTGACGTAGGCCCTGAACAGTAGGAAGAGTGTATAGTGGTGTGACGTAGGCCCTGAACAGTAGAAAGAGTGTATAGCGGTGTGACGTAGGCCCTGAACAGTAGGAGCAGTGTATAGCGGTGTGACGTAGGCCCTGAACCGGAGGAAGAGTGTATAGCGGTGTGACCTAGGCCCTAGACAGTAGGAGCAGTGTATAGCGGTGTGACGTAGGCCCTATACAGTAGGAGCAGTGTATAGCGGTGTGACGTAGGCCCTGAACAGTAGGAAGAGTGTATAGTGGTGTGACGTAGGCCCTGAACAGTAGAAAGAGTGTATAGCGGTGTGACGTAGGCCCTGAACAGTAGAAAGAGTGTATAGCGGTGTGACGTAGGCCCTGAACAGTAAAAGCAGTGTATAGCGGTGTGACGTAGGCCCTGAACAGTAGGAGCAGTGTATAGCGGTGTGTCGTAGGCCCTGAACAGTAGAAAGAGTGTATAGCGGGGTGACGTAGGCCCTGAAATGTAGGGGCTGCATATAGCAATGTGACGTAGGCCCTGAACAGTAGGAGCAGTGTATAGCGGTGTGACGTAGGCCCTATACAGTAGGAGCAGTGTATAGCGGTGTGACGTAGGCCCTGAACAGTAGGAAGAGTGTATAGTGGTGTGACGTAGGCCCTGAACAGTAGAAAGAGTGTATAGCGGTGTGACGTAGGCCCTGAACCGGAGGAAGAGTGTATAGCGGTGTGACGTAGGCCCTATACAGTAGGAGCAGTGTATAGCGGTGTGACGTAGGCCCTGAACCGTAGGAAGAGTGTATAGCGGTGTGACGTAGGCCCTGAAAAGTAGGAAGAGTGTATAGCGGTGTGACGTAGGCCCTGAACAGTAGGAAGAGTGTATAGTGGTGTGACGTAGGCCCTGAACAGTAGAAAGAGTGTATAGCGGTGTGACGTAGGCCCTGAACAGTAGAAGCAGTGTATAGCGGTGTGACGTAGGCCCTGAACAGTAGAAAGAGTGTATAGCGGGGTGACGTAGGCCCTGAAATGTAGGGGCTGCATATAGCAATGTGACGTAGGCCCTGAACAGTAGGAGCAGTGTATAGCGGTGTGACGTAGGCCCTATACAGTAGGAGCAGTGTATAGCGGTGTGACGTAGGCCCTGAACAGTAAGAAGTTTGTATAGCGGTGTGACGTAGGCCCTATAAAGTAGGAGCAGTGTATAGCGGTGTGTCGTAGACCCTGAACAGTAGAAAGAGTGTATAGTGGGGTGACGTAGGCAATGAAGAGTAGGAAGAGTGTATAGCGGTGTGACGTAGGCCCTGAACCGGAGGAAGAGTGTATAGCGGTGTGACGTAGGCCCTATACAGTAGGAGCAGTGTATAGCGGTGTGACGTAGGCCCTGAACCGTAGGAAGAGTGTATAGCGGTGTGACGTAGGCCCTGAAAAGTAGGAAGAGTGTATAGCGGTGTGACGTAGGCCCTGAACAGTAGGAAGAGTGTATAGTGGTGTGACGTAGGCCCTGAACAGTAGAAAGAGTGTATAGCGGTGTGACGTAGGCCCTGAACAGTAGAAGCAGTGTATAGCGGTGTGACGTAGGCCCTGAACAGTAGAAAGAGTGTATAGCGGGGTGACGTAGGCCCTGAAATGTAGGGGCTGCATATAGCAATGTGACGTAGGCCCTGAACAGTAGGAGCAGTGTATAGCGGTGTGACGTAGGCCCTGAACAGTAGGAGCAGTGTATAGCGGTGTGACGTAGGCCCTATACAGTAGGAGCAGTGTATAGCGGTGTGACGTAGGCCCTGAACAGTAAGAAGTTTGTATAGCGGTGTGACGTAGGCCCTATAAAGTAGGAGCAGTGTATAGCGGTGTGTCGTAGACCCTGAACAGTAGAAAGAGTGTATAGTGGGGTGACGTAGGCAATGAAGAGTAGGAAGAGTGTATAGCGGTGTGACGTAGGCCCTGAACAGTAGGGGCTGCATATAGCAATGTGACGTAGGCCCTGAACAGTAGGAGCAGTGTATAGCGGTGTGACGTAGGCCCTGAACAGTAGGAAGGGTGCATAGCGGTGTGACGTAGGCCCTGAACAGTAGGAAGAGTGTATAGCGGTGTGACGTAGGGCCTGAACAGTAGGAAGGGTGCATAGCGGTGTGACGTAGGCCCTGAACAGTAGGAAGAGTGTATAGCGGTGTGACGTAGGGCCTGAACAGTAGGAAGGGTGCATAGCGGTGTGACGTAGGCCCTGAACAGTAG
Source organism: Lipophrys pholis (assembly GCF_963383615.2). NCBI lineage: Eukaryota > Metazoa > Chordata > Actinopteri > Blenniiformes > Blenniidae > Lipophrys > Lipophrys pholis. The sequence continues at coordinate 890,677 of NC_137632.1, forward strand.
GAAGAGCGTATAGCGGTGTGACGTAGGCCCTGAAAAGTAGGAAGAGTGTATAGCGGTGTGACGTAGGCCCTGAACAGTAGGAAGTTTGTATCGCGGTGTGACGTAGGCCCTGAAGAGTAGGAAGAGTGTATAGCGGTGTGACGTAGGCCCTATACAGTAGGAGCAGTGTAAAGCGATGTGACGTAGGCCCTGAACCGTATGAAGAGTGTATAGCGGTCTGAAGTAGGCCCTGAACAGTAGAAGCAGTGTATAGCGGTGCGACGTAGACCCTGAACAGTAGGAGCAGTGTATAGCGGTGTGTCGTAGACCCTGATCAGTAGAAAGAGTGTATAGCGGGGTGACGTAGGCAATGAAGAGTAGGAAGAGTGTATAGCGGTGTGACGTAGGCCTTGAACAGTAGGGGCTGCATATAGCAATGTGACGTAGGCCCTGAACAGTAGGAGCAGTGTATAGCGGTGTGACGTAGGGCCTGAAAATTAGGAAGTTTGTATAGCGGTGTGACGTAGGCCCTGAACAGTAGGAAGTTTGTATAGCAATGTGAAGTAGGCCCTGAATAGTAGGAAGTTTGTATAGCGGTGTGACGTAGGCCCTGAACATTAGGAAGTTTGTATAGCGGTGTGACGTAGGCCATGAACAGTAGGAAGGGTGCATAGAGGTGTGACGTAGGCCCTGAACAGTAGGACGAGTGTATAGCGGTGTGACGTAGCCCTGAACAGTAGGAGCAGTGTATAGCAATGTGACGTAGGCCCTGAACAGTAAGAAGAGTGTATAGTGGTGTGACGTAGGCCCTGAAAAGTAGGAGCAGTGTATAGCGGTGTGACGTAGGCCCTGAAGAGGAGGAAGAGTGTATAGCGGTGTGACGTAGGCCCTGAACCGTATGAAGAGTGAATTGCGGTGTGACGTAGGCCCTGAACAGTAGGAGCAGTGTATAGCGGTGTGTCGTAGACCCTGAACAGTAGAAAGAGTGTATAGTGGGGTGACGTAGGCAATGAAGAGTAGGAAGAGTGTATAGCGGTGTGACGTAGGCCCTGAACAGTAGGAGCAGTGTATAGCGGTGTGACGTAGGCCCTGAACAGTAGGAAGGGTGCATAGCGGTGTGACGTAGGCCCTGAACAGTAGGAAGAGTGTATAGCGGTGTGACGTAGGGCCTGAACAGTAGGAAGGGTGCATAGCGGTGTGACGTAGGCCCTGAACAGTAGGAAGAGTGTATAGCGGTGTGACGTAGGGCCTGAACAGTAGGAAGGGTGCATAGCGGTGTGACGTAGGCCCTGAACAGTAGGAAGAGCGTATAGTGGTGTGATGTAGGCCCTGAACCGGAGGAAGAGTGTATAGCGGTGTGACGTAGGCCTTGAACCGGAGGAAGAGTGTATAGCGGTGTGACGTAGGCCTTGAACCGGAGGAAGAGTGTATAGCGGTGTGACGTAGGCCCTGAACAGTAGGAAGTTTGTATAGCAATGTGAAGTAGGCCCTGAATAGTAGGAGCAGTGTATAGCGGTGTGACGTAGGCCCTGAACAGTAGGAGCAGTGTATAGCGGTGTTACGTAGGCCCTGAACCGTAGGAAGAGTGTATAGCGGTGTGACGTAGGCCCTGAACAGTAGGAAGGGTGCATAGCGGTGTGATGTAGGCCCTGAACAGTAGGACGAGTGTATAGCGGTGTGACGTAGGCCCTGAACCGTAGGAAGAGTGTATAGCGGTGTGACGTAGGCCCTGAACAGTAGGAAGAGTGTATAGCGGTGCGACGTAGGCCCTATACAGTAGGAGCAGTGTATAGCGGTGTGACGTAGGCCCTGAACAGTAGGAAGAGTGTATAGCGGTGTGACGTAGGCCCTGAACAGTAGGAATTTTTTATAGCGGTGTGACTTAGGCCCTGAACAGTAGGAAGTTTGTATCGCGGTGTGACGTAGGCCCTGAACAGTACGAAGAGTGTATAGCGGTGTGATGTAGCCTTGAACAGTAGGAGCAGTGTATAGCGGTGTGTCGTAGGTCCTGAACAGTAGAAAGAGTGTATAGCGGGGTGACGTAGGCAATGAAGAGTAGGAAGACTGTATAGCGGTGTGACGTAGGCCCTGAACATCAGGGGATGCATATAGCAATGTGACGTAGGCCCTGAACAGTAGGAAGAGTATATAGCAGTGTGACGTAGGGCCCTGAACATTAGGAAGTTTGTATAGCGGTGTGAAGTAGACCCTGAACAGTAGGAAGAGTGTATAGCGGTGTGAGGTAGGCCCTGAACAGTAGAAGAAGTGTATAGCGGTGTGACGTAGGCCCTGAACAGTAGGAAGAGTGTATAGTGGTGTGACGTAGGCCCTGAACCGTAGGAAGAGTGTATAGCGGTGTGACGTAGGCCCTGAACAGTAAGAAGTTTGTATAGCGGTGTGACGTAGGCCCTATAAAGTAGGAGCAGTGTATAGCGGTGTGAAGTAGGCCCTGAACAGTAGGAAGAGTGTATAGCGGTGTGACGTAGGCCCTGAACAGTAGGAAGAGTGTATAGCGGTGTGACGTAGGCCCTGAACAGTAGGAAGAGTGTATAGCGGTGTGACGTAGGCCCTATACAGTAGGAGCAGTGTATAGCGGTGTGACGTAGGACCTGAACCGTAGGAAGAGTGTATAGCGGTGTGACGTAGGACCTGAACCGTAGGAAGAGTGTATAGCGGTGTGACGTAGGCCCTGAACAGTAGGAATTTTTTATAGCGGTGTGACTTAGGCCCTGAACAGTAGGAAGTTTGTATCGCGGTGTGACGTAGGCCCTGAACAGTAGGAAGAGTGTATAGCGGTGTGACGTAGGCCCTGAACAGTAGGAATTTTTTATAGCGGTGTGACTTAGGCCCTGAACAGTAGGAAGTTTGTATCGCGGTGTGACGTAGGCCCTGAACAGTACGAAGAGTGTATAGCGGTGTGATGTAGCCCTGAACAGTAGGAGCAGTGTATAGCGGTGTGACGTAGACCCTGAACCGGAGGAAGAGTGTATAGCGGTGTGACGTAGGCCCTGAACAGTAGGAAGGGTGCATAGCGGTGTGACGTAGGCCCTGAACATTAGGAAGTTTGTATAGCGGCGTGAGGTAGGCCCTGAACAGTAGGAAGTTTGTATCGCGGTGTGACATAGGCCCTGAACAGTAGGAAGAGTGTATAGCGGTGTGACGTAGGCCCTGAACCGTAGGAAGAGTGTATAGCGGTGTGACGTAGGCCCTGAACAGTAGGAAGAGTGTATAGCGGTGTGACGTAGGCCCTATACAGTAGGAGCAGTGTATAGCGGTGTGACGTAGGCCCTGAACAGTAGGAAGAGTGTATAGTGGTGTGATGTAGGCCCTGAACAGTAGGAAGTTTGTATAGCGGCGTGAGGTAGGCCCTGAACAGTAGGAAGTTTGTATCGCAGTGTGACGTAGGCCCTGAACAGTAGGAAGAGTGTATAGCGGTGTGACGTAGACCCTATACAGTAGGAGCAGTGTATAGCGGTGTGACGTAGGCCCTGAACCGTAGGAAGAGTGTATAGCGGTGTGACGTAGGCCCTGAACAGTAGGAAGAGTGTATAGCGGTGTGTCGTAGGCCCTATACAGTAGGAGCAGTGTATAGCGGTGTGACGTAGGCCCTGAACCGTAGGAAGAGTGAATAGCGGTGTGACGTAGGCCCTGAACAGTAGGAAGAGTGTATAGCGGTGTGACGTAGGCCCTATACAGTAGGAGCAGTGTATAGCGGTGTGACGTAGGACCTGAACCGTAGGAAGAGTGTATAGCGGTGTGACGTAGGACCTGAACCGTAGGAAGAGTGTATAGCGGTGTGACGTAGGCCCTGAACAGTAGGAATTTTTTATAGCGGTGTGACTTAGGCCCTGAACAGTAGGAAGTTTGTATCGCGGTGTGACGTAGGCCCTGAACAGTACGAAGAGTGTATAGCGGTGTGATGTAGCCCTGAACAGTAGGGGCAGCGTATAGCAATGTGACATAGACCCTGAACAGTAGAAGCAGTTTATAGCGGGGTGACGTCGGCAAGGAAGAGTAGGAAGAGTGTATAGCGGTGTGACGTAGGCCCTGAACAGTAGGGGCTGCATATAGCAATGTGACGTAGGCCTGAGGAGTAGGAGCAGTGTATAGCGGCGTGAGGTAGGGCCTGAATAGTCGGAAGTTTGTATCGCAGTGTGACGTAGGCCCTGAACAGTAGGAAGAGTGTATAGCGCTGTGACGTAGGCCCTGAACAGTAGGAAGGGTGCATAGCGGTGTGACGTAGGCCCTGAACAGTAGGAAGAGTGTATAGCGGTGTGACGTAGGCCCTGAACAGTAGGAAGGGTGCATAGCGGTGTGACGTAGGCTCTGAACAGTAGGAAGAGTGTATAGTGGTGTGACGTAGGCCCTGAACAGTAGAAAGAGTGTATAGCGGTGTGACGTATGCCCTGAACAGTAGAAAGAGTGTATCGCGGTGTGACGTAGGCCCTGAACAGTAGGGGCACCATATAGCAATGTGACGTAGGCCCTGAACAGTAGGAAGAGTGTATCGCGGTGTGACGTAGGCCCTGAACAGTAGGAAGTTTGTATCGCGGTGTGACGTAGGCCCTGAACAGTAGGAAGTTTGTATTGCGTTGTGACGTAGGCCCTGAACAATAGGAGCAGTGTATAACGGTGTGACGTAGGTCCTGAACAGTAGGAGCAGTGTATGACGGTGTGACGTAGGCCCTGAACAATAGGAGCAGTGTATAACGGTGTGACGTAGGTCCTGAACAGTACGAAGAGTGTATAGCGGTGTGATGTAGCCCTGAACAGTAGGAGCAGTGTATAGCGGTGTGACGTAGGCCCTGAACCGGAGGAAGAGTGTATAGCGGTGTGACGTAGGCCCTGAACAGTAGGAAGGGTGCATAGCGGTGTGACGTAGGCCCTGAACATTAGGAAGTTTGTATAGCGGCGTGAGGTAGGCCCTGAACAGTAGGAAGTTTGTATCGCGGTGTGACGTAGGCCCTGAACAGTAGGAAGAGTGTATAGCGGTGTGACGTAGGCCCTGAACCGTAGGAAGAGTGTATAGCGGTGTGACGTAGGCCCTGAACAGTAGGAAGAGTGTATAGCGGTGTGACGTAGGCCCTATACAGTAGGAGCAGTGTATAGCGGTGTGACGTAGGCCCTGAACCGTAGGAAGAGTGTATAGTGGTGTGATGTAGGCCCTGAACAGTAGGAAGTTTGTATAGCGGCGTGAGGTAGGCCCTGAACAGTAGGAAGTTTGTATCGCGGTGTGACGTAGGCCCTGAACAGTAGGAAGAGTGTATAGCGGTGTGACGTAGGCCCTGAACAGTAGGAAGGGTGCATAGCGGTGTGACGTAGGCCCTGAACATTAGGAAGTTTGTATAGCGGCGTGAGGTAGGCCCTGAACAGTAGGAAGTTTGTATCGCGGTGTGACGTAGGCCCTGAACAGTAGGAAGAGTGTATAGCGGTGTGACGTAGGCCCTGAACCGTAGGAAGAGTGTATAGCGGTGTGACGTAGGCCCTGAACAGTAGGAAGAGTGTATAGCGGTGTGACGTAGGCCCTATACAGTAGGAGCAGTGTATAGCGGTGTGACGTAGGCCCTGAACCGTAGGAAGAGTGTATAGTGGTGTGATGTAGGCCCTGAACAGTAGGAAGTTTGTATAGCGGCGTGAGGTAGGCCCTGAACAGTAGGAAGTTTGTATCGCGGTGTGACGTAGGCCCTGAACAGTAGGAAGAGTGTATAGCGGTGTGACGTAGACCCTGAACAGTAGGAAGTTTGTATAGCGGTGTGAAGTAGGCCCTGAAGAGTAGGAGCAGTGTATAGCGGTGTGACGTAGGCCCTGAACAGTAGGAAGAGTGTATAGCGGTGTGACGTAGGCCCTATACAGTTGGAGCAGTGTATAGCGGTGTGACGTAGGCCCTGAACAGTAGGAAGAGTGTATAGCGGTGTGACGTAGGCCCTGAACCGTAGGAAGAGTGTATAGCGGTGTGACGAAGGCCCTGAACAGTAGGAAGAGTGTATAGCGGTGTGACGTAGGCCCTGAACAGTAGGAAGTTTGTATCGCGGTGTGACGTAGGCCCTATAAAGTAGGAGCAGTGTATAGCGGTGTGACGTAGGCCCTGAACCGTAGGAAGAGTGTATAGCGGTGTGACGTAGGCCCTGAACAGTAGGAAGAGTGTATAGCGGTGTGACGTAGGCCCTGAACAGTAGGAAGAGTGTATAGCGGTGTGACGTAGGCCCTGAACAGTAGGAAGAGTGTATAGCGGTGTGACGTAGACCCTGAACAGTAGGAAGTTTGTATCGCGGTGTGACGTAGGCCCTGAACAGTACGAAGAGTGTATAGCGGTGTGATGTAGCCCTGAACAGTAGGAGCAGTGTATAGCGGTGTGACGTAGGCCCTGAACCGGAGGAAGAGTGTATAGCGGTGTGACGTAGGCCCTGAACAGTAGGAAGGGTGCATAGCGGTGTGACGTAGGCCCTGAACATTAGGAAGTTTGTATAGCGGCGTGAGGTAGGCCCTGAACAGTAGGAAGTTTGTATCGCGGTGTGACGTAGGCCCTGAACATTAGGAAGTTTGTATAGCGGCGTGAGGTAGGCCCTGAACAGTAGGAAGTTTGTATCGCGGTGTGACGTAGGCCCTGAACAGTAGGAAGAGTGTATAGCGGTGTGACGTAGGCCCTGAACCATAGGAAGAGTGTATAGCGGTGTGACGTAGGCCCTGAACAGTAGGAAGAGTGTATAGCGGTGTGACGTAGGCCCTATACAGTAGGAGCAGTGTATAGCGGTGTGACGTAGGCCCTGAACCGTAGGAAGAGTGAATAGCGGTGTGACGTAGGCCCTGAACAGTAGGAAGAGTGTATAGTGGTGTGATGTAGGCCCTGAACAGTAGGAAGTTTGTATAGCGGCGTGAGGTAGGCCCTGAACAGTAGGAAGTTTGTATCGCGGTGTGACGTAGGCCCTGAACAGTAGGAAGAGTGTATAGCGGTGTGACGTAGACCCTATACAGTAGGAGCAGTGTATAGCGGTGTGACGTAGGCCCTGAACCGTAGGAAGAGTGTATAGCGGTGTGACGTAGGCCCTGAACAGTAGGAAGAGTGTATAGCGGTGTGTCGTAGGCCCTATACAGTAGGAGCAGTGTATAGCGGTGTGACGTAGGCCCTGAACCGTAGGAAGAGTGAATAGCGGTGTGACGTAGGCCCTGAACAGTAGGAAGAGTGTATAGCGGTGTGACGTAGGCCCTATACAGTAGGAGCAGTGTATAGCGGTGTGACGTAGGACCTGAACCGTAGGAAGAGTGTATAGCGGTGTGACGTAGGACCTGAACCGTAGGAAGAGTGTATAGCGGTGTGACGTAGGCCCTGAACAGTAGGAATTTTTTATAGCGGTGTGACTTAGGCCCTGAACAGTAGGAAGTTTGTATCGCGGTGTGACGTAGGCCCTGAACAGTACGAAGAGTGTATAGCGGTGTGATGTAGCCCTGAACAGTAGGGGCAGCGTATAGCAATGTGACATAGACCCTGAACAGTAGAAGCAGTGTATAGCGGTGTGACGTAGGCCCTGAACAGTAGAAGCAGTTTATAGCGGGGTGACGTCGGCAAGGAAGAGTAGGAAGAGTGTATAGCGGTGTGACGTAGGCCCTGAACAGTAGGGGCTGCATATAGCAATGTGACGTAGGCCTGAGGAGTAGGAGCAGTGTATAGCGGCGTGAGGTAGGGCCTGAATAGTCGGAAGTTTGTATCGCAGTGTGACGTAGGCCCTGAACAGTAGGAAGAGTGTATAGCGCTGTGACGTAGGCCCTGAACAGTAGGAATGGTGCATAGCGGTGTGACGTAGGCTCTGAACAGTAGGAAGAGTGTATAGCGGTGTGACGTAGGCCCTGAACATTAGGACGTTTTTATAGCGGTGTGACGTAGGCCCTGAACAGTAGGAAGAGTGTATAGCGGTGTGACGTAGGCCCTGAACAGTAGGAAGGGTGCATAGCGGTGTGACGTAGGCTCTGAACAGTAGGAAGAGTGTATAGTGGTGTGACGTAGGCCCTGAACAGTAGAAAGAGTGTATAGCGGTGTGACGTAGGCCCTGAACAGTAGAAAGAGTGTATCGCGGTGTGACGTAGGCCCTGAACAGTAGGGGCACCATATAGCAATGTGACGTAGGCCCTGAACAGTAGGAAGAGTGTATCGCGGTGTGACGTAGGCCCTGAACAGTAGGAAGTTTGTATCGCGGTGTGACGTAGGCCCTGAACAGTAGGAAGTTTGTATTGCGTTGTGACGTAGGCCCTGAACAATAGGAGCAGTGTATAACGGTGTGACGTAGGTCCTGAACAGTAGGAGCAGTGTATGACGGTGTGACGTAGGCCCTGAACAATAGGAGCAGTGTATAACGGTGTGACGTAGGTCCTGAACAATAGGAGCAGTGTATAACCGTGTGACGTAGGTCCTGAACAATAGGAGCAGTGTATAACGGTGTGACGTAGGCCCTGAACAGTAGGAAGAGTGTATAGCGGTGTGACGTAGGCCCTTAACCGTAGGGGCGGCATATAGCAATGTGACGTAGGCAGAGATGGTATTCCTACTGGTCTTTCGCCATCACAAACATAAAATGGAGCAGAGAACACATTATCCCATTGAACATACAAAGATTGATGGGCACACCAAAACACTCAAATTCTCACTAAATAATCTCAGGACACATCCACCCAACAATTTCATAAACAGTTTTTCATGATTAATTTTTACCAAAGGCCTACCAATAACACCAGTTGTATTAATACTGGTGTACAATCTCTGTGAGAGTATAAACACGGTCAAAGGTCAGTACCATGTTTTCTTTTGAAACCAAACTGGTTGTCACTGGGAAGGACAGATATTTCTAACTTTGTTAGATTTTATCCACGACTTTAGACAAGATACTGGCTGGTGCAATAGGTCAATAATTGACTCAACTATTCAGTTTGCCAGCCTTGTCTTTAAGCACAGGCACTAACAGTACAGAAATAAGAGAGAACACCATGAATCAAGAAACCAGTAAAGCACATGGATCGCAAAGGACTGAGTCTATAGATGGAGTATTCTAGATGTTCTGCAGTAATGCAATCCATACCACAGGCTTTGTTATTCTCCAACATGTTAACGGCATCATAAATATCTGCTGCCCGAATTATAGTGCATCAGAAAGTATTCACAACGTGACAATAAAGTTGATAGATTGACCGATCGATCGATCGATCGGTCGGTCGGTCGGTCGGTCGGTCGGTCGGTCGGTCGATCGATCGATTGATTGATTGATTGATTGATTGATTGATTGATTAGTTTACTGATTGATTGATTGATTGATTGATTGATTGATTGATTGATTGATTGATTGATTGATTGATTGATTGATTGATTGATTGATTGATTGATTGATTGATTGATTGATTGATTGACGCAGACATCAAACCATTACACAAAACATCATTCTACCATCTCAAAAATATTGCAACCCTCCACCCATCACTCACCCTGCTTGACGCTCAGACGCTTGTCCAGGCCTTCCTCTCCTCCAGGTTAGATTACTGCAACGCTCTCCTCTATGGGAGATCATCATCAACCAAACCCTTCAGAAACTCCATTACATCCAGAACAGCGCCGCCAGGCTCATCACCAAAACCAAAAAACATGACCACATCACACCAGTCCTGAAAAACCTCTATTGACTCCCCATCTCTGCCAGAATGCATTTCAAGATCTGCCTCTTCACCTACCAGTGTATTCATGGTATCGCTCCCCCTACCTCAAGGAACTGCTCCCCCACCCACCACAACACGCTTCACTTCAATAACTCCTCACACCTCCTTATCCCGGGCCTTCTGCCCCACTGCCCCCCACCTGTGGAATTCACTTCCAGAGCATCTGAGGCTCCACACACTGCTTATTGTTTTGAAAAGGGACTAAAAAATAATCCTATTTCGCAGCTCGTATGAACTTTTATTGCTTTTTTGAAAGTGTTTTATATTTTTGTTTTTTATTTCTATTTAAGTGTTGTAGATTGTAGCAGCAGCATGTTTCTCAGCCACCAACTCATTCCACCCAGATCTGATCCCGGGTATTTTATAGTTACTCTTGTGAAAAAGTTCAATGGAGGCATTAAGACATTTCACAATATCATCATACATGGCACAGAGATTCTCAGAATGACTTACAGCTCATATCTGTCCCGGCCTCTTTAGGCAATACAATATTGTTTCGAGAGCTGTCAGTTAGCAGAGATATCATATCATCATTGCTCAGCCTTGACCAGTCCATTTTATTTAAGGGACCAGTATTATTATTTTTTGCCAGCAGAGGGACATTCACAACATTAGACAGATCAGCAATTGGTATGTGATCATATGTGGCAAGTCCAGAGCATATCTCTATACTGCAGTGAGTCATGTGCATCAGCAGTGGTCACAATGTGGTCTAGCCAGGATGCAGTGTGCCACGCTTCACTTACATAGGTAAAACCTTTTTCAGGCATCAGAGCTGCACGAGACAGAATAAGTTTAGAATCATAAGGAAATTGCTGTAGGTGCTGTGCAAATAAAGATTTAAAATCTGCCATGTCAGCATTAAAATCACCCATGTCAGACACATGAAGAGCAATTGTCCTCTATGAAGGATTGAATGAGAGCTAACCTATATAGAAGTTCACCCTCATGTTCATAAGATTCATAAGGTGCATGAATATTTATAATGGTACATTTCTTGTCATTATAATTAAACTCCAGCCCGATGGCCCAGTCAACGTTCAGACGCATCACTTTCACCATTGGGTCAAATTTAATGTTCCACAAAATGGCCAGGCCACCAGCTATCAGTTGTGGACTCCCCAGCTCCATGGAGGTCCTGGTGTAGGCTGTTCAATTTGTCCACATCTTGTTTGGCCGTCCAGGTTTCTTGAAGGCACAAAATGTCACACCACCAAACCTCTTAATCTATCAGTGTGTCCACCACCAAACATCGGGATCTATCAGTGTGTCCACCACCAAACATCGGGATCTATCAGTGTGTCCACCACCAAACATCGGGATCTATCAGTGTGTCCACCACCAAACATCGGGATCTATCAGTGTGTCCACCACCAAACATCTCAATCTATCAGTGTGTCCACCACCAAACATCGGGATCTATCAGTGTGTCCACCACCAAACCTCTTAATCTATCAGTGTGTCCACCACCAAACATCTCAATCTATCAGTGTGTCCACCACCAAACATCTCAATCTATCAGTGTGTCCACCACCAAACATCGGGATCTATCAGTGTGTCCACCACCAAACATCTCAATCTATCAGTGTGTCCACCACCAAACATCGGGATCTATCAGTGTGTCCACCACCAAACATCTCAATCTATCAGTGTGTCCACCACCAAACATCTCAATCTATCAATGTGTCCACCACCAAACATCGGGATCTATCAGTGTGTCCACCACCAAACATCTCAATCTATCAGTGTGTCCACCACCAAACCTCTTAATCTATCAGTGTGTCCACCACCAAACCTCTCAATCTATCAGTGTGTCCACCACCAAACCTCTTAATCTATCAGTGTGTCCACCACCAAACCTCTTAATCTATCAGTGTGTCCACCACCAAACCTCTTAATCTATCAGTGTGTCCACCACCAAACATCTCAATCTATCAGTGTGTCCACCACCAAACATCGGGATCTATCAGTGTGTCCACCACCAAACATCTCAATCTATCAGTGTGTCCACCACCAAACATCTCAATCTATCAGTGTGTCCACCACCAAACATCTCAATCTATCAGTGTGTCCACCACCAAACATCTCAATCTATCAGTGTGTCCACCACCAAACCTCTTAATCTATCAGTGTGTCCACCACCAAACCTCTCAATCTATCAGTGTGTCCACCACCAAACCTCTTAATCTATCAGTGTGTCCACCACCAAACCTCTTAATCTATCAGTGTGTCCACCACCAAACCTCTTAATCTATCAGTGTGTCCACCACCAAACCTCTTAATCTATCAGTGTGTCCACCACCAAACATCTCAATCTATCAGTGTGTCCACCACCAAACATCTCAATCTATCAGTGTGTCCACCACCAAACATCTCAATCTATCAGTGTGTCCACCACCAAACATCTCAATCTATCAGTGTGTCCACCACCAAACATCGGGATCTATCAGTGTGTCCACCACCAAACATCTCAATCTATCAGTGTGTCCACCACCAAACCTCTTAATCTATCAGTGTGTCCACCACCAAACCTCTCAATCTATCAGTGTGTCCACCACCAAACCTCTCAATCTATCAGTGTGTCCACCACCAAACCTCTCAATCTATCAGTGTGTCCACCACCAAACCTCTTAATCTATCAGTGTGTCCACCACCAAACCTCTTAATCTATCAGTGTGTCCACCACCAAACATCGGGATCTATCAGTGTGTCCACCACCAAACCTCTCAATCTATCAGTGTGTCCACCACCAAACCTCTTAATCTATCAGTGTGTCCACCACCAAACCTCTTAATCTATCAGTGTGTCCACCACCAAACCTCTCAATCTATCAGTGTGTCCACCACCAAACCTCTTAATCTATCAGTGTGTCCACCACCAAACCTCTTAATCTATCAGTGTGTCCACCACCAAACCTCTTAATCTATCAGTGTGTCCACCACCAAACCTCTTAATCTATCAGTGTGTCCACCACCAAACATCTCAATCTATCAGTGTGTCCACCACCAAACATCTCAATCTATCAGTGTGTCCACCACCAAACATCTCAATCTATCAGTGTGTCCACCACCAAACATCTCAATCTATCAGTGTGTCCACCACCAAACATCGGGATCTATCAGTGTGTCCACCACCAAACATCTCAATCTATCAGTGTGTCCACCACCAAACCTCTTAATCTATCAGTGTGTCCACCACCAAACCTCTCAATCTATCAGTGTGTCCACCACCAAACCTCTCAATCTATCAGTGTGTCCACCACCAAACCTCTTAATCTATCAGTGTGTCCACCACCAAACCTCTTAATCTATCAGTGTGTCCACCACCAAACATCGGGATCTATCAGTGTGTCCACCACCAAACCTCTCAATCTATCAGTGTGTCCACCACCAAACCTCTTAATCTATCAGTGTGTCCACCACCAAACCTCTTAATCTATCAGTGTGTCCACCACCAAACATCGGGATCTATCAGTGTGTCCACCACCAAACATCGGGATCTATCAGTGTGTCCACCACCAAACATCTCAATCTATCAGTGTGTCCACCACCAAACCTCTTAATCTATCAGTGTGTCCACCACCAAACCTCTTAATCTATCAGTGTGTCCACCACCAAACATCTTAATCTATCAGTGTGTCCACCACCATCCTCGACTGTGACTTTATCACCCTGACTTGGATAAATCTCTAGTTGAACTCCAGAAACATCTGGAGCACACTCTCCCATAGCGCTCCGTGCTGCAGTGCCGGCTGTCATCGTCATGCTGCGTTCACTTCAATAGTTGTTTGGTTTTGCAGAAATATAGACAGTCTCATCATGTATAATCTGAACTCCAACAAAAAAAACCTTTTAAACGTAAAGTATATTCTGGTACTATTTTACTGGTCCAACCCACTCAAGATGAAATTTTCCCCTGAACCTTTATTCCTGGGATCTTTGATGAGGAGGACTTTAGCTTTCATGCTACAAGATGCTGAAGCAGGTCTAAAGGTCTGAGAGCAGAAAAGTATTGAAACATTTATTATTCATGTTTAACCTATCGCCACATTAGGCAGGACTGTCTGCGGATCAGCGGACGTGTGTGAGGGGTAAAGAAAAATACCTGTCACACATATTGTTTTCACACCTCACTACACGAATATCCTCCTTAGGAGTGGAAGGCCCACGTTTACCTGCTGATGTGTGGGTTTTCTCCACCGCCACATCCAAAAACATGTGTTCAGGTGTCATTAGTGACTCTAAACATTCTGTAGGTGGAAATGTGAGTGTGTGTGACCGTCCGTGCCTCTGTGTTCACCCTGTGATGCACTGACACACACATTACCCCTGGTTACACTAACACTAATACCAATGCAGTTTTATTGGTGGCACATTCCATTACTGAATATTTTGTTCCTTTCAAATGTGTGCATGTCGTTGATTATGTAAACACACCCCCACACATCATCAGAAACACTAATACCAATCATTACATTCATTTGGTTATATATTATTTGCTCTCCTATGTAAATGAGTCTCCTCCTCTAGTTACATTAACCACCTTCATCTACTCACTGCATCTATCTCAAACATCTTAGCTGCTCTTAATGGAACTTTCAAGACATTTTGGTTTCACATAAACACCAAAGTTCCATTTATATAGGATAAAATCTTTTAAAATGTGTTAAATTGAGCAAAATGTTACCATTTATAATTGAATAAAATATATAGAGATGTGATGAAGTTCTCAATGGATGTCCTAATAGCCGTCTCATATTTAATACTACACGTTACAAGGGAAGCTTATTCATATTGTGCAATTAAGAGAAGGAAATTCACAGTGCCTTAAAGAAGCATAAAACTATTTATTAGAAAAGAGAGGAAAACAAGTCAAAATAATCTATTGTAAAGTTTGAACAAATAATGTTATTAATGTCAATGTCATTCATTAACATTAATGTAACTTGCCCTCTACAAGGTTACGTATTTAAATTATTATCCATTGTCCAAGTATTGTCAATTAACAACACAAGTTGTAAGTTTGGTTTTCATATACGTCATCAATCCGCTTTTGATCAAAAGATGTAATTAAATCTCTTTCACAGCTCATTAAATGTTGTGTCACGTTCACTCAAGGCATTTAAATGAAGACTATAGATTACCCACAGTAATGCAGATCTGCAGCAGAGCCCTGGCGACAACCTCCACCCCCACCTCCACCCCCACCCCCACCCCCACCCCCGGCTCCTTCTGTTTTCCATCTCGCTCCTCAGCGGCTGCAGTGGGAGCTGTCACTTCTCTTTCTGTTTTTCCTCAGACTCTCAGCAGAGGACCAATTACACTGAAAAGCCATCGGCCGCTTCCCGACAAGCCGGTCACACCTGGTGTGTTGGTCATTAACCACACGCTCATTACCACGGACAGAACTCAGCCGAGCTTAGCAGATGTTACTAATGTGCGGCCCGCTTTAGTTAAAAGTCTCGTAAAGACCAGAACTTCACCTTCCGGTCGCTGTTGTGTATCAGCTTTGTTAAACAACACCGTCTCTTCATGAAGTATGAGTGGAACCACGTCTGTTCTGTCTCATGCTGCAGACCTTTTCTTTTTCAAACACATACAGTAACTCCAAAAGTACAAAAACTATGTCTTGAATAGTATAATAAGGCCAAAGGAGCAAGTTCGTGGTCTGATGAAACAAAACATAAAGAAGCTATTATGTATAATACCTGATTGTGGAAGTGACAGGCCACAAACCTGCAACTGTAGAAAACTATGCTTAAACTGGTGGTCACACGCACACACGCACGCACGCACGCACGCACGCACGCACACACACACACACACACACACACATTATTACATCACACATTATTCAAGGGGATATTACACTGAAATACATTCATTTCCTGAGGACTTAACCATTTCTCCTAAGCTTCTCCTTTACCTAAACCTCATCTTAAACCAGGAATTCATAATGAAAACTCAAACTTTAAAGTTAAAGTGACTTCATTTCCCCCTAAAATAGAGAGAGAGATCCCTTCACTGTGACAGTAATGAAATATGTTTCAGTTTTCTCAGAAGTCGGGTCATCTTTAATGCAGTGCTTTCTTAGTCCACAGGGTGGCGCCAAACCTCACGTCAGCTGTGCACTTCTCTGGTCTCAGGATTACACACATTTACTATAGGAGCAGATTTTTAATTAACGTCACATATCACAATCAGTGACGCATAGTTATATCAGAGGAACACAGTTATTTCATACACCCAAAAATAATAACAGAAACCGCATTTCACTTAAATTCCTCCTTTTTCAGAAGTCAAACGTGAGAAAAGTCAAGATCCCCGACATAGATGATTCATATTTGACGCCTCACAAAAGTGCAAGCCACTACACCATGGTACCACCATGACTAATATCAGAGAGTTACTCAATAAAATAGGTTTTATTAATAGATCTGTAGGTATCGATTTTTATTAATGTCCTAATATATAATTATCATCCACCTTTTCATTTGAAGAATCATTCAAGAGGACTAGAGAGCGACATCAGAGAAAAGACAGATTTGGGTACAAGATGATCCACATTAACGTTCAAAATGGCTCCAAATAGCAGATAAAAAAGACTTCCTGTTTTTTTTAAGTTAAGACAAAGCAAATATAATTCAAGAGGACTGTTTATGTTTGAGCGATAACTAATGTACAATATAGATGTGTTTCTGTAGATTGGAGGACGACTCGTCCATGGATGAGATTTCAGAATTTTTCTGAGAAAATAAATCCTGTTCATTGTACTTTTACATATTATTTGGAATTGATATTTTAAATATTTTTCATATATCTAGTATATGTCCAGAAATTTTGTATAGTATCATATGGCTTTGTTACGGTGAGCAAAAAAAAAGAAGAAGAAATTAGTTTATCACATCTACACTGGCCTGGTCACACCTCAGCTCTAACCCTAACCCTGCAGACTGCTTCATAATGAAATATATATCATGTTTTTGTGTCAAATATACTTCAAAATACTTCAAATCAATAATGCTGAAAAAAGTAGTTGTGGACGAGTTGTCCAGCAGCGTTTCTGTTGTGGGAGAAAAACTCTGTGATGAATTTAAATGCAGTAGCTCGTAGTTAACTCTTATTTAAAGCTATAAAATACAGAATAATAAACCAAGGACACAAAGTAGTGTGAGGGTGATGCCATTCACACTCACTCACCTCATCACCTTGCTTAATTTGGAGACAGCCAGACCCCAAACATTCCGTCCACTTTGTCCACGCCATACACATTATTTACATTACATTTTCATTTATTTTTTCGATTCTCACACTGTTTAAATGGAGTGCACACATCTTCACATTGTAAGACTATCATTACCACATTTCCTGTTGTACTAAATATGTTTTTCTGTTTTGAGTTACCATGCTGGGGGGAGGTCTCATCCTGGTCTGGCAAAGGTGCAGCAAAGAATCTGAGACGCTTCTAATTTTCAAGCCCAAGCAATCAGCCGTACCATCTGCAATAGAAAATGTGGTGTAGGGACGCCCAAAAATCCAAGGGCAAGTGTCCCCTGAAGACAGATGTCCTCTCTTCGGAGGGACGAGTCACAAGGACAAATTGTAGGACCAGTTGAAATTGAACAAACCAAACAACAAATATGTTATGGTTATTTAAAGCACATAACTGAACCGATACAAGATGTCTACAATATATATACACATATATACATGTATATATACACATATATACATGTATATATGTGTATGGATGGCCTCGGACACCGGGGTGTCGCTACGGGTGCCCCCACAATAGTTCCGGTCACACCCAGTGGACAAGCCACACACACACACACACACACACACACACACACACACACACACACACACACACACACACACACACACACACACACACACACACTCTTCCACTCCTCACGAAAGGTGCTTCTGAAGTTGCTTCTTCTCTGTCATCATTTGCTCAAACTTTAAAAATCATGTTCCTCTTTTGTTGTTGCCTCTTTGTTAATTCATGTTCCTGCTTCACTTTACTGTCTAGATAGAGCTGCTCAGGCTGGTTAATCTAAGAAATCATCTTACTGTCTAGATAGAGCAGCTCAGGCTGGTTAATCTAAGAAATCATCTTACTGTCTAGATAGAGCAGCTCAGGCTGGTTAATCTAAGAAATCATCTTACTGTCTAGATAGAGCTGCTCAGGCTGGTTAATCTAAGAAATCATCTTACTGTCTAGATAGAGCAGCTCAGGCTGGTTAATCTAAGAAATCATCTTACTGTCCTCCGTCTCCCGTCTGAACAATCACAACTTAAATAGAATAAAGATCCAGAGGCTCAGAACTCCTGAAGTGAAACAGAAACTACTTGAGGAAAGGTGGAGAACGGCAGGCAGCAGAAGTGGAGATAGTTTCTGGATCGTTACATTACGTTATGGAACGTCATGTTACGTTATGGATCGTTACATTACGTTATGGAACGTTACGGATCGTTATGTTCCGTCATGCATCGTTACGTTACATTATCGAACGTTGGATCGTTACATTACGCTATTGAACGTTATGGCTCGTTATGTTATGGCTCGTTATGTTATGGCTCGTTACGTTATGGCTCGTTACGTTATGGATCGTTACGTTATGGATCGTTACGTTACGGATCATTATGTTACGTTATGCATTGTTACGTTACATTATGGAACGTTGGATCGTTACATTACGCTATGGAACGTTATGGATAGTTACGTTATGTTATGGATCGTTACGTATCGTTCCGTTATGCATCGTTACGTTACATTATCGAACGTTGGATCGTTACATTACGCAATGGAACGTTATGGATAGTTACATTACGTTACGTTACGTTAAGTTATGCATCGTTACGTTACGTTATGGAACATTATGGATTGTTATGTTATGTTATGGAACGTTATGGATTGTTATGTCATGTTATGTTACGCTATGGAACGTTATGGATTGTTATGTTATAACATAACGATCCATAACGTAACATAACATGACATAACAATCCATAACGTTCCATAACATAACATAACAATCCATAATGTTCCATAACGTAACGTAACGATGAATAACTTAACGTTCCATAACATATTATGGAACGTTATGGATTGTTACGTTACGTTATGGATCGTTACGTTATGGATCATTACGTTACGGAGCGTTACGTTACGGATCGTTATGTTCCGTCATGCATCGTTACGTTACATTATCGAACGTTGGATCGTTACATTACGCTATTGAACGTTATGGCTCGTTATGTTATGGCTCGTTATGTTATGGCTCGTTACGTTATGGCTCGTTACGTTATGGATCGTTACGTTATGGATCGTTACGTTACGGATCATTATGTTACGTTATGCATTGTTACGTTACATTATCGAACGTTGGATCGTTACATTACGCTATGGAACGTTATGGATAGTTACGTTATGTTATGGATCGTTACGTTATGCATCGTTCCGTTATGCATCGTTACGTTACATTATCGAACGTTGGATCGTTACATTACGCTATGGAACGTTATGGATAGTTACATTACGTTACGTTACGTTAAGTTATGCATCGTTACGTTACGTTATGGAACATTATGGATTGTTATGTTATGTTATGGAACGTTATGGATTGTTATGTCATGTTATGTTACGCTATGGAACGTTATGGATTGTTATGTTACGTTATGGATCGTTATGTCATAACATAACGATCCATAACGTAACATAACATGACATAACAATCCATAACGTTCCATAACATAACATAACAATCCATAATGTTCCATAACGGAACGTAACGATGAATAACTTAACGTTCCAAAACATATTATGGAACGTTATGGATTGTTATGTTACGTTATGGATCGTTATGTTATGTTATGGATCGTTACATTATGTTATGGAACTTTATGGATTGCTACGTTACGTTATGGATCATTCCATTAAGTTATGGATTGTTACGTTATGGATCGTTATGTTATACTATGGATTGTTATGTTATGTTATGTTATGGGTCGTTACGTTAAGTTATGGATCGTTAAGTTATGGATCATTAAGTTATGGATCATTACCTTATGGATCGTTACGTTACGTTATGGATCGTTATGTTACGTTATGGATCGTTATGTTATGTTTTGGATCGTTACATTATGTTATGGAACGTTATGGATTGCTACGTTACGTTATGTTATGGATCGTTATGTTACGTTATGGATCGTTATGTTATGTTATGGAACGTTATGGATTGCTACGTTACGTTATGTTATGGATCGTTATGTTACATTATGGATCGTTACGCTACATTATGGATCGTTACGTTATGTTATAGAATGTTATGGATTGTTCCGTTACGTTATGGATCGTTATGTTACGTTACGGATCATTATGATAAGTTATGGAACGTTGTGGATCGTTCCGTTCCGTTATAGAACGTTATGGATCGTTATGTTACGTTATGGATCATTACGTTACGTTATCAATCGTTATGTTATGTTATGGATCATTCCATTACGTTATGGATCGTTACGTTATGGATCGTTATGTTATACTATGGATCATTATGTTATGTTATGGATCGTTACGTTAAGTTATGGATCGTTACGTTATGGATAGTTACGTTACATTATGGATCATTATGTTATACTATGGATCGTTACGTTAAGTTATGGATCGTTCCGTTATGGATCGTTCCGTTCCGTTATGGATCGTTATGTTATACTATGGATCATTATGTTATGTTATGGATCATTATGTTAAGTTATGGATCGTTACGTTATGGATCGTTACGTTACGTTATGGATCGTTCTGTTATGTTATGGATCATTATGTTACGTTATGGATCGTTACGTTATACTATGGATCGTTACGTTAAGTTATGGAACATTACGTTATGGATCATTACGTTATGGATCATTACGTTACGGATCGTTCTGTTATGTTATGGATCGTTCCGTTCCGTTATGGAATGTTAAGTTCTGTTATACAGATACTGCCGCCGTCTGTTTTTCTCCCTGACAGGAGGGGAGCAGGATCCAGGGGATAAGACCCAAGACTCCCAGAGTGGAGTTACCACGGTCCTACTACCCGACCCCCCCACAGCACCGGGACCCCCCCACAGCACCGGGACCCCACCGCAACGGCACGGCCCTTAAACTCCAGACTGAGATTGGTTCATCATCAGACCAACGCTCATCATAGACTTTTCTGAGTATTTGTACTTCTCTGGCCTGTCTGCCTCTCTCTCTCTCTTCTATTCCTCTCTCTCTCCCTCTTCTATTCCTCTCTCTCTCCCTCTTCTATTCCTCTCTCTCCCTCTTCTATTCCTCTCTCTCTCCCTCTTCTATTCCTCTCTCTCTCCCTCTTCTTTTCCTCTCTCTCTCCCTCTTCTATTCCTCTCTCTCCCTCTTCTATTCCTCTCTCTCTCCCTCTTCTATTCCTCTCTCTCTCCCTCTTCTTTTCCTCTCTCTCTCTCTTCTATTCCTCTCTCTCTCTCTCTTCTATTCCTCTCTCTCTCCCTCTTCTTTTCCTCTCTCTCCCTCTTCTATTCCTCTCTCTCTCCCTCTTCTATTCCTCTCTCTCTCTCTTCTATTCCTCTCTCTCTCCCTCTTCTATTCCTCTCTCTCTCCCTCTTCTATTCCTCTCTCCTCTCTCTCTCCCTCTTCTATTCCTCTCTCTCTCTCTTCTATTCCTCTCTCTCTCCCTCTTCTTTTCCTCTCTCTCCCTCTTCTATTCCTCTCTCTCCCTCTTCTATTCCTCTCTCTCCCTCTTCTATTCCTCTCTCTCTCTCTCTTCTATTCCTCTCTCTCCCTCTTCTATTCCTCTCTCTCTCTCTCTTCTATTCCTCTCTCTCCCTCTTCTATTCCTCTCTCTCTCCCTCTTCTATTCCTCTCTCTCTCTTCTATTCCTCTCTCTCTCCCTCTTCTATTCCTCTCTCTCTCTCTCTTCTATTCCTCTCTCTCCCTCTTCTATTCCTCTCTCTCTCTCTTCTATTCCTCTCTCTCTCCCTCTTCTATTCCTCTCTCTCTCCCTCTTCTATTCCTCTCTCCTCTCTCTCTCCCTCTTCTATTCCTCTCTCTCTCCCTCTTCTATTCCTCTCTCTCCCTGTCCTATCCCATGTACTTCTCCCCCCAACCGGTCAAGGTGGATGCCCCCCCCCCCTTCCAGAGTCTAGGCTCCGCCCCCTTTCTTCCTGAAGAGGGACTTCTTATGAACTTCTCTCCATGCGAGGGAGTTCTTCCTGGTTCCCACTGTTGCTTGTTCCATCTGCTGCTCTGGAAGGTTTAGTTGGGTTCTGTTGTTCTCTATCATTGTAAGAGGTTCTGGAAGGTTTAGTTGGGTTCTGTTGTTCTCTATCATTCTCTATAATCTGGGTGTTATCATCAGCTCTCTATCGGAGCGCTTTGAGATGTTTGTTGATGTGATTTAGAGCCTTATAAATAAAACTGAATTGAATTGAATTAAATTCACCAGGAAAACTGTCTGTTGTCCTCGTCAAGGTGTGTTAACAGGTAAATATGTGTCGGTGCACAGTGACGTGTCCAGTACAGGGTGGAGCTCTGACCAGGTCCACTCCTCACAGGTCTACTGTATTGCCGTGTGAGTGTGTGTGTGTGTGTGTGTGTGCGTGCGTGCGTGCGTGCGTGCGTGTGTGTGTTCATTATAAACCTTTAAAATAGGAATATACATGAACACAAAATAAATATATCCAGCACACGCCTATCGAGACATACATACTTATATACACTCACATATAAGTACACATATAACACAGAAATCTTGTTTTAAATGTCTGAAAATGGGCAGGAAGAAGTCAATTATTTTATCATTAATCCTGCCTCTCGGAACATATATGCAATATTGTATATATACAATATAAAAGTGTGTCTCCCTTTCAAGGCTTTGTGAGGCGCAGGCAATGTGTTGTCAACAAGGGGTTGTTTACCCCCTCAGGTTACCTGACGTTGTCGTGCTTCTGGATGTAGATCTTGTGAAACATCATGTCTTCCTGCTTGGCATTGATGTCGGCTTTCATCTCCATGGCGACGTGGCGAGGAAGCACTGAGAGCAGGAGACGCTCCTGCAAGAGGAGAAGAGGAGGTCAAAGTTCACCGTACGGACGGGTGGAGGGAGTTAAGAGGCGACACTGTGTCTCCCTCAGTGGAGAGCTGACGAGCAAAGACCAACTCTCTTCCACTAGATCAACAGCAGCAGCCACCTCGTGTCTCTCGCCATTCAGTAAGTGTGTAAAAAGTGAATATGGCAGGAGTGAGAACATCTTTGTTTACTTTTTATACTTGAAGGATGTTTGCAGATTGATTGTTTTCCCATTATTCCACCTTTACCGGATCAACGGCCAGTAGGAGTAAATGTCAAAGCATCCAGGAGTATGAACCCAGGGTTGCTCCAGATGGAAATCGCAGCATGTTTTAGTGAATGAATGTGACTGACAGTGTAAAGCACTTTGAGATTCTACATCACGTCCTACCTGCTGCTGGTTCTCCCTCTGGGAATGGAGGCGAGCCTGGATGCATTCCCTGGTCTCCTGGAAGGCCTGCCTCTGCGAGCCCTCGGCAGGGTAATGAGTGCACACTCCCACAATGTTAGTGCAGGAAAAGATCAACACGTTGGACACTATCTGTGGAAGCAGGCATGAGAGAGAGCCTCCGTGTGAGCGACACTCCCAGACTGGACAGAAAAATGACGTTTAAACCTGCAGCATCTGGTGGCAGAGGGGAAGTGAAACTACTGGAACAGAAGGGATCAGGCAGATTTGGGTTTGGACTCATTCTTAAGTGTTTTACTTAAGAATGAGTCACACACACACACACACACACACACACACACACACACACACACACACACACACACACACACACACACACACACACACACACACACACACACACACACACACACACACGTTCCCGTAGAAGCCAGTAACTTGTCTTAGCAAGTGATTAAACATTTAAAACATGACATTATTTGCCATCAACTAAACTTCAAATCACATTTGAATCAAGAATATAATCATTCTCCTCCTGGTGATCTTCTTATTGTTCCTACAATAAAGAGAAGCCCACATAATGATTGTAGATAATGAATAAACAGAATTCAGTCCCCAATGCACGTCCAGGTTTAGAATGAACACACACACACACACACACACACACACACACACACACACACACACACACACACACACACACACACACACACACACACACACACACACACACACACACACACACGCGGATGTTCTTATTACAGCTGAAATAAGAAGGAAATACTTCCAAAATAAACAAGTGTCGGGGAGAAAAGTGATTGTTGACCTGCTGCGGGTACACAGACTTAATACACTGTCCAATTTCCTGAGCAACCTGGTTTCTGGTGTGCATGTAAACACACTGATTACATAAGCTAATAGAAGAGAGGTTACGCCGTCGAGGGGGGGGGGGGGGGGGGGGGGGGGGGCATCTCAGGGAAAACCTTGTTGGGGCATGCTCGCATGTGTGTGCTTCACTCAAACGTGATTGTTTTTAATTTGTAGAAAATAGGTTTGTCCAAGTCTCGTAACGTTTCCTCCTACCAAACAGCTTGCGAGCTGCCATGTGCCCAAAGACATGGCTTCCATTCAGTGCCAGGCATACAGCGGGTCCTGGGACCGGCAGCCAGCAGCCCCGCTCTTTTCATACGGTCATTTAATAGGCTGAATCAGCCATCTGAATCACATTAACACCATGGGCGAACTGAACAAACACAGCATGTCTTTATTAAGTCAAAAAACCCTCAGCGGGTCTCCATGCCAAAAAAAAACTAAAAACAACCAAGCACACTCACAAGGAGCAGTGACTGGCAGAAGATCAACCAGGAAGTGAGGCACAACCAACACAAAGACAGAAATGAGGGGCAGACAGGGAGAGTATGGTGAGTGGAAGAAAAAGCCTGTCTCTTATCTAACTGAAGCAACTGGTTCGTCTCACAGGGACCAGAAAAGACTTTTTTAGACAAATAATGTCAAGAGATGACGAGCTGAAACGTTTCTTCTCTGTGATCTTCCTCACAATATTTTGGTCCATTGAGTTAAAGACCGACAAAGACACAAGCTGTGTCAAGAGTTTTATCTCTATTTGCAAAGCACATATATGACTTTATTCTTCTCCAAAGAATAACTTTTTATATAGTGTTTGTAAATAGCACTAAATCACATCAACAAACATCTCAAAGCGCTCTTACAATGATAGAGAACCACAGAACTCAACTAAACCCTGTTAACTTATAACCTGAGAGTGTTGTGGCTTCACCAGAGTTTACTAAACGGTGGGCCGCTGCCCACTAAATCCAATGATGGGTGTTTTTACCTCTATATTCTCTTTCACACATTGGAGTCTGTCCATCATGAAGCATTACAGATCATAACAGGGTGGAAATTCCTCACTCATCGCTGTACCGTGTACTCCCTGGTTAACCGGCCATCAATATCCATCGGTAGACGTATACGCTGGTGCACTTTCGTCTGCAAATCCATCCTTGAACTGCTTCCATCATACAGCTCCTCCTACAGTCAGCCTGCCTGATTTTAAAGCCATTTTAAAGAAAATGGAAAACACATTGCTGCTTTTATTTAAAATGTAATTAAAAACATGTTGGTCAATATGACTGCAACTAATTGTATTTATATTTATGAACGGTCCCTTCAGATAACCTTGATAAATATAGGTCCATAACAAATAAATCATATAAGGTTAAAAATACATGTCAACCACATCTGTACAAATATAATGCATAATGTGTTATTTTCATTTAAATATTTCTAACGGTACAATTGCGAACAGCTTAGGTCCGCCCCAACCACACGTTACACTTATTTTACAATCACCTGTTAACTACCAAGCAGGTTTTTCAATTTAAAAATAGAAAAAAGAAGAAAGCTGAAAAGATCAAGGAACCCCAGCACGCATAGAGAGAACATGCAAATTAAACATACTGGTACTCAAACCTGGGTTATCAGGTCATGATGCCACCTCTGGTGAAGTAGAACAAAAATGTCTGAATCAGCAGTAAATATTTGAAACGCTGCTACAATAAACCAAAAGGGATTTGTGGCCAGAATATTTCCATGTAAATAACTCTCTATGTCACCTTGAATTGCAAGAATAAATTCCTCAGTTCCTTCAGTCTTTTCTTTTAAATTGAGCAATCTTCAAATTAAAGAAAGTTCTGCCGCAAACTAATCATGTAAAAAAAATCAGCTAGAAGAACATACAGTAGAAACCATTTCCCATCCCAATGAATGAGATATATATACAGTATATATATATATATATATATATATATATCTGTTTGAAAATGTTCAAATTTAGCGTTTCCAGGTGGGCTCCTGCCACCTACAGCAGACTTAACCAGGCAGCTGCAGATGTACTCGGAGCTGCACAGCACTCACAGCATCCCGCCCACACACTGCCATAGAAACAGCATGCATCAGATAAAGTCTTTCAGCAGGTCAATACAAATATTCCCCAGCAGCGGTCTTATTCTATTAATACTGCCAGCATTCATCCAGGCCTTATTTGGAACACGATGGGCTTTCCCACACCATAGAGGGGGTAAGTGAGAGCAGAAAAGCAGGACTCCCATGTTTAATATAGAGAATAAAACAAATCAAAAAATATTCATAAAATCAAAAATAAAATAACATAATAATAAAATAACTGATGAGGTCCGTCCTGATTATCTCTGTGTATAAATGAGTGCCTTCTATAACTCACATAATCATAGCAGATGATCTACATTCACTTCCATAAGTGATTCATGCATATTGTTTTGCCCACCTGACTCATTTTTATGTTTTTTAATCCTGTTTTTGGCAGCCAAGGGCTGCTCACAAGATTATTATACACACAGGTGAACTTTCAACAGAGGAGACTCCTGTGATGTAACACATTGGAAAAAAAGCCTATTTGCCTGATGTGAATCTCTTTTTATTTTTTTAACCCTGATAGCTACAGCAGTGATCAGCACTAACTAGGAACTAAATCTTTGCATGCAAAGAGTTCCCCACAGCACAGACAGACCGGTTGTAATTTGTGTCGCTGCTAAAGCAAAGTGCAAATCCTGCGAGGTCACATTTATTTAGCACATGGTGCCACAGACAATACAGTGATTTATGTGAAGTCTGACGTTGGTAGAAGATTCGAATTGTCACATGTCAGCATGTGACCTGCTTTAATTTTAGGAGGAGCATTTCACAGATTCAATAAGAGGTTGTATTTCCTTCAAAAAACTGCTTTAGTTTGTTAATGCTGAATAAATACTTTTTTGAGGAATAATCCAGGCTTCATGATGGAATCGTTATTAAAAGCTTTATGAATGAATTCTGACTCCTCTCCTTCCATTGATGGCTGGTGTGTGAAATGAAGTGAGGATCACATACTGCACACAATCCTTTTTCTTCTCAACGTAGAACAAACTCATACCCACAGGCAGTTTAGATTCACAAGTTGACCTAACATGTGTCTTGAAACTGAAAGACAAAATCCTAAAATCCATGCAAACTCCACACAGAATTGGCCCCAAAGCCCAGAATCTAATCCCTGTGAAGAGAGAGTACTAACTACAACACCACCCAGTAGCTGCAGCCTTGCAGCGCCATGCCAAGCCAGTTTAATAAACGCACATTTCCATCAGACTGTTTCAAAACAGCAGCGTGAGGTAGACGGAGGCGTCTGGGTTTCTCTGCAGATTCTCTCTCTGCACCCTCGTGGGCATGCTGGGAACACTTTGGAAAAGCTGCAGAAGCCTGCTGAGTGCACGTAGCGTCAACTACACACAGTGGCCTTCAATGCATGAGGAGCTACAACTACAACTACTCTTAAAGCTGCAGTTGGAGGACGAGCCATGTGAGGGCTTCAGCAGCTCCTGGAACTGAGGAAATTAAAGGGGCCTTGACTCCGGTTTCATAATGAAAGTGAAATGACAGAACAAATATCGCAGTGTAGGATCTTCAATTCGGAGAGAACTATCAGATATTAGGACATTAGGGTATGACAGTGGCCTAATTAGAAAGAAACATAGATGGTAGCATCAGAAGAAGATATAACTGCTCCTAAAAGCCCCTCCAACCAATACAAGTTGCTGTTTATGCTTGTTTTTGTCATTCGTTTCTGTTCCAATCCGAAAATATCCCTTTTATCCTGCCTACAATTTCATTCAGTTAGAAAAATGTTTTAACATAATCAATACTGGTTTTATCCTCCACTTATTTGGGCCCCGTTTACACGACAACATTTTCTTCTTTTTTTTTTTTTTTTTTTGCCCTTGTCCTGTTCGGCAGCTTGGGCCAACAATATGATGTGATTGAGAGCCTTCGGAGTCAAAACAGATTTTGGTCTTGCAACAGGGAGAGACCTGGAGTCTCCTCCTGTTGCCTTCTCCGTCAGAAGATGGCATGGCTGCCGTACACGACCGGGGGGGAACGCTCAAAGAGAGAGAGAAGAGAAAAGAGAGAAAAAGGTTGAGGGAGGAGGGAGGAGGGGGGAGGGGGGAGGGGTGAAGGGGATAACATACAATATCCTTGTTGTGCTACATATATTATTTGCAGTTATCACACTGATCCAAATATTTTCCAACTGTTTTTGGATTAAACCAGCCTGAGCAGCTCTATCTAGACAGTAAAATGATTTCTTAGATTAACCAGCCTGAGCAGCTCTATCTAGACAGTAAGATGATTTCTTAGATTAACCAGCCTGAGCAGCTCTATCTAGACAGTAAGATGATTTCTTAGATTAACCAGCCTGAGCAGCTCTATCTAGACAGCAACGTGAAGCAGGAACATGAATTAACAAAGAGGAAACAACAAAAGAGGAACATGACCTCCAAAGTTTGAGCAAATGATGACAGAGAACAAGCAACTTCAGAAGCACCTTTCGTGAGGAGTGGAAGAGTGTGTGTGTGTGTGTGTGTGTGTGTGTGTGTGTGTGTGTGTGTGTGTGTGTGTGTGTGCGTGTGGTTTGTCCACTGGGTGGGACCGGAACTGCTGTGGGGGGACCCGTGGCGAGACCCCGGGGTCCGAGGCCATCGGGCCCGGACACCGCCACCCCGGCAGACGGCAGCCCCCCAGGCCCTGGGAGACCCCAGCGAACCACCCCAGAGAGCCACGTCCCCGCCCAAAAAGCACCCGACGGAAAATGCAGAGAGGAATCCCCCCCAGGCAAGAGGGGCCCACAAGAGAAGGATAAAGGGCACAGGGCCCCAGGCCCCGACCCAAGCCGCCAAGCCGAGAAAAGGCCGGAGCAGGGCCCCCGGGCCGAGCGGGTCGAGAGCCCCCCCAACCCCGGCGGCGAGTCCCGCCGCACCCCCGGGAACAGGCCCACCCACCGCCCCCCCCCCCCCCCCCCCCCAACCCGGCAAGGCAGAGACGGCCCCAGCCGCCGGGCCCCGGACCAGCCCCGCCCCCAGACCCAGGAAAGCGAAGGCCGGCGCAGGCCCCGGTCGGAGGACAGTCAACTCTACACCCCCAGGAGCCTCATATCCCACCCGCCCCATGACCCTCCCCCCGGGTTTTATTTGAAATACCCAACCCCTGACCCACCCCCCACAGACACCCACCCCTGACGCAGACGCAGACGCACACACACACACACACACACTCGGGACGGTGGGGGAGTGATGACTCTCGCCCCCCCAGGCCGCCGGCCAGGCCCCCACCCGGCCACCGCGGTGTCCCAACCTCCACTAATCCAACAGCAAATGAAGAAGGAGCACCGCGCCCCAGCCCCCCCACGAGCGCCATGCCCGAGGGAGCGCGCCCCCCGCATCCCAGCCGCACTCACCCCGGGCCGGGGCGGGACCCCAGCAGGAGGTGCTGGGGGGAGCCACGTCTCCCGCCCTTCCCCTGCCCTATATGTGTGTTGGATGTATGTAAGGGTGTGTCTTTGTGTTTTGAAGAGGTGGATGCAATGTGTGTGTCTATGGTGCGGTTTAAAATTGGGGGGTAGCGGGGCCCGGGCGTTCTACCGCTGACAAGCGGCAGAACCCCGAAAGCGGCTTACCCCCTCAAGACCCTGCGTGACTAAGTGTGGTTAAAATTGTGGGTGGTGCAAAGTCGGGGGAGGACCCAGACCGCAGTTAAGTAGCCCGGACCCCCCACCTAGGCACCGCCCCACTGTTCCCTATTGTGGAGTAATATAAGGTGAGGTAAGGCAGGGAGGGTTCTGAGGGAGGGGGTCCCCCCGTCGCTAGGACCTTGGCCCAGCTGGACCCCCCGCGCTGCCCCACCCCACCCCCGAGCGGCCGGCCTAGGACCCGGGGAGCCACACCCCCCCCAACAAGGCGCCGTAAGGGGACCCCGGCAGGGAGCCCCCACCCCACCCAACGGCCAGACAGCAGAGTCTGAGACCCGCAGGGCCCAGTGCGAGCCCAGCCGGAGGCCAGTGGTCAGGGCACCCCCCCTCATTCGCCCACACAGCCCCACCCCCCAACACACACACACACACACACACACAAGGCCCTGGAGGTCACTCTCAGTCAACCGTCCATCCAGAACCCGGAGCCCCCCCGTCCCCCGCTCCCCCCAATCCAGGAATGAGGCAGACCCGGAGCGCGGCAGCAGGGGCCAACCCGCCCCACCGGGGGAGGGGGCCAGAGGGAGGACCCACCCCCAGCGCCGCAGCGGGCACCCCCGCGGGAAAGGGGGAGGCCCCGCACCCCCAGGGCCCGGACGACCCGCCCCCAACTCCCCCCAGCCGACAGCCAAGCCGGGGCCCGACGCCCAGCCCCCCCACCCCACCCCAGCGGGCCCAACCCCCGCCCAGGGCAGAGCCCCCCCCACACCCCCGCCCAGGACTCCCCAGGCCAGGCCGCAGCCCCCCAGCATAAACGCTAGGACCGCCCCGAGCCCACAGAGCCACCAACCACCAAAGCCACGACGCCCCAACCACCGACGGTCCCCAGAGCCCCGGGGTGGAGCCACCACCCCCCCCACAGGGCTACATGGTGTATTTAATTATTGGAGACCATGTGGACTCAAATTGTGTCAAATGATTTTTCCTACAAGCAGACATTCTCTCCAATGTGATGTGGTCTAGAAGTAAGTTTTTAAATAACTTTATATTCAGATTACTTTTGGATTTCCAGTTCATGAGGATCGCCTTTTTTGCGACGCTTAGGGAAACCAGGAGCATGCAGGACTCATTTTTTTCTCTTTTAATTTCTGTGAGATCTCCTAACAAGCAAAGTGAAGGTGAGACTGGAATAGGGTGGCCCAGGCATAACGATAAACCTTCACAAATCTTTTGCCAGAACGTTTGGACTGGCGTACACAGCCAAAGTGCGTGTAAATAGGTATCGGGGAGATCACCTGTGCAGTTTGAACATATGTTAGTGGGAGTGAGCCCCATCTTGAACATCCTTTGTCCTGTGTAATGAACTCTATGAAGGACCTTGTATTGTATGAGCTGTATATTGGGGTTTTTGCTCATTTTGAATGTATTTGTACAGATTTCTGACCAAAACGTTGGGTCTCTGTTGATGTTGAGATCTTCTTCCCATTTGAAGGTGGGAAGGGATAATTTTAGAAAGAGGTTTAGGAGCTGAGATCTTCAGGAGATTTGTCACTGTCTGAGGTAAGTTCAGGTTAATCTGTTCTAGTTTGAACTTAGTTTGTATTATTGACTTAAGCTGAAGATATTCCACATAGTTGCTTTGACTGATGCCATATGTTTCTATTAGCCCATTAAATGGAATAAAAGAGTTATTGGAGATAAGTTGTTCTAAGTGTCTTA
Organism: Lipophrys pholis; assembly: GCF_963383615.2. Taxonomy (NCBI): domain Eukaryota; kingdom Metazoa; phylum Chordata; class Actinopteri; order Blenniiformes; family Blenniidae; genus Lipophrys; species Lipophrys pholis. The sequence goes on from NC_137632.1 coordinate 922,128, forward strand.
TTCCTTTATTTTGCCATCTTGGGAAGTTTCTTGGTTTTTTTCTTTGCAGGATGTCGGGATTGTTCCAGATGGGTGTGAGTTTGCAGGGAATGAGTGAAGATCCATTTATTTTAAGAAATTCCCACCAAGCTGTCAGCGATGTGTTTATATTGATGCTTTTAAAGCAGCTGTGCTTTTTAATGACAGGACTGAAGAAGGGAAGATCTCTGACTTGGAGATCTTCACAGAATGTTTTTTCAACGTCTAGCAGCCTTCATCTAGGGGTTTCTGATTGATCCATTTTACAACATAAAGTAGTTTATTGGCCAGATAGTAATTATAAAAATTTGGGAGTTCTAAGCCACCTTGGTCCTTGGTGTTCTGTAGTGTTTTTAAACTTATACGTGATGGTTTATTTTTCCATAAGAATTTTGAGACATGAGAATCAAGAGTGTTAAACCAGGTTTTTGGTGGTTTTGCTGGGATCATTGAGAAGATGTAGTTAATTTTAGGCAAGACCATCATTTTGATTGTTGCTACTCTCCCCATAAGTGAAATTGGGAGTGTCCTCCATCGAATGAGGTCCTCCTCTATTGCTTTAATAAGGGGGGTGTAGTTTAAGTGTACCAAGTCTGAGAGTTTGCCTGAAACGTTAATGCCGAGATATTTGATGTTCCCTGGTTTTAGTGGGGTGTTCGGTGTGTGCTGAAATGTAGAGTTGATAGGCAAGACGACTGATTTGTTCCAATTTATAGAATATTCTGAGATTGAGGAGAATCTATCTATTAACCCTATTGTTTCTGGAAGAGACAACATTTTCAAGTGAGAATGGAAAACTTTCATTGTGTTTTTGGGGTCCGTTTCCACGACAACGGTGCTCGAACACACAACTTATGGAAAACAGGTCCAAAGGTGGAACTTTTTTAATCCGCTCGGGCTCCATATAGACGGCGGAAACACTGCTATCACACATGCGTACCTTGACCACACTGTAATCATGAGTTTCGGTGGGGAGGGGGGAGGAGTGGAGGGGGTGGGCGTGGCCTGCAGGGAGTCAGTCACCTGTGGTTGATTGGACAGCGTGGTGGATGTTATCTGATAAAACGGTGTTGCCCACTTTGGTCGGATGGAGTCCATGGTGCTGGTAAAACACCGATCGGTTCCAGAACAGGTTAAAATTGTCGATAAAATTCAGCTTGAGCGCTGAGCCGGAGAGCCGGAGAGCCGGAGAGCCGGAGAGCCGGAGAGCCGGAGAGCCGGAGAGCCGGAGAGCCGGAGAGCCGGAGAGCCGGAGAGCCAGAGAGCCGGAGAGCCGGAGACATGCTTTAATCCAAACAGCCTGGAAAATCGTTCATTGCTGTGGAAATATGTTGGAATGGGCCCGCTGATAAAAAAACTGACTTCCTGCAGCCTTCCAGGTATGTGAGCAGTTCTTTAAAATCCTTTTTGAGTTGCTCCGACTGGGGCTGAGTGGTATCTTTCGTGCCGATGTGGATGATCACCTGGTGAGTGGATGACGGAGCAGAACACAGCAGCTCTGGGAGTTTGCTGAAAATGGTGGCGACAGTGGCTCCAGGAAAGCATTTTGTGGTGGCATTGAAGAAGCGGATGTTCCTGGAGATGCTGTCGCCGACGGTGAGTGTCGTGGGGCGAAACAGAGGACAAGGGCATCTGGTGGCGTTGGGGACCGGAGCTGGGGAGAGGTGAGGCGTTGGGGGCCGGAGCTGGGGAGAGGTGAGGCGTTGGGGACCGGAGCTGGGGAGAGGTGACCGGAGCTGGGGAGAGGTGAGGCGTTGGGGGCCGGAGCTGGGGAGAGGTGAGGCGTTGGGGACCGGAGCTGGGGAGAGGTGACCGGAGCTGGGGAGAGGTGAGGCGTTGGGGGCCGGAGCTGTGGAGAGGTGAGGCGTTGGGGGCCGGAGCTGGGGAGAGGTGAGGCGTTGGGGACCGGAGCTGGGGAGAGGTGACCGGAGCTGGGGAGAGGTGAGGCGTTGGGGGCCGGAGCTGGGGAGAGGTGACCGGAGCTGGGGAGAGGTGAGGCGTTGGGGACCGGAGCTGGGGAGAGGTGAGGCGTTGGGGACCGGAGCTGGGGAGAGGTGAGGCGTTGGGGGCCGGAGCTGGGGAGAGGTGACCGGAGCTGGGGAGAGGTGAGGCGTTGGGGGCCGGAGCTGTGGAGAGGTGAGGCGTTGGGGGCCGGAGCTGGAGAGAGGTGAGGCGTTGGGGACCGGAGCTGGGGAGAGGTGACCGGAGCTGGGGAGAGGTGAGGCGTTGGGGGCCGGAGCTGGGGAGAGGTGACCGGAGCTGGGGAGAGGTGAGGCGTTGGGGACCGGAGCTGGGGAGAGGTGAGGCGTTGGGGACCGGAGCTGGGGAGAGGTGAGGCGTTGGGGGCCGGAGCTGGGGAGAGGTGACCGGAGCTGGGGAGAGGTGAGGCGTTGGGGGCCGGAGCTGGGGAGAGGTGAGGAGGTCTAGCCGCGTTGGGGACCGGAGGTGGTGAGCGGTCCGTTGGCAGCCCCAGGCGGACGGCAGGGAGAGCAGGCTGCTCCGTGGTGTCATCTTGGTCGGGGCGGCGAAGCCTCCCGGAGTGTCTCTGCACGGCTTCTTGCAGCAATCTCCGTCTTGTGATGGAGGTGGTTGAGCTCGAGGCCGAACACAGAGCTGGCTCAGTGGATCTGGAGCCGGTGTCCAGGTGTGTCTCCTGGGAGAGGGCCTCAAGTGGTTGAAGAGGTGGAGAAGAGGTGGACGGGCACGGTCACCTGGGGTTCTTCATTTGCCCCGGATCACAACCTCCGGCCAGGCGTTGAGTTGCCGCCTGGCTGCAGGGGAGGTGTGAGGTCCCACTTAATTGTGTCCTGGAGAGCCGATTGCAGTGATGTGATCTGGAGTGACTGACTGTGGGCGACTTCCAGACACCAGTTCAGGAGCTCAGACTGAGCTTGAAGCTCCTCCGAGAGCCACCGGATGTCCTCCCTGAGACTGGGAATCATGTCGTTCACTCGTGTGTGTTTGGTGTCGTCCATCTTGACTGTCTATAATGAGCAGAGGAGCTGCTCCGTCAAGCAGAATGTCAGAGGTGAATTAAGCACAGCGGTGGAACGAGGCTCTGCTGCTGCTCTGCTGCTGCTCTGCTCAGCAGGAAGTAGACGCACATGCACGTTTATTTGAAGTAAAAGAGGGAAAGTTAAATATGACTGACGTGGACGAGTTGAGGAGAGGCTACTACAGAGCCACTGTACGCCGGCCTTAGTCACACAGCAAATATATGTTTCCTCTCAAGTCCCAAATGTCGTCTCTCGTTCATCGGTAAACCCGGAAATATAAACCCGACTACGAGTGGACATGCCCACAATACACCAGAAATCAACATAACCAGCGGATTCTTAATCAAACAAAATACTTTTGTTAGCAAAACAAAGAAATGACATTTACAACATTGTACAAGAAATGGAAAAAAAACACACTTCCCATAAGATTATCAAACTGATTTGGAGTCAGCACCCCCACCCCAGTGAGCATACTGAGGCACATTGTGTGCTCTAAGGATAAATACAGGTCATGTGGTGCATGCCTGGCTCTGAAGGGCAACGTACAAGAGGGGGAAAGTCTCTCGCCTGCAGTTATTCCAGTTAGAGGCTATATGTGGGTCGTCCAATAAATGGAAGCACAATGAAAATGTCAATGTTTTTTCCCAATGAAGAAGTGTAAACCACAAAGAATTGTTCACATATTGCACTGAATATGACTGATGTGATATGTGACTGACATAGAATTTGATCAGAATCAGACCTTTCTTACGACTGGACTGAAGTAACCATCCTTTAAAAGCGCAAAGACACAATGTAAGTAGCATGTCAAAATCCAACCATACAGAATTTAACCTCACAATCATATGAAATGGAAGGTTGATTCTAAAATAGTCAATAATTTTCAGTAAACTTTGCTTCAAACAACAATATACATGTACAGTATGTACATGCAGACTTGGAAAAATGTTCCAAGTAATTTGTTTGCAGAAGACACCATAAATCCATTTATGGATTGGCAGGTCAATATTAAGCAATCGGACAGATTAGATATTAGGTTGATTAGCTTGTATTGTCACATGGGTGATTAAATGATTGATATTTTATGTCAGCAGAGGCAGATTTGGCTTGAATTCACTGTCATTCGTCGGAGAACTGACTAAATACAAGGACTATGACTGAATTCATGATGCACAGGCACACTAAAGAGTTACGGACATGTATTCTACATTATTTGAGTATACATGTATATGTATGGTGGTAACAAAAAATATGCAGAGGAAACTAGACAACCCACCAACTAACTACTTCCTGGTAAAGTAAATACAGTTCTAAGGAACGCTCATCACACCACTGTGAAGCCCTGATCAAGCCCCTGATGATCCCATTTGTTGCACAGTGGCGCCCATTGCTCCTGGATGGGTCAAAGCTGACCACAGATTCCACTGCGTCCAGGTGACTGTTAAAGGAATGTCTTTTCCTTCAGCAACTTAATTAGCTAATGTACTTACACCTGGGTATTGATCGACATATCGGTATTTAAATTAGATGTGACACGGCACATTGGTGGTGCACTGCAATCCTGAGGCAGCAATAAATCCCAACAGCGGGAGCTCTCTGCACATCTCCAGAGAGGAGAACAGCATGTGCTATCACTGATGCCATTTGTCTTTCATCTCAGCTCTCACTTTAACTTCTGCTTGGAATATTCACCCCATTGAGGCTCATTCATAGACGTCAAGAAAAAAGGCATGCTGAGTCCATCAAAACATGTACAAATCCATTTATAAATAGTTTTCTCCCCAAACAAGTTACCACAGTGAACTCTGAACTGAAATGAACTCACTAACACGTCCTTTAACTATGTGTGAAATAATGTGCGAATGGAAAGCAACAGTTCTATTGATCATGATATCAGGAGTAGTTATCAACCTGTAAACCAACGTGAGCTCTGCCACACACACACACACACACACACACACACACACACACACACACACACACACACACACACACACACACAGGGTCTGCATGCTAATCTCTGCTTTACTAACCAGTTAACTACCAACCAACACATTTCACATCAAAGACAACATCAGACAGTAACTGAACACCGTCTGACCCTCCAGATCACCTTCAAACCAACTCATGTTAGAAATGTTCCTTTAACAGAGACACTCAGGAAGCAACGCTACAGACGAGCTTCATGTTCTATTGTTCTCCATCACCCGGTGGAGACCGAGGACCGTCTTCCTGCTCTCTGGTAACCTCCATTCTGAATGGAGCTGCTTGTTCTCCATCACCTGGTGGAGACCGAGGACAGTCCTCCTGCTCTCTGGTAACCTCCATTCTGAGAGTTTCTTGTGATCCACCATCTTGTTTTGTAGTTCCATCCCAGGTCTCACACACATTCCCTCCACCTCTCTCTCTCTCTCTATACACACACACATGCACATACACACACACACACACACACACACACACACACACACACACACACACACACACACACACACACACACACACACACACACACACACCAAGCTGTATATAGGTAGTTAGAATCTGTGTTTTATTTGTTTTCATTGTAAATAAATATCATTTTTGGAAACATGCTGGCTGTCTTATTGATCAGTGAATGAAATGTCGACCCCTCGTGTGTCAAGAATTCCAAAGTCCTTCAAGCTTTACTGTTAAATCTGGTAATTGTAATTAATTTAACTATTATTTCAAATTGCTAATTAACTGTTTAGTATATCTAATGAGACTGATAGAACTGAATTGGCTGTCATTTCCTGTTAAACAGCTGGTGCTCCCGAGGTGTCTGATACAGATCAGATTACATTTTCAATAACATAATTAATAACTATCTTTGATAATTATTAATCATTATCATTAGCCAGTCTGACTAAACCCAACGTAAATGGTACCCAGTGATCCTTATGAGGTAAGAAATCCCTACACCAACAATGTAGTTCAAACAAGTGATAAGTCATAGCCTTCGTAATAATCGATATAGCATGGTCTGCACATAAACCACAATGCTAACTTTAAGTTCAAAGTTCTTTGAATATAAAAAAAGAAATACATCATAATTGTAATAATTCATACCAAATCCTATAATACAATGTGAAATCAACAATTTAAGCCAAGGAACACAGCTACATTAATAGTTCTAAGTCTTTCATAAACATTGTTTTGCCCCTTAGAGGTAAAAGTAAAGAAAGAATAGATGATATGACCCAAAAAAAAAGAGAAAGTGATCAACACAGGTTAGAACGGTGCAGAACCAGTTTGTATTGAGTCTACTAACAAGGGAAGCACCTGACCCGAGGGTGTTGATGGATCTTTGTAAGCTGCAGTCAGGCAGGACCAAATGTCTTTTTCCCTCCAACCAGTACCGGCACAAACCTTGTGAAAGACTCAAGCATCTGATTCTGCACTTGAGTGTGAAGATGTTCTAAATTATGATTCTGCATGTTTTCCGACCTGAAGCTGCCTAACGTAAATCAATTCAACTGACCACACTGTTTTCTCCCCCCCAAACAACCAAAAACATGCAGGGTCTATTTGTTTGCCGTTGACTGTAAACATTTCTAAAGTCGTCTTTTATAAACACGTCACCAAATTGCTTTCAAGCTGCCCTGATGCTTCACAGGAAGTACTAAACCCCTGGTAAGTTAAAGGTCATTGGATGATTCATGCCTTTGAAGAAGAAAGACAAGCCCACCAACGAATAGAAAACAAAGCATGTTAAATTTTTCATCTAATGCTTCAAACGAGAAGAGACGGTGAGGGGACACTGACTAGAGATTCTTCTAAATATAGTGTCCACATTTCAACTCCAGGCTGCACGCCACTCCTTTACGTCAACACCTTGCATGCGAATCCTCCAATGCTTCGAAAACTACAACAGCACAGGAGACAAATCCATCTTTAATAGCAAAAAAAGCAGCAAGCACCCCAACATCCACCATGACGAAAGAAAGAAATGACAATTCTTTGGGGCAGCGCAGCTCCAGTTGAGGGCGGGAGGTGAAAGAATTCAGTCTCCATCTTATCTGGAAGGCCTGAGACCCAACACAGCCTTATGAGATGGTCTGAAATTATAATACAGATATCCTTTAACATACTGGCCATGTTCCCGTGGAGCCCTGGGCTTACACAGGGAAACGAGGCAGAATGAGAAGGCGTCCCCCAGTCTGCCCGAATGATGGCTCGTCCAGCAAAAACACTCCAGATGCTGAAAATGTTTTGATGACAGGAAAACTAATAAAAACATATATTTTAACACCATTACAAATAATTACCAAGCCACCAGACAGCCACTCATTGGAATTAGAGTCAGATATGACAACATGTCATACAATAGCAAGGAAAGTTCGTTTTGTAGTAAGACTTTACAATTCTTTTTTAAAAATGAAACTCTGCTGTCAGTTCATCAGGCAGAACAGTCGGTACTATTTATCCTTTATTGCCAGCTCGCCTTGATAGCTGGAGGGTGGGCGGGGACTGCAGGCTGGAAGGAGACTGACAGTACAGTAGTACAGTAGTACAGTACAGGGATGGAGTGAGGTGGGCAGCAGTTATAGTTCCTACCATATACTGACCTCTCTCACTATAAGCAATACTATTAATAAATATTTCATTTAGACTAACATGCCAACATTTTTTGTATGTAAGTTTTTTTTTCTTTTGCATTTTTCCCAATGCGTGAGCGTTTTCCATAAGTTTGGGTGATAAGTCATCAGTGGACACGAGGATAAAACAAAAGTTATTCATGGATCAACTAAGAAGGTTGAAATCCTATAATTCAGTTAATTTATTAGGGTAAGTAAGTCAGTAAGTTGGGTGGTTGGGTTTGTTATACTGCAGAAATATAATTTTTGGGATATTGTTTCTGTGAAGAGAAAATCGGATTTTGTGACGGCCTTTATTTGTAAAAAAAATTTACAGAGGAAAAAAAATAGAAAAACTTTTTGTGGCGGAGAGGTGATGAAGCCCCTGATGGAATCAGGTGTGCTGCCTCACCTCTCTGCCCATAAAGGAGGAGCCTCCTGGAGACACAGCGTGACAGGCAGGAGACCCAGACTGGAGCAAAGCCTGCGAGAGGAGCTGTGTGGGGGGGTCTGGGGATTCAGCTTGGTTTTGGTTTGATTTACTTTAATAAAAGAATGGTTTGGGAAACTCCTGACTCCGGGCCCCTGTGGGGGACCCCAGCGGTGGTGAGCACAACTGCCACACGTTTCAAAAAACAAAAACAAAAAAACACTGTTTTGGAATTACGTTTATTTATCACAAGGTATAATAAAAATATTAGGTGTTTTTATTAGGTTTGTCTTGGGGGGGGGGGGGGGGGGGAGTGTCACACCTCGAATAGAATAGATTAGAATAGAAAATACTTTATTAGTCCCAGAGACAATCTCTTACGCCATCAAGTATATGTACATTTAAACTCATTAGAAACAGAGAAACTTTTGAAAGAATTGAGAAACAGAAAGGTACAAATCTGCTTTCTGAGGCTGAACAATGCTGGGATAACAATGTATATATATATATATATATATATATATATATATATATATATATAGGGGGGGGGGGGGGGGGGGGTGTCACATTTCTTTCCCTGGAATTTGCATCCCAGGTACACATGTCAGGCCCATGAAACCCCTCCTCATCTCCAAGACAGATTCACATCGCTCAAGATGTACAATTTCGTACGGAGACACAAGGAGCCGCGTGTTAACTCGCGTCGGACCCGGTGACGACCCAGACCCGGTAACCAACACGTTACCGCGGCCTCACGGAACCGGGCAGCCTCACGGAACCGGGCAGCCCCATGGAACCGCGCAGCCCCATGGAACCGCGCAGCCCCATGGAACCGTGCAGCCTCACGGAACCGGGCAGCCCCATGGAACCGCGCAGCCCCATGGAACCGCGCAGCCCCATGGAACCGTGCAGCCCCATGGAACCGCGCAGCCCCATGGAACCGCGCAGCCTCACGGAACCGCGCAGCCCCATGGAACCGGGCAGCCCCATGGAACCGCGCAGCCCCATGGAACCATGCAGCCCCATGGAACCGCGCAGCCCCATGGAACCGTGCAGCCCCATGGAACCGCGCAGCCCCATGGAACCATGCAGCCCCATGGAACCATGCAGCCCCATGGAACCGCGCAGCCCCACCAACAATAAGCGCTTTTGTCTGGGCAGCGTTATCAAATTAGCCTGAAGCTAATATAGGCAATGTGTTTTTCCTTTGTCCCTGATTTTGGTGCATCTGTTTGTGTACACACGTGAACGTCGCACCATCGCAAGTACGAACCTCGGGTTCTCCACCTCAGAAACCAGAAAATCGGTGCGGAAGAACCGGGGATAGGAACCGGAACTCTCTTGCCTTGTCTTTTCTCCCTCTTTACTAACCCTGACTTCACACGTTCGGCCTGTATCTGATCCAGATTAGATAAACACACACAGTCACAGATTAGCAGCCAAACTGCTATCTGGTTTTCCCCGGACACATCTGGACGTTCACCAGAGTTCTGGCTGCATGTTCCGACATCCAGTTACAACTCTGGCATTCAGAACCGGGCCAACAACGCCGTCCAGTCGTTACTGTAATAGTTCTGCTTCGGTGAGACCGTACCGCTCCGAGACCCCCTCGCGCATGCGCTCACAATGGGCGTCTTGTTTATCTGGTCGCTAAGCAACCGCCGCGCCCCCAGAAAGAGCGAGTCAAATTCCTCTCGTGGCTGCCTGGGTCATCGCAATCCCTCTTGACATCCCCCTGGTGGACGCATCAAGTCATTGCGCTGTCCCTCTGCGCGCCGCCCCGGCCCCCCCAGTGGTCATCTCGATCACCACACTGAACCTGGCGGACGCTCGAGGTCACAGCAGCACGTCTGTGAAGCGGCGTTTTAACTTTTCAACTGCACAGCTTATTACTCGCCTCCAATGCTTTCAGACATACATTTCTCTGAACTGTTTCTCTGAACTACAGGAGCTGACCGTTTTGACTGATGCGTTCAGGTGCATCATGTAAGTCCACACACTGACATGTGAACGAGCTGCGGGGCTCGCACGGTAGTGATGTTACAAGCTAAATATGATTAAGATATGACTGATAGTCATTAGAGAGCTGGAACACGCATGCGCAGCACACGGCAGTGCAGAAGTTTCAGTAGTGCAGCTCCTACATAGTCCGGCCAGGACGGTTGGTACAGCGGAGACTCATTTCTTCGGCCAGAGGGCGCTGGAAGAAGGAAATGACGTCATTTAGTTCGAGAGGATCCCACAGTGCCGAACTTTCTTCTTGTTCTTATGGAGGATGAATCGGCCTTAAGGCTCCGTTCACAGGAGGCGGCCAGCGGTGGCCAGCGGTGGCCAGCGGTGGCCAGCGGTGGCCAGCGGTGGCCAGCGGTGGCCTCATAACAGGGAGGGTGCTGGTCTATTCCTGGTGGGTCAGAAGCTCCTGGGTCAGAAAGAAGCCCCCGCTGCCTCTCTCTCCCCCTCCTCACTTTTGTAGTGTTTTTTGTAAAGGGAAAATTTAATTTGGGCTAAAACTCCGATCAAAATCATTGAAGTGAGCGACGCAGTGATGAACCCTTTGTAGGAAGCTGCTTTACCTGTCAGCCACTGTGGTGCAGTGGTTCTGACTCTTACCTCTGACCAGAGTTCAAGTCCTCATCGGTGCCATCATTTATTTAGATAGGTTTAATTCATTTTAAAGTTTTGTTAATTCATTTCATTTTCAATCCGCTATTCCGCAGTATTTTTCCTGTAGCGTAGAGGTTAAAATCAATATCTGCAGTGTCTCGTCATTTTTATGTCCAGAGGGTTTTACGACTCCAGAGTTTCTGTTCAGGGGGAAACGAGTCCAAACGGCTCTTTGAGTGTTGAAGGTCACGACCCCTGGCCTAAAGAATAACATTAAAATTAACAATGACTTAACCTGAAACCATGTTTTACCCCAAAGTGTGAAGGTTAATGTCCCCACTAAGATAGAAAGGCCGAACAAACACAAGCACACGTAATGATTACAGGCTTGACAGGAGAATTGCAATTACCTACATTTGTTTCCTGCAAACTCAGTATAAATACTACTTGCCAATCCTGAACCCTCCATGGTCTCCATGGTGACACGAGTACCACAAGTTAGTGTGCAATTAGATTGACATCCTCAACTGGAGAGAACACACACACACACACACACACACACACACACACACACACACACACACACACACACACACACACACACACACACACACACACACACACACACACACACACAGATATAATCCAAGGCAGTTTTATACTAAAGTACTTGATGAAGAGACTAATTTATTTGTATGAAATTTGATCATTTTATATCATCATTGCCATTCAGTTCATGAAGTAGATAGTTTCTGGTTAAGTTAAATCGTTGGATTCCATTGCAACAAAACGTGGTGAATATTTCATGCTGTCGGTCTTACGAAGGGGGTCATCGGGCATATCCAGCATTTCATCGACATTGTTTCATATCAAATACATGTGACTCTTCATCTGCTGAAGTGTGAGCAGGAATTAGCGAGGTGATATCAGTCTTCTTCACTTTGTTGGGTTTGTTCCAGCCTGCTCATGACTGACCCTGTGCCTGCGTGACCCTGAGCTTCCACTTTAACAACACTGCATGACTGAGTCAAGTACTTTGTGGAAACAAGCTCCCATTTAGTAGCACATAGGTTCATTTCCCATCACCTCCTGATTTTCACTGAGAACTGGGTTTTTAAATGAAATGAACAGTAGGCAGAAGTTAAGACAAGAGGTCTGACAGCATGGAAAGCTCAGAGGAAGAAGGTTTAACCAGCCAGACTATGAGATTTAACTGCAGTTATTCATAGCTGTTACTCTGAGGGTTAAAGATTGATCCAGCTGGGTCTGTCACATTTTTTGCCATCAATTGATCGATTACAATTCACTAAATAAAATGTTCTCAAATACGAAAATAAATGAAATCTTCAAAATGAACATTAACTATTTATTTGCATTAGAAAGCCAGTAATTATTTTCAAATGATACCGAGACAATCATTCATTTTTGAGGGAATAAATTCAGATACAATTGTCGTTATGGTTTGTAATTGATCAGAAAATCTTAATCTACTTGCATACAGTTGTGATCGGTTCAAATAAAAACATATATTCAGTTTACAACTTACATCTGAACTACTGTCTTACTCAGAAAAAGAAAACAGTTTCAGTCAAGAATTATTTAGCATGTAAGTAAATCTACTATAAAAGTGATGTTTCCAGAGTAATGTAAAGCGACGGGTCTCCAACATTAACTGCCATTTACCATATCACGATATCAATACTCCCATAATCCTGATTATACTTTATTATATTTATTCTATATTACATATCATTATTTATTACACTTATTAAAAATACACACACACACACACACACACACACACACACACACACACACACACACACACACACACACACGCACACACACACATATATATATATATATATACAACATTTAATGTTACCTTTTCATCAGATTATTTGTCTTAATGTAATAGTTCTAACATGTTGAAATAAATTGATTATTAAATAAGTGGAAGCTAAAGAAAAGTCTATATTATTTATGGAGAAGGGGTGGGATTTTATAAGTTATGTTTCTTCCCACTCCTTTTCAGATATGCAACATGATTATGTTCTTCTGCTGTACTTATTCACTTTTTGTCTGGTAAAATATCTTTGGTGGTCTGGTGTGTGCACTGTGGACTTGAAATTGATTTCGAGCATGTCCAGAAAAATAAAATAAAATACAGCACCAGCTAGTGGCCAGGCATTTGATATGTTTCTTCCATTTCTATGTATGCAGGCTGTATGTGGGACATTTTCTTAAATGAAAGTGTAAAAACAGAAAGGTTTCCTGCAGATTATTCATTTTTTAAAAAAGGCCTTAAAGGGCAAAGATCTGAAATAAAATGTGAAGGGGTATGTGTGTGTGTGTGTGTGTGTGTGTGGGTGGGTGGGTGGGTGGGTGGGTGGGTGGGTGTGTGTGTGTGTGTGTGTGTGTGTGTGTGTGTGTGTGTGTGTGTGTGTGTGTGTGTGTGTGTGTAGACAAGTCAGTACTCTTGTGGGGGTAGAAATTTGTCAACAGACTCACATTATATTGTGTTACCTAATCCTCATGGGACCCAAAAAAGTAATCCTCATGAGGAAAATAGTTTTCAAGTGAAGACATATTTTATATTTTGACTGGAGGTCATGTTACAGTTACAATCGTCGTCATGGCAACGGCTGGTAATAAAGTACACTTTAGACTAAGTTAGCAGGAAATGAACTTAAGTCAATGCAATGTCCCAGAAAGGCCAGAAATTGTGTGTGTGTGTGTGTGTGTGTGTGTGTGTGTGTGTGTGTGTGTGTGTGTGTGTGTGTGTGTGTGTGTGTGCGTGTGCGTGTGCGCATGTGCGTGTGCGTGTGTGTGTGTAGGTTTTAGCTTATTGGGAGAAAGTAACGAGCCTCCAACATACCAAGCATGCCATCTCTGACCCAGCAGAGGAGAAACACTAATGCTCAGTCCTGTCATGTCTCTGTGTCTGTCCCTGTGTGTCTCACCTCATGTTTCCAATCAACCAATGATCTTCTTCCTCTGTGTTCTATCTTTGAGTTCTGCCTGTGTCCACCCCGTCTCAGTGTATGTAAGCCTGTTCTCTGGTGTTTGTGTCAGTTCATTCGTCAGCCTGTCTCGTCCACGTCCCGGTCTCGGCTCCCCTGTGTTATGTTTTTGGATTTTGGCTTCCCTGGACTTTTATTTCTAAAATAAACTCTTTTTGTTCGACCTGGCGAGTCTGCGTTTGGGTCCACCTGCAATCCCTGACAGTCAGCAATAACAGGTTAATTAAAGGACCTATAGTCCAGAGTCGCAATGTAATGTTGAGACCAAAAATACAGAAAAATCCTCCAGTTGGCGTTGTTTTAAATCCTTAATGCAAAAATGCTACCTTTATTCTTTTCCTTACTGAAAGGTCAATTTTGAGAGTATGTTTTGTACAAATTCCATAATCATGATTGTACATTATTGTTGTACATTATTATTTTGATTATATAATTTAAAAAAAATTGTATTCATATCTTTTAAAAAGAAAATTAGCCTTAATATAATAGTGCTAACATATATTATTTATTTATGAAGAAGGGGTGGAATCTGATAAGTTGAACTTCTTCCCACTCATTTTTGGACATGCGACATTTTTATTTTACTAATGTTACTTGGTCACTGTTTGATATGTTAAATATCTTTGGTTTATTGGTTGATTTTGATATTTCAATTTGAGCTTGTTCAAAATATAAAAGATGCAATGAAATGAAACAACCTCAGTTACTTAAGTTTGCATTTTGATTTGACTCTTTTCTATAAGCTATTTAGTGTTTTGGTTGTTAAATCCTGTTAAGATAACTGTGTTCAATGATAGTTTGCAGAATTGCCTTAGTTTATACCAGTTGATATTTACATGTTTCCCATTTGAAATACGTCTTCAGCATTAATTGAATTATTTGATATTTTGCTTTGTAATTTATATTTTCATGTTTCACTGTTCATGTGAAAGCTTCTTCAAAAGTCAGGTGCCGTTTAGTTTTTATGTTGCAAGAGTCACTTTATCACAGTGTGATTTACCTTTTAGTATGTTGATGTTATTTGCACATGTTGGCAAAATTACACTAAATTGTCTTGTTTTTTTCTGTTGGGGCTGTTTTACATCGGGAAATGGTTTGCTTGTTCAGAAACTTGCTCATTTATCTCAAAAATCAATGTAAAAAAGAATCATGTTAAAATCGCGATCAAGACTTTATTACCAAAAATAGTTGTGATATGATATTTTTGCCATATCTGCCACCCCGACCTCAAAAGCAATGAAAAAATGAAAACAAAGCGTTGGCCTGCAGGCGAGTCGCTGTTCGCTCACAGCAGCAGAGCCTGTTACTGCTCATCTCTCCCTCCCTCCTACAGAGACTGATGGAGGCTACAGAGCCTGTTACTGCTCATCTCTCCCTCCCTCCTGCTCATCCAGTTGTAAACAAACATGGCGGCCGCGCAGTGGTACGACCCGTAGTGGTACGACCCGTAGTGGTACGACCCTTAGTGGTACGACCCGTAGTGGTACGACCCGTAGTGGTACGATCCGTAGTGGTACGACCCGTAGTGGTACGATCCGTAGTGGTAAGACCCGTAGCGGTACGACCCGTAGTGGTACGACCCGCGGTCCATATTCTAGTTTTATGGTCCAGATCAGTAGTTTAATAGTTGAGACTCTCCCTGATATCATCCGGTTCCTCATCAGTCCACTAGGATGTCAGGTTCTCTCCAGTTTCTTCAGCTTTATAGTGTTTTGTTCTCTGCACACGTCTGTGTAGTTTCATAACAAAATCAAGCAACAGCACCCTCCTGTGGACCGGCAGACTAACTACATCGTCTCTGTGTCTGCTGCTGCAGTGGAAACTCCCCCACTTTTATTTGCGGATTAGGTGTTGTCACGTGAAACGTTGTTGTGGAAACAGGGCCTCAAAGTCATAATACCACTCCTCCACACTGATGTGGCTGTCATTTCATTAGCAAACCACGTGGTTCCCTACTACAAGAGGTTGAAGAGACACATTTAAGTGGGAGGAGGCCTTGAGGTCCTCTCAGGACCCAGTGGTCTGGGGGCAGCCTGGTGTACTCCAAAACCATCTGGAGGAAGCTGCAGGGGGCCTCAACCTCATATTAAGGACATGTACTTTTTTGAAAGGATGTGTACAAGTATGAATACTAATCTTTACCTACTCGCAATACCGAGTACCAATACAGTATTTATTCAATACTATAAAGGCTTATTTATACTCCTTATGCAAACGATATGGAAAGACTATGCATTGCGGTGAACCACCTTTCTACAGCTTCTGCGTCGAAGCTACGCACACCTCCAACATCATGTGTAGCATGCAGCATAGCTGGTGGGAGGCCCGAAACTCTTGAGCATGTAGCATGTAGCATGTAGCATGTAGCATGTAGCGCTGCTCAGAGTTACCTGCTGAGCAATTCAACTCATGAGCGACATCGGGCTAACTCTGCTGGTCCGAATGTCTCTGGTGATTAAGTTGCTGACGTTGTGCGAACTTGCTTTCTTCTCCTCTTGATATTTTAGTAGAACAGAATTTTCCGTCTGTATTGCTTTTGTCATTTTCATTAATATAAAGAAAATCGCTCGTGCCCTCCTACCCGTGGACGATGTTGCTGAGGCATGATGTCACACCGTACTCACCAGGTTGTATCAGGAATCTTTGTCCCAATATGAGTACAAGTAGTCCGTGCAGTACTGGTATCGGTGGATCCCTATTATTAAGTGGTGTTTTTGTTGGCAAATATGGTAATGCTTTGCCTATTTGATGGTAATGAGCACAAACAAATGAGCTATAAAGACCCATCAAATAACAAATGAACAATTGACTATTAAATAAATGTTCTAGAGATTACAGATAGTGTCATCAAAGAAGGAGGTACCAACGAAAAAGAGCAAAGTATCAAGAAATAATGGTGCTGGCCTGGAACTCTGGAACATGTATATGTGTCAGACGTCCCTTTCTGATCTGAGATGCCTCCACTTGCTTCACAGTTTTACCCACACTGGCCTTGTGATGTTCAGCGTGTGGCCGTCTGTTGTGTTTGGTTGTCTGCTGGCTGTCTGAGGCCCAGCGGACGGTTCTGTCTGAGTGATCAAACACACCCACGCTGTGATTTCCACAGCACCAAGCCAAAACAGACTGGAGGCCCTCAGAGGCTCGGTTACAACTGGCCTGTTCAGTGGCAGTTTACACTTTAACACCTTTCAAAATATGCCAACTGCTCTGCTGAGTCTGCCAAACCCCTCAGGCTGTTGTTTGGCAGTTAACATTGCCTAATCACACATCTCCACTTATCAACAGCTAAAAATCTAATTCTGATGAAGTTTTTTCTGACATTTGGTTGCCAATTGATCATTATGTAATTGTTTAAATGTGTATTGAGAGAACACTACTTGAATGCACAGTTAAGTATAATTTTTTATTGCGAGCAAGTGTCCTTGTATCCCTCCAAAAACGACCAGGTTTCTGTTTATCAGCCGGATTCTTCTCTTTGAGCTGCTGTTTTCCTCTTTACATGTTTGACCTCTGTCTCAGGGTGTTACGTGGAGCTTCAGCACTTTAATCAGATCATTTAGGGTGCACTGTAGCAGATCCCCTTTCAATCACATTGTCTGGATTTGTTAATCTGAACTTTGACGTCGTTGATTTCTGCCAAGCTAACTTCTCTAGAAGGACCTCAAAAGTCCAGTTTCAGTCTGACTGACTCATCTCGTTTCTTCTTTAGGTGCTTTCTAATTGTTTCTCAGTTCTACCATTAGTTGTAGTTTTTCTGCTGATGCGAGAGTCACTCACGACACCATCTTGTGGTAAAAACTGGAGAGTACATGCCAGGGTTAGTTTGGTTTGCATGTAAACTACTGCGTAACCCCTGCTGCATTATACGTGGATGTTTACATTTTTTTAAATTCTGTTGTTGTGTTTTGAATCATTTTGATTAATCCTGCGAAACATGATGCAGGCAGGACAGGCAGCACGGAGCACTCCCATTCACACATGCAGTCAATTTAGAGTCGCAAATCTTTCTCCTGTTTTTCCCATCTAAAATTAAATGTTTGCATTCTGGAACAGAATGATATATAAATCAAATTGCAGTGCACACAAACAAAAAAACATGGAGTTTTTTATTCAAAATATCCCCATGCATTCTGCTGTAAAAGTTTTTTATATCTGTGTACATCCACCTTTTATTGCCTATAGACCATTTGATATGAAACTGCAGATTTTCACTTCAAATAAACAAGTGCAGCGAGAGATGTGAATCATACTATCAATACATAATTTTTTCAAGAAATACAAACCAGGCTCTTTCCTATTGAAATTAAACCTTATATAAATACTAGTGCTGTCAAAAATTAACGCATTCATTTTGTCGATTAATCTAAAATGTTTAACTCAAACAAAATCGAATGTAATGAACACATTTTGTTTACTTCCGGTGTTGACTGACCCCTGACCTTTGATGTGCAGCCAAAACGAGCCACCCCGGCTGCAGAGCTGCACGGTGCCATGATGGCGGACACATTATTAGATGGAAAATTTATCTTTAAATAGATGCCTGATGGCTCCAAAAGTTATTTGCAAATGTGAATTCAATTACCACATTCGTCTTTGCTAAATCATCTCAGCGCAAAAAACCCGGCTGTGACTACTACCTCACCAGGCTACTTGTGGGTGAATATCCAGTAATTGACAGATGATCTTTGGTTACTCGGTTATCTAAAAACTGCCACCCAATTAACATAGTAGAAGATGATGGACTTCTCTCAGTCATTCGAACTGCATCGGGAGATGCTTCCTATAATCTCCCCTCAAGAGGAACCTTCATGTCAGAAATATAGACTTTGCATGAGGGCGAGAGGGCGAGAGGGCGAGAGGGCGAGAGGGCGAGAGGGCTCAGCGCGTGGACATGCTGGAGCAAGCACAGGACATCGCTCTCACAGGGGACCACTGGACGCCTCTGTAATAATCAAACTGAATTAGAAGAGTTAATAATCAGAGGCCCCGTTTCCACGACGTTTCCCGTGACAACACCTAATCCGTTAAAAAAAGGAGAGTGTTTCCATTGCAGCAGCAGACACAGAGACAACGATGTAGTTAGTATGCCGGGCCACAGGAGGGCGCTGTTGCTTGACTTTGTAATGAAACCACACAGAGATGAGTGCAGAGAACAAAACACTATAAACGTGAAGAAACTGGAGAGAACCTGACATCCTAGTGGACTGATGAGGAACCGGATGATATCAGGGAGAGTCTCAACTATTAAACTACTGATCTGGAGGAGAAAACTAGAATATGGACCGCAGGTCGTACCACTACGGGTCGTACCGCTACGGGTCGTACCGCTATGGGTTGTACCACTACGGGTCGTACCACTACGGGTCGTACCGCTACGGGTCGGCCATGTTTGTTTACAACTGGATGAGCAGGAGGGAGAGGGAGATGAGCAGTAACAGGCTCTGTAGCCTCCATCAGTCTCTGCAGGAGGGAGGGAGAGATGAGCAGTAACAGGCTCTGTAGCCTCCATCAGTCTCTGTAGGAGGGAGGGGGAGATGAGCAGTAACAGGCTCTGTAGCCTCCATCAGTCTCTACAGGAGGGAATAGCGACTGTGAAAGAATCTTTCCACTTTGAGAGCCAGATTAAAAACTTCAGGATACAGTGGATCAGAACACTGGTACCGTGTAAACGGACCCCCCAAAAGTGAAGAAAGTTTTGCGGATACACTCTAATTCGTTGTCGTGGAAACGGGGCCTGAGATTCACCACTTGTTGTCTTCATCCCAGCATCTGGTAGAGCCACCAGAACAAACCAGAGCTGACTTTCAGCCAATCACTGAGCAGCTCTGGAGGTTAAACGTCGCCTGAAGTCTCAGACATGAAGTCTTAATTTCATGTCAGTCACTCTGGTGAGATTGCTACTAAGCCCCGCCTCCTTGGGGCAGCTTTCCTCAGAGCCACAAGCTGCACACACACACACACACACACTCACACACACACACACGAGAAATCCTCTGTATTGAAGACTATCAGTAGAAAATGAAGCAAATATAGTTCAGTGCCCGTTGTTAATTTGGTGGCATAAACAGATTTCAACAGTTTTACAGTTTATGAATATATTTGCATTGACTCTTGTGCTCCTTTTTCGAATTTCAACTGACATAAAGATGGGACAGATTTTTATTGTTAATATCATTTATATTATCCATTGTTCATTTAACAAATAATTACCTTTTAAGTGGCTATAAGAAAGATTTTTTCTTTCTTTTTGATGAGAGAAAAACTGTTTTGACCAACTGTTCACCTACATCTGAAAGAACATTATTATAATGGTATTTGAATTTAAATATACTGTCTGTGTGTTGATTCTACAATAATTCCATTATTTTCCATAAATAAATATCCATACACACTTCAGTCTTGAGTCGAAAAAATGCTATTAATCTCAATTAATTACCAAAAATTGTGCGATTAATTAGTTAATTGTTTTTTAATTGATTGACCGATCTCAAGTTCACAATAGAGCTGCATTGATTTTACATTTGTTTATTAAAATCACTGAATATTTAAGATTTGGATTTGGACAGCCATTTTCTAGAGAAGAGAGAAGGAAATAATAATAATAATTCTTACAGCAGTATAAATGCCTGACATGGGGCACAAAGATCACGTCAGGGACTGAGATGCAGATCGCAAAAAACAATCACATGAGGTACTTTATTTTTACAACTAAAATAGTGAGATTATCTGTGAAATATGTGAAGATATATAGATAGATATATACACAGACATGTCTGTATCAGAGGAAAAAACATACACTAATGCTCTCTTAGCCCGGGATTAGTATTACTAAGGGAACAATGGTAATTTGTGAATTAACCCCCATGTCTGTGTTTCTTACAGTGCATTTGTACGGGATAAGCGAACTCTGTATTTGACTCGAAGTTTGAGCCAGACGTGGGACCCGCGCCGTGCCGTCCTCCCCCGGGAGTCGCCCGATCCATGGTGGGGGAGGATGGATGGCAGGCAGTGCCGGCCTGCAGCATTCGTCTGGCCGGCACGGGCCAGCTGTCATGTGCTCTCCACTGAGCTGTGGGCCCGCCGGCTGCCTCGGTTATGTGACAAGGTCAAAACAACAAAATCACCCTCAATCACTGAGACACAGATTCGTACAGGATTAGTATTTTAGTATTTCACAGGACGTCAGAGTTCAGCAAAATATGGTAGGTAGTATGTATACAGTATATATATATATATATATAGCGCGTCATCACCACACGTGTTGCAACAGTGTGACACATTATTAAACACCGATTGGTGTTTCATGGCAACAGCTTTCAAAGCCCATAGAGAACATGACAGCTGAACGAATGGACAGACAGACTATTGAAGTGTAAATGTGTGCGCAGACATTAGGCTACATTGTTGAAAACATCCATTAAATCTGACTATGCAATAACAACAAAAGGTTTCCTGTTGAACTCCGAATGCAGAAAATGTCCACCTGGAGCTTGATGCCAAGAACAATAGTCATTGTGACTGTAAGCCACACGGTTTTTTTTCCCCAGTTTAGCTGGTCCTATATGACTCATTAAAAAACAATTTGTACATCAGCATATACCATGTGGGACCATTAGATGTCAATGTATGACAAAAGAATGCTGCTACAGTACTGCAGAAAAACATCCAATGTTAATAATTTGAGATGCGTAATTACTGTATATTATCAGTCACTTAAAAATGGCTGGTCATGTGAATAATATATTAAAATGCACCAATACATACCATCGGTAACCATTTTATGACAACAGAATGCTGTCACGCTTGACACCATGGCTGCGACTGAAGAGGACAGACACCGGGGCTCAAGGTTCGGAGCAGCTCCGGTCGCGTTGCATCACGTCGCGTTGCATCACGTCGCGTTGCATCACGTCGCGTTGCATCACGTCGCGTCGCATCACGTCGCGTCGCATCACGTCGTGTTGCGTCTCGGCTCGAGCCGCTGGCCGGCGCACCGTAGCTCCGTATCCGTTCACACCGGCAGGTTCCAGAACTCCGGCGTCGGGGAACCAGAGCTCCAGAGCCGGCCAGTGTTTGCGACATGCGGCGGCCCGCGCAATGAAGCACCGGACAGCGACGTGACGTGACGCGATGAGCGATCGGTGGTGCATCGGAGCTGCTCCCAGCTGGATGACGGACGTCTGCTGCTGCCTCCGAGCTGCGATCCCAGTTCGGTTACGGCCGCAGCGTCTGCTCCCGAGTCCCGGTCTCCATCCTGACTCGCTTCTGCTCGTTCTGGACCAACGTGAAAGTTGCACCGCAAAAAAACCAACCAGTGCAAAGCTGAATATGTTAACAGAGGATTCATACAGCCGACATATTAAGATATTGAGGGCGTGTCTTAAATCACTGACCAATCAGCTGACGGCTCCTCAAAATCAGACCAGTTCAGTTGTCCTGAGTACCCCGACGGAAGGGCGACGGAAAAGCGGTTATTTTGGAACCATCCACAATGGAATGGAACCCAAACCGTACCGGACCAACCCATTTCATCCATGCACTTTTTGTGCGGTGGAAACGGGGCTTTAAGGGGCGCCATGGCTCCAGATTTGGTGTCTGTCTCTCTCCTCTGTCTTACAGGTGGACGTGCCAAGGTTGGTTGTGGGAGTAGGGATCACGGGCTGTGACAATCAGCTGATTAGAATCCTCTGCGGTGGACGAGTGGACACATTTGCCATACTGATGACCCTCACCATTTAAACAGGCATCGGACTTCACTCTACGCTGGATGGTAGAACCCCAGCAATCCGTCCCTCCAGCCCGTATTCCCAGATCTACTCCCGCTCCGCCTCTGGCCACCTGCCTGTCCGCCTGTCCGCATCTCGCTCCCAAAATACTCCTCAGTCCGCCACCCAGCTCCCTGGATCCCCCTCAGTCGGCAATCGGACTTCCGGAAGGATGCTCGGCTGCAACCCGACACTGCGTCTACAACTCTGCTCCAGTAAATGTAACTCCGCTCCAGCAATCCATCCCGGCTCTCAGCCGGCAGAAAGAACAACACCTCCTCAGAGCTGTCTGCCTAAAGGTTTAAACTAAACTCAGTTTCTTTATGCTGGCTTTCTGCGCCTGAGCCTCAGTCTGCGCTCCATAACAAATGCTGCTTCACTCCAGCAGAAAAACCTCCTTTATTACCATATTTAACTGACAAAAAAAAAAGAACTACACCAAAAATTTTAAAACATGCATCAGAAAACAGAATTATTGCAATTAGTAATAGTTCAGTGTGTGAGGACCTTGTGAAGGATGAGAGGAAAGCAGAGAAACTGTTACCATGATGAAGAAAACAGAATCGTGGACTAAAAGCTTGACAGAGCTGAGGAAACAATTCACAGAAGGTTCTGGAACAGCAGGTGCGAGACCTGGATTATCAACGGTACCGTTACGTCTGTACATAGAATTATAAATGCTACTTAAATATGTTTTATTCCCCTGGTATCGCTTGTCCTCTCTTTTCTACCTGCTGCTGACGTTGCAGACAGATGACGTTACGTAATACTCGCCGAGTCGTATCGGGGATAACAACCCCAAATACGGACTCTAAATATGACTTCTTACATGCGTTGAAACATATGTGAAAATAGGAATCCTATCACCGAATGTGGTGTCTTAATGTTTTTGGGGTTTTCTTTGTTTTGTTTATTTTTTTTGCCAAAATGCAGCGATCACAGTAGACGTTAAAGATCCAGCTGTTAAATGTGTGTCGTGGCTGAGACTCACACTCCCTGCAGTGTTTGGACCGCAGACAGACTCACTGGAAACTTGCTGGATGTCAGTGGAAATGCACAGAGGAAGTTCCACAGGATCGACAGCTTTAAACTAATCCCTGACCTGCAGCTCGGCTCGTGGAGGAGCCGAGGTCCAGACTCCAGCCTTATAAGGCCGGGCGGTGTTGGTGGAGGAGACACTGGGGCTTATCACACACCGCTCCACCTCGTAGTCATAACACATGTGAGAAGCATCGCTGGAGCTGGATCTGACGAGTCCGGTCTGCCTCTGACAAGCAGCTACAGAATAATGATAACCTCCCAGCTGAGACACCACTCTTCTCGCCCCATTTGGACCATCTGTAATTTCTGAGCCAGATTTAGCACAATATAACCAGCCTGGTCTAAATATAAAGAGAATAAACAAATGTGCCCACACTCTTCTCTCGTCTCGGTCTTTTTCCCTCTCTGGTGTGAATAAAAACACTCGACAGTGGATTGTTTTCTCCCGGTGAAAACATTCCCCTCTGTGTAACGTAAGGACGCTACAGTTTGAGTCATCACACTAGAAAACTAAACCATCTTTTTTTAATCTTATATTCTACTTAAAAGCCCATAAATCCATGAAATACTAAAAATATTCTGCTGCTTTTCAGTTTACTGGACCCGAGTTTTTCAAGACATTTTTGATTGTAGTTATCTGTACTTAACTTAAGTATCTATTTTTCTGATGATTTCGTTTATTACTTTCCCTCTCAAAATTGGAATACAAAGACATTTTTTTTATCTGACTTTCCATTAATTACACTCCTTGAAGCACGATGAAATGTCTGTACAGTGGCATAGTGGTTAAGACGCTCACTTCACAGTGAGATGAAGTTAGAAATTTCTAAGTACAGTAACAGTCATTTAACAGTCCTTTCAACACAATAATTACTTCAGCTCAAGTACAGAAAAGTACTTTTATAACCTTATGAGAACAATCCACCTTACCAATCACAGAAGTCTCATTTATACAATAAAAGCAGAGTTCGCTGCAGCACTGTTACATTAGATGAGTTTGTATTACAGTCGCATGCCTGTTCTCCATAGGGAACATATGATGCGCCCCAAATGGTCCTGCTCCCCCATACAGGAGGGCTAATTGGCAGTGGGCAAGCTGCCCTACATCTCCAGCCTCTGTCATGCACTGTCCCTCCAGAGCAGCCTGCCTTTATGTGCCCTCACAATGGTGCCTCTATCAAACTATGAGGAGGCCTGCAGGACGGGACGCATGCAGCTCTGATGCCAAGCAGACTAAATCGTTTTTTCCCTCTCTTTGCAGCGCCTGGAAACTGAAAAAGAAAAAGTAATGGATACATTAAATTAAAACGTCTTTGCTTACAGACAAAATTTAACCGCATTGAACTGTGAAGAGGCTGCATGATCATTTCTAATATTATCTCGCTGAGTGCTCATATTTCACTGGTGAGTCATCTGTAACTGTCTGAGTAACAAATAAAACAGGTCACTCTTTTCAATCTCTATACATCAGCTGCCCGCAGGAAGGACAGTAGATTTGCATTCATTATGGACAATAATGAAATGACTTTCCACAATTAGCATAATGGCATGTAATGAGCTCAACGGACTCTTCGTGCCACCTTGACAACGACGGGTTGTGAGGCGACGCTGCGAATGCAAGCATGCTCTGAGCAGGACACTTTTCCCTTAAAACATAATCATTAATGTAATAAATATAACAGAGCTGTGCAGAAAAGGTGCGTTCACTCAAATTTCCCACTTCATTTGTGAGGCACATGAAGAAATAAAGAGCTAACATGCAAATAAAGGAGGATTTGAATGGATGGCTGTAAATCTTTTAAAATAACCTTAGAAAGTGTTTTCCATTCCAAAAAACAAAGAATCAACTGTTAAAAAGAAACACCCCCAACATAAAGACTACAATTGTACTTTCATGCTATGCCCATAACTTTCAATCAGATGGCAACAAGAACAATTTCTACCGCTCATCTCGAGGTGTCAGGAGCAGAAAATAATGTTTTAAAACAGTAACTTGGCTGAAATTGAGAGACCAAACAAGTAGCTGCAAAGTACAGAGAGAGAGACAAAAAAAGAGCATCATTGGGAATATGTATAGCAATTATTTCCAGTGAGTGCAAAACATTGCAAAAACAACCTGCTGCAAGCGAGGGTACGGCTTATAGGTTTGCTCGAAAGAAGGGACCAAGCGCTTGATTCTTTTGGTATATGCAATTCTCGTCTAATTGTTACATTTGAGGAATAAAGCTTTGTTGAGAAATAAACTTCGATTATTTGCTTCTCTTGAACCAATGAACATGCAGAATTCCAGCGATTAGAGGAGAATTCCAACAATTTGGTGACCCCGACGTGATCCTAAGAAGTCTTGGAGTGGAGGATCTCAGTGATTGGACTCAACAGTCGACAAAATTAAGGTAAGCAGATGTCTTTTGAAATGTCTTCATTTTTGAGTCCGATTTCTTGAAATCCAAGACTATGAAATGATTATTAACAGTAAAAATTCAAGTTAAAATTTATGTATTGTAATAATATCGATAAATAATTGCATATACCAATACTGTTGTCAAGGTTTAGTGGTTTAGAACCTCGCGAGTTGGACTCGCTGACAGTTCGACTGTTGAAGAGGTTGGACCTCTGAAGTAACTTGTAAGACTGCAGGGAGTTGGACTTCCCGGTGTTGGACACCGTGATTGGCCTGGAGCCACGAGAATTTTATTCTCAAAGAGGTTGGACCTCCTAAGCAGCAGGGTACGGGAGTTGGACTCCCTGGCGTTGGATACCTAGAAAGGCTTGGAGCTGGGATTGGATCCCTGCGAGTTGGACTCGCCCAGAGTGTTGGACATTCTACGCGCTGCATTACATTGTTGATAATTATAACTGAGGAAACGTACTGTAGGTGGGAAAAAAAAAAAGAAATTGTGCGTGTGGAAGTTTTCAAAGAAATTGTGTGTGGAGGTTTTGAAAACCGTGTAAGAAAGTGAATGTTTGTGAATATTACGTAAAAAAAAAGCAAAAACAAACTTCACCTGACCAAGGCGAAGGGAGAGAAGTCTGATCAACTTCCCTTCCCTAAAAAGGCATCAGAAGGTAACAGATAAAATTGGAATAAAAAGAGACTTTTTCCCATTGATTGGAAGGTTCGGTCCTGTGTGAAGTACCTCCCAGGGAAGGGGCACTGGCAGACCCCTGTCTCATGGTAACGCTAAATGGACAGCTAATGTGTTTTATGGTGGACACAGGTGTCGATTCTCCTCCATCACAAGCCTGCCAACAGGCTCCAAGTTGTCCAAAGACGCTGTATCGCTAGTGGGGTTCTCGGGGACTCCACAAAGGCTGCCACTAACTGAACCATTGACTGTCACAGTGTCCTTGCAGACACACCCGCACAAGTTCCTATTCTCACGGACATGTCCTGTCAGTCTCCCGGGAAGAGATCTTCTCCTTAAACTGGCAGTTATGATCAAATGCTCCGCAGATGGACTGTCGCTCTGGTTTCCGGATGGTAACACATTCCAGTGTGCCGCAGACTCAGATTCATCTCTCAATGCCGTCCTGGTTACCAATAACCACAACCCGCTCAGACCGCTGACATCTATTGGGAGGAACTAGACCCCGGTGACCCTGGTTTCCAAGCATTGAATCGGGCTTACTGGGAGTGGCTCTCCTGGGTTAGATCCTTAAACCCCCATACAGGTCCTCTCGATCCAAATCACTGCACGCTATTGTATGACAGAGATTCCGATCTAACATATGAAGATAGTTTTGAGCGGTTAGTAAATGGACACAGATGGGTTTTAAATGTAAATACATTATACATAGATAAACAAGGAGTGGCTTTCGGTGTAGACCGCACTGAAGAACAGATGGACGGGTATGAACACTCGAGTGAAGCATATCCACACATAACCATGCAGATAGGTACTTCACACCAGGCCAAAGATCTAGGTCCCATGGTGCATCAAGCGAAGTATGCCTCTGACTGGATGGTGACCACGCTTCCCCTGGGGAGTTTTTTGCCCTCAAAAGACCTGCACAGCATTGACATATCACATGTTGTCTCTTCCACTCTACGTCATCACCTCTTATAGAGTGACCACAGTGAGAGAGAGATGACCACGAGGACTCGGGTCCGATGTTGGATTCCCTTCCGCCATCCCTATGGTTCGTCCGGTCGCTCATTCATCCCCGATTTTGCCAAACATACACGTCATCTTCGTTCTATGGTTCGTGAAGTGGGCATGTGCTACCTTAATTGTACCTTAGACTGGACACACAAAGCGGAAGTCTCATTTGTAAGTCTGAAGCAATCTCTCTCGCAAGCATCAGACATGGCAATCCCAGATTATGGCAAACCATTCAATCTGGATGTTTCTGAAAAACCACAATCTATTGCTGCTGTACTTTTTCAGAAACAAGGGGGAGAGAGAGAGGTGTAATAATGTATGCAAGTGTCATTATTGATGCAACAGAGGAAAAACAACCCCCATGCCTCAGATATGCAGCTGGTCTAACAAAGGTCCTTAAGAAAACTGCACACGTGCTGAACCACACCCTGCATATCTTCACATCGCACAGTGTGGCGGCGTTTGTTACGAGTAATGCGTTCACAATGACTTCACAGAGACAGAACAGCATGTCAAAAACTCTTTTTGCCCCACACATAGTGTATACTCATGAAGAAGGATGAAACATGGCTGACGGACCGACGGAAGGTGAACCTCATTGCTGTGCAGAAAGAACAGAGCAGGACAACAAACTCAGATCCGAACTACACACATCTCAATTTTACATGCCCGACATGACTCTGTTCACGGACGGATGTTGTTACAGACACGAGACCGAAGGTCTGAAAGCATCCTACGCAGTAGTAATGGAAGATGACGACACAGGTGACCATGTGGTGCTGGAAGCTCAAGGGTTACACGGACCCCAGTCAGAGCCCAAAGAGCTGAACTAGTGGCGGTGACCAGAGCACTACACTTGGCAGAAGGACAAGTTGTAAACATCTATACAGACTCTGCATATGTACATAGTGTCATACAGGGTGACCTTCCTGCATGGCTCAGAGCAGGATTCAGAACCACCACCGGACAACCAATAAAACACCATGATGACATCTTGAACTTACTGCAAGCCATACATAAGCCTTCTGCGGTGGCCATACTGAAATGTAAGGGATATTACAAAAACCAGTCTAACATTTCAAAGGGAAATAATGCTGCAGACCAGGCTGCAAAGACTGCCGGGGGATATTCACCTCAACTGCAGATGATCGTAAGTGTTCACAACCACAAATTGACTAACCAACCACATGACCACATTACACGCCAGTCAGTAACAGGGCATCAGAGGGCGGCAGCGCCGGAGGAGAGACAAGGCTGGCTGGAGCATGGGGCACGGAGGCAGGATGATGAGCTGTGGACTGGACCGGAGGACAAACCAATACCAACTGCAGGTCTGTTAAAAGATCTCATAGCTGAAGCACATGGACCACCACACCTTGGCAAAACAGAGGTAATGCCACGACTGTCACACTGGTGGCATACATACAGGAGTGTGAAGTATGTCAGTTCTTTAATGTCAAACCATCGATTAAGACATCAGCTGGTAAATTTAGTTTACCAACCCTACCAGGGCAAGAAGTGATCATTGATTTCCCCGACATGGGAGACAGATGTACAGGACACAGATATCTCGTAGTAATGGTGGATTCATACAATAGATGGGTAGAGGCATACCCATGCAAAAGGGAGGATACAGCTTCTGTAATCAAGGCACTTGTAAATCATTACAGCCCTACTCATGGATTTCCTCACCACATCAGGTCAGACAATGGTACACATTTTAAGAACAAAGATTTGCAAGCGGTAGAGAAGATGCTGGAACTAAAACACGCTTTCAGAACAGTGTACCACCCACAGTCACAAGGAAAGGTAAAAAGAATGAACCGAAACCTAAAGACTAAGCTGGGTAAGATATGTCACGACACCAAGATGGACTGGGTAAGTGCACTGCCCATCGTATTAATGGCTGTCAGATCTTCTGTCAACTCCCAGACAGGTTTCACCCCATTTGAACTGCAGAGAACTGCAGTTTCCAGGTCCAGGAGCGGGAGCCGGCGCGGAAGACCCTCCTCCGTTCCTGCAACAGAAGATTTATTTTAAAGTTTTGAGATGTCTGGAATCTCGGTTCTCTGCACAGGTCGCCGGGACCGGCAGCAAGGGGGACTCGGCTGAGATCCCCAACACCAGCCCCTGGGTGCTCCTCAAGGTGATAAAGAGGAAGTGGTCTGAGCCCAGGTGGATGGGTCCATTCAAGGTCATTGAGAGGACGTCCCACGCCGTTCGGCTGAGCGGAAAGGGGGACATCTGGTACCATCTGTCACAGTGTGCAACAGCGGAGGAACCACACCGCACTCTACAGGAGACTGCTGATCAACTGAAGCAAGTAGTCCCTGGATCAGCTGATGCAGGAGATGGCTCCACACGCGAAAGAGCAGAATAATCCCTGCGTAGGAGCCAGGTTGTCACAGTAGTCTACCCCTGTACACCAAAGAAAGAAGAATACAGAGAAGTAGACGACGGCAAGGGGGGAGGTGAAATAGCGCTCCTCTCCGACAAGCAGCGTGCCAAGTCCCCAACTGGAGGAAGAAGTTTCATGCAGAACAATAGAAACATATTTGAACTAACCCCATATCTCTGATGCAAGAAAGGGACAATTACAGAGTTTCAATGTGTCAGTTTACTGAGATGAATTTTTTGGCCCATTGGTCTTTGTCTGTGGACCCGGCCAGCTCAGTAGGTAGAGCATGAGACTTATACTCTCTAGGTAGTGGGTTCGTGTCCCACACTGGGCGCCACCTTCCCGTGGGCTCTCCACCTGCAGGAAGGTTCTTAATCAGTGCATTGTGATCTGGGTGACGGTGCTCAGACTGCCACCCCCGCGACCCGGAAACAGATAAACGGGAGAAAATAGATGGATGGACTTTGTCGACGCAAACAACCAATCTCACCTTAAGTTTTCTAGGTTAAAATTTTCCATCAAATCATATTCTAAAGTACTTTTAACCTGAAACTAAACCAGTAGATCAGGGGTGCCAAACATAAGGCCTGTGGGACAAAACCAGCCTGCAAGAGGCTCCAGTCCAGCAAAACCACCAAGAAAATGGTACAAATTCCAAAGAAAGCATTGATTTTTATTTCAACAGATTTTTAAAAAGTAGGTGAGACAAAGAAACACTGAGACCCGATTGAGACATTGGAGATGCTGCCTGGCAGCGATCAAACTAGCCTCAAGGCCACGATGTCAGGGTGTAGAAACACGCATAATCCAGTAGAAGCTTTTTGGGGAACATTTCACTGTATTTTGCACCACAAAGTGTTTATGAACTGAAAAGTGTTTGACACAAACGGGGCCTGAATGTCACAGCAGAAATGCTAATTAGTCTGCATCTCATTATGTTGTGTCTTTCTGTTATTGAAGCTGAAGCTGCCTGAACAAGTCAAGCTGGTGTCTGCTGGATGAAAACAAGTGTGAGGAATCCCCGCACGGTGTCTGTTGACATGAAAATAAACATCCTCAGCAGTCGGATGTATTTTTTTTAAGGACTGTAAAACAAACTGTAAAGAACTGAGGACAGATTAAACACTGCTGTAGAGAATAAACTGCTATATTAATCACAATAGCTGCTTTTCTGTTGTTTATCCTGAGAAAGTACTAGCAGTACTTTGCTCTGATTGTTTCAACTGTGCTTTTAGGAAACAAGTGACTTCAGACTCAGCATGGCTTTGTTTTAAAGACACGAAAAATAAAGCTCTTGATTCATTTAGAGTCATCCACTTTCTATTCTGGTCTCTAATGAAACTGAAATTCACTCTCATGGATTTCTTAAGGAGGAAATAATATTCATTTGTGTTTTACATGGGTACATTTTCACTGTTATAGGAAGAAAACATTGTAGGACAAAACACTGAATAATTTCCTTGTATTTCAGTCCGAGCTGTCAACAGGAGGCAATCAGAGGTCTGATGATGAGAAACGACCCTGAGCTTCTTACCACTCACTCACTAAAGCAAACACCCAGTTGATCATGCAGTCATGAGACTGTGCTAACATGAGCTTTCTTTGGTCTTAAGCAAATTAATGCTGGATTTATTCAAGCACACATATGAGCAAGTGGCAATGGTGAGAACAATTCAACACAGTACAATAAGGAAGGTGTAGAAATATTGACTTTAACATGCAATGAGACGATACGGTTAGAAACGCAGATTGTCTTTGTATTGTGAGAGTTACAATAAATGTGTCGTAAAATATGTGAGGGTTTACTTCTTATACATATATACACTGTATATTGTTTTGCTTGACATATAAAACGTCGGTCAGCACCAGGGTTGCCAGATGTGACTCATTGTTTCCAGCCCAAACAAGGTAAAATCCACACACCTCAATAAAAACCAGCCCAAATATCAGCCTGTGTAGAAATCATGATAAAACAATAAAATTAATACATGTATAATAAAGAACATCCCATAAACACACAAATGCACAAAATAAACAAAGTAAGAGACTTTAGCTCCCCAATTGGGGGATACCTGCCATACCTGCCAACACTGGTCAGCGTGGAGATTCATTTTCAAAGAGGTTGTTAAATACGAGCGACAGAATCTGGACAACATGAGGAGGAGAGAAGAAGGAGAAAGAGAAAAAAGGAGAGCACAGCTTTTAACATTGTGGCGGAGCTGCTTTCACCGGCCCTTCTCCGTGAAGGAGTAATTGAATGTATGCACAATTTCTCACAATACTGCAGCAGCAGCTTGTTATCACATGTAGGTATCAACACACACACACACACACACACACACACACACACACACACACACACACACACACACACACACACACACACACACTCACACTCACACTCACACACACACACACACACACACACACACACACACACACACACACACACACACACACGCACGCACACACACACACACACACACACACACACACAGAAACTGATTAACATAGGCTGAAGGGGGGGGGGGGGGGGGGGCATTTCAAAAGGTATTAAAACAATAGAAACTGTGACAGGAGACGACCCCCACTCAGGGGTGTCGGTAGAAAAGCTAGGAAATACAGAGATTTGGGGCTTTTTCCTCACGGCAGCTTCCTGCGAGCAGACGGAGGGAAAAGACCAGCGCTATCATGCACATAGTTAAGTACATGTGTGCTAAATTAATTTAGTAAAACAGCCTTCTCTGCTCTTCGGGTCTGTAGAAAACACTAAAATTGTCCATGTGCCTTTCCCAATGATCGAAGAGAAAGTAGTCAGACAACTAAAGGCAGATAATTAATAATAATGATTAAATACCAAAATATGCCATCCACATTGTCAACTGTAATATCGCAATCCTTCACTCAAAAATAAAAAAGCCAGTTCTGTATAGATTGTTGATGCATTATTACACTTTCACTATGGACGCTTATTATTTCATTTGTTTTCTATCACCAAAGCTCTCTGAGGTTCCCTCAAGGCCTGATATGATGAAGTACGAGTGCAAGAGGCGACACTGAACCAACTGTTTCAATAATTCAATCCCAAATGTGTATTTAATTTACTGCAGGCTGTGACAGCAGAAACACTGTAAGTAATGTAGGTTTTAGGTTCGGCCACTAGTAGGTGCTGCTGTTTGTGTTTGTAATGAAACCACACACACAAATGTATGTGCAGAGAACAATAAGATAAGATAAGATAAGATATCCCTTTATTTATCTCACATGTGGAGAAAATGTGCAGTGGTACAACAGGATCGTACAGAGAAAGAAGTACACATAGCAGAAACTAAAAAAAGCACATAAAAATACAATATAATAGAAAAATATGCACACGGTGCCTATAAGTGTGGACATGTACAGAATATGGGGGTGGATGTATTTTACATAGTAAATACGTTCTTATAGATTATTATAGTTATAGCACCACTTATTGCCCAGTTGAACAACTCGTCCACGAACAGCACCCTCAGTGGACAACTCGTCTATGAATGAGATTTCACTTTTGTTTTGAGAAAATAAATCCTGTACAATGTACTTTTACATATTGTTATTTCTAATTGATATTTTATATATTTTTTATATGTCTAGTATATATTTAGTATAGTATCATATGGCTTTGTTTCTCTTGAGAATTGCTCAAATTTAGCTTAACACACCTACACTGGCCTGGTCACACCTCAGATCGAACCCTACCCTAAAGACTGCTTCATACCTAAATATATATCTTTTCTTTTTTTGTCAAATATACTTAATAATCCTGCCAAATATGTCAAAAATTAGTTGTGGACGAAATGTCTGGAACCACATGGACGAGTTGTCCAGGGTTGCAGTTTTGTGGAGGAGTTGCCGGTGCACTGCGGTGGTGTGCATGCGCAGGAGCAGCATTTCAGAAAACCTGCGTTTTCCTCAGTTTCTATGTCGGCGCCGTTTTCAAAAAGTTGTGTTTTCAGTGACTCTGGGCAACGCTGTCATGTAAACCAACATCTAAATTACAACGAAAGTTTTGCATTTTCCCTTGAAAACGTGTAAATGAGGCCTTGATTGCATGTGAGTATGAATGTGTGCACTGTTACCAACTTGGTGACTTTGTCACTAAATCTGTCGACTTTTCAGGTCCTGTTGGCGACTTTTTTTGTGAAAAGCGACTAGCAACAAATCTAGCAACTTTTTCTGGTGTTATTGGCGACTTTCTAATGTGTCTGGCGACTCTGAGGTGAAAGCAGGTATGGTTCTGCAGTCACTGTCGTCAACGAGCAGCGGGTCGTAGTGGGAGCCCCTCCCTCGTCCTGAGGTCAGTCTGACTGCCCCTCCCCCATCCAGAGGTCAGTCTGACTGCCCCTCCCTCGTCCTGAGGTCAGTCTGACTGCCCCTTCCCCATCCTGAGGTCAGTCTGACTGCCCCTCCCTCGTCCTGAGGTCAGTCTGACTGCCCCTCCCTCGTCCTGAGGTCAGTCTGACTGCCCCTTCCCCATCCAGAGGTCAGTCTGACTGCCCCTCCCTCGTCCTGAGGTCAGTCTGACTGCCCCTTCCCCATCCTGAGGTCAGTCTGACTGCCCCTCCCTCGTCCTGAGGTCAGTCTGACTGCCCCTCCCTCGTCCTGAGGTCAGTCTGACTGTCCCTCCCTCCCTCTGTCCTGCAGTCAGACCAGAGGACACCCTCACCACACTGCATCCACACTGCGTCCACACTGAGAAGGAACCAAGCAAGGCCGCCGCTGCTTTACTGGGCGGCAAGTCAATATAAATGTTTTTTTAATCACACTAAAACAGCTCATTTGCAGTTCTAAACATATTCAGGGCATTTTTTTTTACTTACTTTGTCTCTTCCACGATGTTATTCCTCTTTCCTACAGCGTGCCTTACAATTACACGCCAATGTCAAATTACGCTAATTAGGCGATAACGTCATTTAGCGACTTCTCGCGACTTTGAGGACGGCCAATAGCTGCTTTCCTTACTGAGGAGTTGGCAACACTGAATGTGTGTGATAGTCTCTCTCTTTGATGGGCCGAAGCCCAGACTGGAATCGGTCCGTGACTGACTATCTGGACTTAAGCCTTCTGTTGGGGAAACGTTCCTACAAAAGACAGATGATGGATGAATATGTGGTTTGACGGTTATAAACAGTGTCTATCGTTACTGCTTTGCTAATTATTCCCTTCCTTTTCAAAGATGCAGCTCTAGTTTCTACTGTTTTCACCACCTTGTGATCAGTGTGAAACCCAGAAGAAAAGTGTTGCTGTGCATGTGTGAAATCCAACAAATCCCAGGCACACACACAGAGACGTTCACGTCCGTGTCCTTCGCTTACTGAGGAACTTCTGAGAGGATTGTTTCTAATTCATGGATCTGAACAAAGACTGTGATTGTCTGGTTGAGGCGGTCGCGTTAGCCACCCAGAAAGAGGGCGGCACTTAACCGGGTGGACCTTTTAATACGACAAAAACACAGAATAAAGCCCAACTCCGATTACTTGTCCTTATCCTACTTTGTGAGGCATGTTTATACACCTTTTTTTTTTCAGTTTTCTTTTCATTCAGTTTCCTGAGGGTCATTCAAAGTGATGAGGTTTACTTCTCTGGGACTTGGTTGACTGTCGGTATTTGGGTACAGAGCCACAAATTAGGTTAGAAAATACAAACATTTCATCAGCAAGAAGACTGAAGAAGTGATGAACCAGTTCTAATTGAGAGAACACCAGAATTGGGAGAGTTTGCTAAAGTTAACAAAACGTAAATCAAAAAATACAATCCCGTGAGGAATTAGTAATGTACAACATCAGATGTCCTTTAGGGCTGCACGTAGGGTTGCCAACCGTCCTTTGAAAAACAGAATCGTCCCGTATTTGCAAACAAAAGTAGGCGTCCCGTATTGAGCTGAAAAGTGACGCACTTTGTCCCGTGTTACCGTGAGAATCAAAAATAGTTTGTAAAATGTCAATGGAATTTATGACCAGCAGGGCGCTTTATATCAAAACTTAGGGTAAAGTTATTCCACCGCCTCTCCTGCTCTGTGACCAATGAGCTGACAGCATCCTCACACAGGAGTATGACAGTACAGAATCCCGCTTATCTCATTGGTTGAGGTACAGTTGCTCATGAACAAGATACCGGAAGTCAACAGACGAGCAGACAAAGCAGCATGGGGACAAATTTGGATATTACACCTTCGACCAGCAATGCTCCTCCGAAAAAACATAAACAGGCTGCAGGAATACAGGAGGAATGAGAAGAAGTCAACATCTGGGAGGAAAAAGTGCCTGATCACAACTATAAAGCCACTGCACTCTGTGGTGGAACACTTTAGATCCAGCTGCTCTCTGCATGAGGGAAGATTTCCTTCAATGACATGAGAAGATCCTAGAGCAGCTTTACCTGGTTGGTAGGTAAGAATGAAACCACTGGCAGGGTCGTGATAAACCATGTTTAATATTAGTGATAGTTAGAAACAAAGAAATACAATTGATAGATAATATATATAAATAATAAATACAATTGATAGATCATATACAAATAAATACATACTCATAGGGCTGGGCAAAAAATAGACAAAGATCTCATTTGTAGCTAAAATGGATTTTCATTGTGCAAATTCGAGTTTCCCCCCCAGTTTTTTGGGCATTTTTCACGTTCTGTTCAACCAATCCTTGTGGGTTTCTCTTGTTGCACTTTTGCTTAAACCTGGTTTAAGCTTGAATCTTTTTATTTTTTAATTGACACAAATCCATCACCACCGCAAGGCTCCTACCTTCCGGTAGTTCGTCTTCCGATGGGGGGGCTCAGTGGAACAGAATGAACACAGGCAGTATTTTTGCTGCTAAAGCCAGTTTAAGTAGCAGCAGCTCCAGTTCACTGCAGTTTAAAGCAGCGAGACGTCCACACCTCATTTGGACGGTCAATCTTCGAAAAAGACAGCTTGCTTAAAGTCGTCTAACTTATGTGTTCAGTAGAACCTCGGACTAGGGACCTGGTAAGAGCGGATAAATAGTCGAGCACAGAGAGGTTTTAACTGTAAACACCGAAATGAGGGACAGCCTCCAGCAGGGGGCGCTGCTGTGAAGTTGACTTCTGTCAAACATGAGGCCCGTGGACCAAAACCGGCCGCAACGAGCTTCAATGAGCCCCAGAAACCAAGCAAGGTGCTTATATAGGAATTGTTTCAACATTTCACTGTATTTTGCAGCAGAATGTTTCATTAAAATTGACTTTATGTTGAGGTTGTAGTCATCTTTAGTACTAATTGTGTGATCTGGCAGAATTCATCCAGTACACTGTGGTCACAACAAAGAAACACTTTCAAGTGTAAATTCAAAGTTTATTAAAGCTTTATTTTACCAGTCCAGCAACTCAAGATGAAACTGGACTGTATGTGGGTTCTGAAGTAAAATTTTGTTTAGTATATATTTTGTATACCTCTTTGTATATATTATATTCATGTATATATCTTTATATTGGTTCAGTTATGTGCGTTAAAATAAGTATGTTTCTTCAGTAACATATTATTTGGTGTTTTGCTCATTCATTATCAACTAGTCCTACAATTTATGACATCACAATGTAGTAGTACACAATGCATTAATGCATTAGAATGCACCATTGAACTGCTGAATCTCCTCCTCTTCTGTTACTGAGAGGAGCGTCTGCACCTTGTTGAAAGACTGCAGTGTTGTGTTGCGCGCCGATGTTTCAATAAACCCAGTTAACTAAACAAACAGTGTGTGCAAAGCGGCGTATGTAAACAACAACGGGAAGGTTTACGGTCGATGAAATATTGAAATATTATGGGCAAGTCAAGAGTGGCGATCCTCACGACCAATCAGCAGACGGCTGCGTTGTCGCTCCTCCTCACAGACGTTCCTCGCTGCTCGGTACCTCAACGGAGAGGTGGCGGACAATCGTAGCTGGTGGTTGCGGGTTCTTTCCGTACCATCCACAACTTTTTCAGTCAGACCACGCGAAAACCCGTCCTTCCCCGCGACGTTCCGGCACAGAATGTGCGGTGGAACCGTGGCTCAAGAGAACAGCAGAGAAGTGATGCCAGTTCTTCAGGCTTCAGGCCGCTGACCTCCGCAACATCCAGGCTGTGGTTCCTTTGTCCTCAGTATCCAGCTGATACTGTGTTTGTGGAGAGGATTTCTTCTTACATGGAGAAAAAGTGGACTGATGGGCAGAACAAATGTTCTGCTGAATTAATTAGAAGTGAGCTCATTGTCAGCCTGAAATGATGGAATGTCTTGATCAGAGTTTTACTCTGTAACACAAAGACAAACAACTGCTCACTGCAGCAAGAGCTCAACCCTAATACTAATGAAAGAATAGTCTGATGATGGAGCGTTGAGCTTTTGAGTTCAATCTTTTTTCTTTTTCACTTCAACTGTAGCCTACTGTCATTCACCTGGAGGAACAAATATTTTATGTTGACAACTTTTCCACAACTTTCTCTTTGTACTTTTCGTATAGTACTAAATGTGCATTATTACAGGAATGTTCTGCTTTCTATTGTATTCTCTTCATTTATTCTGTTGTCATTAAAGCCAGACAAAGTTCTGTTTAAGAAACATATATTTTTATTCTATGATGGTTTCTACTTAAGACAAATACAGATTTTATTCTGTTAATGTTGGTATGTTGCGGGAAAAAAAGAAATTGCTCAATAATTTGCTTGTTCATAATGTGTTCATATCACAAATAATATGCATCTACTAAAATTCAGGTTCCAGTCAGCCAGTAAAAAAAGTGTTTCATACACAAAAAAACAATGTCACCACGCCAGGAACGGTGAACGCAAACGGGCCGGCCGCCCTGCCAGGGACGTGTCCCTTATTTTTTTTTCAGGGAGTTGGCAACCCAAGCTGCACGGTATATTGCCAATTCATTGTGATTGCACTGTCTCCATGCAACAACATTACAACATAAAGATGAAAAGAACTGTGATGAATTATGTTCACATGCTCTGCAAATCTAAAATACCAGATCCTTAGATTTGTGAAAAAATTGTCACTAATTTATATAAAGAAATTATGATATTAGCTATTGAAAGAATTTTAATCAACTGACAGAGAAAAAACACAATAATTTGGAAAAACAAATATATATAGTGAACAAAGACACTAATATCATTTACTAAGATGTTTCTATTTGTTGCAAATAGAATCATTGTTGCTAAACAACAATGTCATGCAGGCCTATTTTCCATCCGTCCACCTCGTCCACCTCGTCCACTTCGTCCACCTCGTCCACCTCATATGTTTTTCTTGTCCCCACACAAGCAACATCTATTTAAATCTTTTACATGAAGCTCATTGGAATACATGCAAATGACAAATTTCTACACAAGGGTGATATTGACTTTATCTTTTTTTGGTGGGGGTCATTTTTAACTAACTAACGAATAAACAAATAAATACATACATACATAAATAAATAAATAAATAAATAAATAAATAAATATGTACCACTTATGTAAAATTACATGCTTTGTATAGTGTTGTAAAAAGCAACTAAACCAGACACATCTTTTCAGATTCCTTATTAATTTTAATGTTTTATTTGCTTTATGCATTTTTTTCCTGTTAAATTAATTGATCAGGGAGTTGGTTCTGAACAGACCAGCTGAAAAGCCAAAGTCACCAATTTGGATGACTTTTCATATAAAAGTTTAATGTAACACATCTATTTATTTGTGTATTCAGTGACTATTGTTGACTCACTGGTATCATTTTAGAAGAAATGTGAAGAAATAAAGTTATCAAATATGGTCACATATCTGAGGAACCAGACATTATACAACACGACCGAGGAACAAACTCGATGTGATCTTCATAACCCAAAATTATTTCAAGAATATATTTCTTTGTGCTTTATTGCCCCTTTGGTGCATTTTATCAAGCTTTAAGATAATTTGTTGCTCCCACTCTCTTGTTACCCTTGAATCAAGATAATGTTTTACTTTAAATAAACAAAGTTGCTGTTATGTGGAGCAGCACAGACAAAATGTGTATGCCTTGAGGTGGCGGCAGGAATCTCTACTGGTGAATTAATCTGCACAAATAAACTTTATCGGTAATACGTGATGACACCTTCATCCTCATGGATAATGGGTTTTCCCTCCCCGAGAGAGCAGATTAAAGAACTGATGGGACTTTGTTAGCCTTGTACAATGAGTCCTCAGTGTAAACAGTCCCATGGTAGGAGTCCTGAAGGGTAGAAACTGAAAGGCTATGGCACATGACTTGCTATTTTTAAAAGGTGGTGCACACATGAGGCTCAAGAGCCAGGGACACACGTGCACACAAGAAGCAGAAAAGAAGGAAGAAAATGTCAAGAGAAACACCACAATCCAAACATGTGATGTCCACAAATGACAAAAAGTGGCAAGAAGCATAATGTCCTTCGACCCATTTGTCTTCCAAAGCACTTTAGCTGATGAGGACTATATGGACGAAGACAGCGTGGACACACAGCAGGTCATCAGCCCATCACACACCACCACACACTCACATTTACCAGAAATGCATATATTTGGACGGTGGGAGGAAGCATGACTACGTGAACAAAACCAGGGACAACATGGTCAAGCCAAGGCTGATAACCACTAGACCTCTGTGTGGTCTGAGATCAGGGGAGTCTAAATCCTTTTCACTCAGGAACCACATCAAACCCAGTTTGATCTCCAGTGGTTGGACCAGTAAAATATAAACATGATAACCTCTCGACACCAACAACCACAAACACACTTGTGATCAAACTTACTGACAATTTCAT
Organism: Lipophrys pholis; assembly: GCF_963383615.2. Classification (NCBI taxonomy): domain Eukaryota; kingdom Metazoa; phylum Chordata; class Actinopteri; order Blenniiformes; family Blenniidae; genus Lipophrys; species Lipophrys pholis. The sequence continues at coordinate 962,910 of NC_137632.1, forward strand.
GTCACCATAAGGTTGGGCGATATGGCAAAAATATTATATCACAACTTTTTTGGGAATAAAATCACAAGTTGACCTTTTTTACATTGATTTTTGAGATAAATGAGCAAGTTTCTGAACAAGCAAACCATTTCCTGATGTAAAACAGCCCCAACAGAAAAAAATAAGACAATTTAGTGTAATTTTGCCAACATGTGCAAATAACATCAACATACTAAAAGGTAAATCACACTGTGATAAAGTGACTCTTGCAACATAAAAACTAAACGGCACCTGACTTTTGAAGAAGCTTTCACATGAACAGTGAAACATGAAAATATAAATTACAAAGCAAAATATCAAATAATTCAATTAATGCTGAAGACGTATTTTAAATGGGAAACATGTAAATATCAACTGGTATAAACTAAGGCAATTCTGCAAACTATCATTGAACACAGTTATCTTAACAGGATTTAACAACCAAAACACTAAATAGCTTATAGAAAAGAGTCAAATCAAAATGCAAACTTAAGTAACTGAGGTTGTTTCATTTCATTGCATCTTTTATTTTTTGAACAAGCTCAAATTGAAATATCAAAATCAACAGCGCATTCCAATAAACCAAAGATATTTAACCAATCAAACAGTGACTAAGTAACAGTAAAAGAGAATCAGTGGGAAGAAATTCAAGTTATGAAATACCACCCCTTCTCCATACATCAATAAGATATGTGCTTTCAACACCATCCAGCCCACGCTTCTGGGGGACAAGCTGCAGCACACTGGAGTCGACCCGCACCTCACATCCTGGCTCCTGGACTACCTGACCAACCGGCCACAGTTTGTGAGGACACGGGACTGTGTGTCTGACCTGGTCATCTGCAGTACGGGGGCTCCACAGGGGACGGTCCGGGCTCCCTTCCTCTTCACCCTCTACACTGCAGACTCCTCCCACAACACATCCACCTGTCACCTGCAGAAGTTCTCTGACGACTCCGCCATCGTCGGCCTCATCACCAACGACAACGGGGCGGAGTACAGAGAACTCAACCTGGACTTTGTGGACTGGTGCCAGCGGAACCACCTCCAGATCAATGCGGGTAAAACCAAAGAGCTGGTGGTGGACTTCCGCAGGCAGAGACCCACTCCCCCCCCCCCCACACCGGTGAACATTCAGGGAAAGGACATTGAGATAGTGGACTCTTCTAAGTACCTGGGCTGGTCTGACAATACCCAAGCTCTCTAGAAGAAGGGCCAGAGCAGACTCCATCTGCTGCAGAGACTCAGGTCCCTTGGACTGCAGGGGGCGCTCCTGAGGACCTTTTATGACTCAGTGGTGGCATCAGCCATCTTCTATGGAGTGGTCTGCTGGAGCAGCAGCACTCCGGCTGCAGACAGGAACCAACTGAACCAACTGGTGAGGAAGGCCAGCTCTGTCCTGGGCTGCCCCCTGGACCCTGTGGAGGTGGTGGGAGACAGGAGGATGTTGAAGAAGCTTTCATCCCTGATGGAGACCGTCTCCCACCCCCTACATGGTACCGTCACATCACTGGGCAGCTCCGTCAGTGACAGGCTTCTCCACCCGCGGTGTCTGAAGGAGAGACTCCGCCGGTCCTTCCTCCCTGCTGCAGTCAGACTCTTCAACCAAGCCTGCTCCCAGTAGACCACTGCACACCACCACCGGACAATATCACTCCACTCCAACTGTGCAATAAGTGGTGCAATAACTATAATAATCTATAAGAACGGATTTACTAAGTAAAATACATCCACCCCATATTCTGTACATGTCAAGGCCTCATTTACACGTTTTCAAGGGAAAATGCAAAACTTTCGTTGTAATTTAGATGTTGGTTTACATGACAGCGTTGCCCAGAGTCACTGAAAACACAACTTTTTGAAAACGGCGCCGACATAGAAACTGAGGAAAACGCAGGTTTTCTGAAATGCTGCTCCTGCGCATGCACACCACCGCAGTGCACCGGCAACTCCTCCACAAAACTGCAACCCTGGACAACTCGTCCATGTGGTTCCAGACATTTCGTCCACAACTAATTTTTGACATATTTGGCAGGATTATTAAGTATATTTGACAAAAAAAGAAAAGATATATATTTAGGTATGAAGCAGTCTTTAGGGTAGGGTTCGATCTGAGGTGTGACCAGGCCAGTGTAGGTGTGTTAAGCTAAATTTGAGCAATTCTCAAGAGAAACAAAGCCATATGATACTATACTAAATATATACTAGACATATAAAAAATATATAAAATATCAATTAGAAATAACAATATGTAAAAGTACATTGTACAGGATTTATTTTCTCAAAACAAAAGTGAAATCTCATCCATAGACGAGTTGTCCACTGAGGGTGCTGTTCGTGGACGAGTTGTTCAACTGGGCAATAAGTGGTGCTATAACTATAATAATCTATAAGAATGTATTTACTATGTAAAATACATCCACCCCCATATTCTGTACATGTCCACACTTATAGGCACCGTGTGCATATTTTTCTATTATATTGTATTTATATCTGCTTTTTTTAGTTTCTGCTATGTGTACTTCTTTCTCTGTACTATCCTGCTGTCTTATCTTATCTTATATGTGAGCATTATTTTATTAAGGCTAATCATCTATTTAAAATGCATAAATAAATTACTGTTTAAAATAATATAATTATATATCATATATAATATATGATCATTTACAATCATGATTATAGAATGATGCTATTGGAAAGATGAATAAAGACACATACATGTATTCTATTACAATAGACAACATACTTGTATACATTCTAGACATCCAGTACTCCCATGTAGAAACGTCTGCTACACAACTGAACTTCATCTGAGGTTTTCTCTTACAGCGATTTAAACAATGAAACTCCAATGTCTAGAACCTGATTATTAAACATCCAACAGCTTAACAACATTTTGCTGCTCAGACATCTGACAGAGTTTTTCTCTGCTTCTGATAAGGAAGGAATTATGACAGATTACATCTGAACGCTGTTTGTGCATCGCAGCTACGAGCAAATCACGGGTGTTGTTTTGTCGTTCGGGGTAAAGCCAAAACTTTTCCATATGATGGAGGTGGAGTTTCTTTTCTGTACCAACTCCCGTTTCTCCTTCAGCCACGCCTCCTCGCTACACAACAAACTACAAACTACAAACACACACGCTGTGATTGGTTGGTCAGATGCACGGGAAACTTCTGATGCGTTACCGTGTCAGCATAGAACTGCAACATATAGAATATTCCACACGTTGCAGTTCTATGCTGCAGCAGCCACACAGCATAGAACTGCAACATATAGAATGTGTCCTACAGATGATTCTACGATCTCTCTGATTTGTTAGATCAACAACATGTTCTAATGCCATATCGATCATGCCTACGTCTAAAGTTTAAAAACTCAAAACCAGACATCAGAGTTGACTCGGTTTGACTGTAGTTAGCATCACTAACGGCCAGAATCCTTTTTCTCATGGACAAATAGCAGCGTCTGATCTCGATGTGTGATAAATTGACTTCACTTGTATGGCATGTTTTCACTGCTTCAGCATTCTCAAAGCAATTTGGTCAAATCCACTATTCATGCAAACACACACTCCAATTTTGATGACTAACCCAAACCCTTAATTGGGGGAAATTTGAGGGTCAAACCCTTACCCACTGGAACATGGTGGAGCCCAACCTTGTCACAGTAAGTCAACATAAGTCCTGGTTAGAGACCAAGGTGGACCGACCCGGTTTCTTTCAGTCACCAACAGTGTTGCTCATTCGTCCTTCTGTCCTCATTAGGGATGAGAATCACAAACCGGTTCTGTTGGATAACCGGTTCCCACTGTTTTGATTCCTTGGTATCGTTTGCCGTTATTGCAAATGATTCCCTTATCGATTCAAGTCGGGACGTATGACGTGCGTGGCGACATCATCTACTACTGCAGCTAGCAAGAATCATGGCGCCTACGGGGCACAAATGCTCGAAAGTTTGGTTATATTTTAGGAGAAAGCAATACTTGAAAAATCGATATTTCAACAAAGGGAGGAAACACGAGCAATATGCTAAAGCATTTGCTCACAAAGCATGCGATCGCTTGAAATGAATGTGGCGTTTTTTATCCGCTCAGGAGTGAATTTCCATCCAGCAGCAGCGGCAACGTTTGCACGTCCTCTCCCGTTACTCCAGGTAAGTTAACTATGTTAGTGCCATTTCGCCTTAGTGTAGAACCTGCTATCACTACCTGCTAATGTTAAGGTCATTTCTTGTCATTCATTTTATTTCGATGACCATGACGAGAGACAGAGTCTGACTGGCTCAGAGGCTAGCAGTACTCGCTCCAGTCTACTGCGGGCGTCTCCTTTCATCGAGGCGGGGAAAAGTAAACTGACCCAGGCCAGGATAGACGAATGTCCTCGAGCAGGGACGAGGTTTGTGGTAAAAGGCTGGCACCCATTTGCCACAGTAGATGCCCCTGGATTTCGGTAGGTGAATGTGTTCAATTGTAGGTTAAGTCAGAGAATGTCAACGTTGCATGTTTTCTTCTAACCAGATGCTTCAGCCATCACTGATGAGTCATCACCATTATATATTTTTCAGAGAGATGATAAAGGTTCTCAACTCGAAGTACAAAGCCCCAAACAGAGAGAGTTTAACTAACCACTTGATCCCTGCTTGGTCTGCAGTTGAAAAGGGAAATCTGATATCTGAACTGAAACATGTGTCAAAGGCAGCCATCACTGCTGATGGATGGACAAGTTTTAGTCAAGATCATTACCTCACAGTAACACTGCCTTATGGCAGGAATGGCCAGACGCAAGAAAAAGTCCTCATAACCAAAGCAGTGTCTCAAGCCCAGACAGGGACGGCTGTGGAGGAGGAGACTGATGACATCTTGGAGGAGTATGGTGTCAGAGAGAAGGTTGTGGCAGCCACTGGTGATAATGCAGCAAACTGAACAAACGTAGTCAAAAAGCTACAAATTGTAAAGTTTCCATGTTTTGCACACACCTTGAACCTTGAACCTTGAACCTTGGAGCTCGGAAGCTCTACAGCTGCTCTGCCATTTCCAGCTGGGCGACAAGGATTGCTTCTGTGATTGTATGGATGAAGAGGTCCCACAGGGCAAAGGTGGTGCTTACGGAGAAGCAAGACTTGCTCAGTAAGTTTAGTAATTACTTTTTTAAGATTGTGTACATGTAAATCATTAGATTATGATCAAATTAAATTTATAAACTGACGTCAAAAATATTACACTAGCATTTAAGTTGTGCATGTTTTACCCCTCAGAGCTGCCCAAGCACATGCTCCTCCTCGATGTTAAGACCAGATGGAACTCTATATTTGAGTTTCCTGCCATCCAGGCTGAATCCATCGATCCATCGAGAAAGTCTATGGAAACGGAAAGGTGAATAATATTGAAAAATAATGATAATGTGGCTTATTTTTGAATGTTTATGCAACATATCTTTTGTGTTTTTGTTTTGTTTACATTACAGACTGGCTAAAATTGGCAATGAGGACTTAAGAAAAGCAGAAGAGTTTGTGCTGTTTATGCGGAGGCACTACACCTCCACAGTCTCCAGTGACAAAAGTCTGACCTGTGGTGAGATTTTGCCAATCCTGCAAAAGCTACAGCAACACTACACCGTACAAGAAGATGACTCTGCCTCTACAAGGAGCATCAAAGAGAACATTTGGAAAGATCTTTCCAAACAATACCAGGTACAGTTGATGATTTATTTAGCATAAATAAACTGACAACGTGACAAGTATTTCTAACCTTCAGTTACAGTCACACTGAATGATAATCATGATGCCACATCCTCCTTTTTAAAAATTTAAGGATGCTGATATCCAGAGATTCTGGAGGAGGCCACCAGCTTAGACCCCCGATTTAAATAGAAAGTGGATAAGGATGAAGTCTGGGACAGGATCAGGGAAGCAGCTATTGCAGCAAACGCAGGGGCAGCAGCAGATGATGTATTTGAATTTGACAATGTCTTTGATTGGAGCACATTTCCATCGTGAGAGTGGGACCGTAGATTTCTTTGTTTTATTTGTTGCTTTCTTCACAAGCTCCCGGAGCAAGGAGAGGCACAAAGAGAGGGGTTTGATGATGAAGATGAGGAGGAAGAAGACTCTGCAAGTTTAGATCACTGTGATGGTAATTGGATGGATCATACATTTTTGGCTTCATTTTTTATTATGTCCATTTCATTTCATTTGCCACCAGTAAAGCAAAAAAAGACGGCCTTGGAGGAACTCTTTGAAGAGGAAGACAACGAGCTGCAATCATTCCAACAACGGCAGCCCCTTCTTTCCCTGGCCCAGAGAGTGGATCATGAGATCCAGCTGCACAGAAGCCTGCCCCCCATCCCCTGCAAGGATAACGCCACCCAATGATGGTGGAGCAAGAGAGAGACTGTGCCCCTACCGTCAGGACTGGCTGGAAGTTTTTTGTGTGTGCAGGCATTGTCCAGCCCGTCTGAGAGGGTGTTCTCCACAGCGGGAGACACCATAAGTCCAGAAAGATCACGTATCCTACCTGAAAAAGCAGATGTGCTTATATTTCTGCAAAAGAATTGTTAACATAGTTGCATAAATGCACAGTTCCGAATTGGACTTGAGTTGATTGTATTTGTCGCAGGCTGACGTAGTTAGATTTTTGAGTGCTCAGTCCATCCATCCATCCATTTTCTCCTGCTTATCTGTTTCCGGGTGGTGGTGGTGTCAGTCTGAGCCGTCACCCAGATCACATTGCACCATTAAGAACCTTCCTGCGGGTGGAGAGCCCACAGGAAGGTGGAGAGCCCACAGGAAGGTGGAGAGCCTACAGGAAGGTGGAGAGCCCACAGGAAGGTGGCGCCCGGCGTGGGACATGAACCCTCTACCTTGAGACTGAGAGTCTCATGCTCTACCTACTGAGGTAGCCGGGGGCAGTGCCATTATTGTGTAATTGCCACAGAATAATTTAGATTGTATTTTGTCAATTTCTACTGAAGAATATTTCTTTTATTATTATTTTATATTGATTTTCAAAACAAATCAATTTTTTTCTGGGGACCGCATGGCACCCCATCAAGGAGTCCTAGGATGTGGACCTCTTAAGACCTCACTGTTGGCTTTTTAAGGTCATGTTCCGTTTATACTTGTATCTTGCTCACAGATAAAATTAAGGTATAAAACAAAGTGGATTCTAATCTACCTGTTTATTCTCCTTTTTAAAAAAAAGAAAAAATTGATAAGAGAACCGATAAAGAATTGAATCGTTAAACAGAATCGAAAATGGAATCGAAATCGGAAAAATCGTATCAATTCCCGTCCCTAGTCCTGATGCTCTGGACAGATTAAAGGATAGAAAATGCCACATTGCACCGCGCTTCGGTCATAACTGAGATCTTACAGGATGATGACCGTGACTTGGGTGTGTGATCTTTTTATAGCCAGGGACCGGACAGGGGCTCACATGATGAGTTGGAACTCTCATATCAGATAATAGCAGCACAAACCAGTCTAGCAGAACAGTCAAATCGCGGTAAGAGTAAATGTTGTGTAGTGATCTATTCCCGGGTTGACCTGCTGCCTCTTCACAGGACCTCAGGTCAACCCCACACCAACAAACTCACTATTGGTTTCTTCCTTTGGGACAAAACCCAGCACCTCAGCAAGCCCCACAACCTCAACCCACACACATACAGAGCCAAGGATTCTATATGTGGCCACTTTTTGGACCTTTAAACAGTTCTTGAACCTTAATTAGTTTAAACTATTTTACTATTTCTACCCCTCAATCCACTAGCATCCACTCCAGCTGCCTTGAACTGGATTGAGTGATATAAAAGACAGATCAGGTAAATGTGTACTTTTGGTATATATCTTTTTTTGTTGTATACAGTGGATAATTACACTATTAAAAACCCACAGTTTTAATGTGCCCGACTCTACAGTACCAATAAAGCTTATTCTAAACTACTCTGTTCATCTATTCTATCTATTCATGTGCAAAAAGGATAAAGAGAATTTTCTAAAATCCTATGAGTACCAAATACAACAAGCAAAGTGACCAAAATATGTATCTATTGTCCAATGAAGGAGAAGTCCCTCCTGGCTCAGAGGTGCAGAATTACCCATTAACATGTAGTTATTCATGAGAGACTTTGGTTTTTAAAGGATGGAGTGTTTCACACAGAAGCTGATGGCTATAGACACCTTGGGAGTGTTTCTTGTAATCTGCATGAAGGTGTCAACAAACACTTTTAATCACTATAAAGGCCTCTTTTTTTCCACTGTATATCATCAGGAATGCCGATTGTCTTACTCAGTTGGATGCTTTGTTACCATAGAAGCCTGATTCACTGTGCGACTGTTAATAGACATAATGAGAAGTGTGAGAAGATGAAGGGAAGTGTAACATACTCCTTCTTTTTGCATGTTGGTTACTGGTGATTCAGTGAAACCTTAACAAACATCAAAATATAGTACAACTACCATTTCTTCAGTCTTTGAATATTTTACATGAATAAATGTATTTATTAGTAATATATAGCATTTTCTTTGAGAGAGAAGAGGAATCATACTTTATTACTCCCCTTGGGAAATTTTTCACCCTGTGCATGTTTTTTTGGACAGTGGAGGAAACCGGACAACCAGGAGGAAATCCACGCACACACACCGGGAGAACATGCAAACCACACAGAAAGGCCCCGGGCTGGATTTGAACCCAAGACTTTCCCGCTGTGAGGTGCATGGCGGTGTTGTGGTTTGGATTTTCGCATTGCAACAGCAAAACATTGGTTTTAATCCAGTTTTAGGGTCTTAATCGATGGGTTTGCATGTTCTACTGCTCGGTTCAACGTCCTGAGACCCGAGCTTTTGCCTGGAGTGCATTTTTTATTTCCCTTTGCTGATTGAGATAAGTAGGACATAATAAGTATAATAACTAACTTTGTTTTTGTACAGGAAGTAGTTTTTGTAAAAAAAAATGATGTCCTCATATGTGGACAGTAGATTTATGTTAACTGGTGATTATGGCCTCTCTGTCCACACAGTGGTCAGATTTGCCCATTGACATCGACCCCAAGATGGATAAAGATTCATGGACATTAAACACGCATGATGAGTTTGCACATTATCCCTGTGCATGCATGGGATCTTTTTTGTTGGTACTTGAGCCTCCTGTCACAGTCATTGTGAATGGGTTAACTGTTGCCTCTAAATTGCCTGTGTTGTCCCATGTCATCTCGGGTCGGCTCCAGAGTTGGAACAAGCAGTATAGAAGATGTATGCATGGATTAGTTCAGCTCGGTCACTCTCCGATAACAACGGGGCTTCTTTATGTCCTGAAGCACCACGGTCCGTTAAAACTAACCACACAAATAACTTCAGACTGGACCAGGGAAGAATGAAAAATAACTTTCCCATGACTGACCATAACCAAAGCAAATGAAATCAAATGAGCCATGAAAGAAGAGAAACAGTACATTGAAAGGAGGGGGGCGTTTCAGTAATAAGCCTTTAAAATCTATGATCTATAAAATTCTAAATACCACAGTGAAACTAAGACATACAAGTTAAACAAAGAGGTTGCTTTGTAAATATGTGAGAAAGAAAAGTACTATGTTGTGCTTGAATTGGCTAAAACATGGCTTGAGGCAGAAGGTTGTGTTAGTCATTAATTTATCCGTGTTTAAGCCGCTAGTTAATCTGCCCACTTGCCATTATTAAGAGCAATGGCACCGTCCGGTAGTCATCCACTTCCTGCCCCAGTGCTCGAGTGAATGGCAATTTTAAAACAGCACAGTGGGAAAGTGGGATTTCATTTAGCCAAACAATGATTTGGGTCTTATGCCCCGTTTATATTTTTAGGTAAAAATGCATTGTTTTTGCATTTTTTTTTCATAAAAGTTTCACCTTTGCAACATTTTTAAAACGATGTCCATTTGCATGCCATTTTTGTTGTTGTCCATCTACTGAACATATGCAAAAGAACTACTTACTATGGCCGTGATACTCATGCGCAGTAGCAACAGTTTTACAAAGTTGCATTTTCCTCCATCTTTGTGGAGAGTGTTTTCAAAAAGTTCCACCTTGTGACATATTTTCAAAAGGTTGCATTTTTAGTGACTCCGGGCACCGTTGTGTAAACGGACAGTCAATGACCTTGTAATATGTTCTGGGGTTAATGTCTAAATTACTATAGATACCAAAGTGCTTTCCTTCAGCCTAGTCTACTCATCTACTCATTAAAATTTGTATTTCGCTTACAGTGATGTGCTTGTTGTGTAATCCCAACTTCATATAGGAATATCAAATATTTCAGATTTTACACTTGCACTGTGGTGCAGTGGTTTACGCTCTCGCCTCGCAGCAAGACGGTCGTAGGTTCAAATTCATGGAAATGCTGTGTGGAGTTTGCATGTTCTCCCCATGTGTCTGTGGGTTTCCTCTGGGTACTCAGGTTTCCCCCACAGTCCAACAATAAACATGCACTGGGGGTCTCTGAGCAACGCCCCACCAGCTCCCCCCTGAGCGCCGCGCTGTGTGGCTGCTGACCGATGGGTCAATTAGCTGAAGAAATTTCCCCCAAAGGCGATTTATAAAGTACAATTCTTCTTCTTCTATTTTAGTTTGTCTGCACAGGTAGAAATAGCACACAGAGTACCTCTATGCCTTTGAAAAACTGATGAGAAGAGTGTTCACAAACTGCATTGAGATGAGAACAATAACAGGGACAGGCGGACTCATCTTTCTTTCTGTTTGCAACTGCAGCACAGCTGGTGAGGTTCAAGGTGGATTTATTTCAACACCTACAGACATGACAAAGAATTGACTGAATGGACTTCAAGCAGTGATTCATATTTAACTAATATAGCAAGCTTTAATTAATTTCCAAATATCTAAGTTGATCTTAAAAAGATATGGAAAAAAAAAACGTGTGTACACATAGTTCAAGTTCCTAACCAAATGGGCACAAACAGAAGACAGATTTCACAAAGTGGCTTCGAAAATATTTTTGAAACATTCCCATTGGTTCACAATTTCCTCGTACCTTAATCTTCTCAAACCCTTCTCAATTGAGTTTCCATGAATTAGAAATTGTAAGAAATAAAGCCTGTATCAGGTCAGCCTGTTGCCCTTTTGCTTGCTATCTGATGATAGAATGGGGGTGATTCCGTCATCGTGTTTTGCCGTTCACACCTCACAGCCGAGCCAGGGTTTTAGAATTTCCCCGCTCTGGGACCCGAGTTAAAGAAAAATGTTTTTTGGGCTTCTAAAGTGCCGCCTGGCGTGGATGATGTGTTTACGTGAACCGGCGTTCTGGTGTGGACGGCCCCTTGGTCTGCTCAGAATGACGGGTGCTGGCAACAATAAAGGGCCAAATATGCTCGCTTTTTAAAATTGGTACGTTGGCAAGTTTCTCTTACATTGGTGTGGTTGTTCTTCAATACAGCCAATACAAGGCCGTGCACCTTGTTGATTTCAAGTTTCGAAATTTGGTCTAAGGGGATAATTTGATCATTTGTCCCACATTTTCAAGTTGTACATTGTTTTTATCCAGACACACGTTCAGTCTTTCCTCAAAGGGATTGTTATTTCTGTTGTCGTCCAAGTCATGCTTTTACTTCCGGTGCGCTACCCAAGTGGCTGCACGGTTCAACAGCTCCTGGCTTTTTCCTACTTTTTTCTACTTTCTCCTACTAACTGTTCTTTTAGTGGATTTGTTTTGTACGACAATCATCCTGCCACAATATGGATATAACTCTGGCCAAGTCTGTTCTGGTTTTTCTCATTTTAATAACTTTACTGGCTCCACCTGTGACCGCGGATGCCGGGCGCTGCGGCGGTCCTATTGTTTACACTCGGGATCAGCTGTTAGCCCTCGGTAACGCAGCTAAGCTAACCGGTGAAAGACCCGATGTTCCCAACAGGCTGAAGAGGAGGAGACGGGGAGGCCGTGCCGGGGTAAAACACCGCAACAGGAAGCGACGCTACAAACCCGTCCTACCATCGATCGTCACCGGGAACGTAAGATCCCTTACAAACAAGATGGACGAGCTCGCGGCGCTAACCCGGCATCAGAGGGAATATCGGGAATGTAGCCTGATGCTATTCACCTGGCCTAACCCACCTGTAGACCTGGCTAACGGAGCTAACACCGGACTCGAACGTTACGCTGGATGGTTTCCAACTGACACGGGCAGACAGGACAAAGGAGAGTGGTGAGAGGAAAGGAGGAGGGCTGGCAGTGTTTGTGAACGATAGATGGTGTAATCCCGGCACATCACTGTTAAAGAACAACTCTGCTGTAAGGACATTGAACTGTTAGCGGTTAGCATGAGGCCGTATTACCTGCCGCGGGAATTCTCGCACGTTATCGCGATAACTGCGTACGTTCCCCCCTCTGCTAACGCCCACTCAGTGTGTGATGTCCTGCACTCGCTCACAAACAGGCTGCAGACACACCACCCACAGCTCTCCTCCATCACCGGGGACTTTAATCATGCCTCTCCTTCCTCTACTCTGCCCACCTTCAAACAATATGTCACCTGCTGCACCAGAGACAATAAAATACTGGACCTTTTCTATGCCAACACTCAGGAGGCATACACCTCATCTCCTCTCCCTCCCCTTGGCCGATCAGATCACAACCTTGTGCACCTCCTGCTTGTGTACAAACCTCTGGTACACAGACAACCAGCTGTGACCCGCACCATTAAAATCTGGTCCGATGAGGCAGAAGAGGCTCTCAAAGACTGTTTTGAGACAACTGTATGGGAAGTGTTCTATGAGGACCACGGGGAGGACATCGACGGCCTCACAAACTGCATCACAGACTACATAAACTTCTGTGTGGATTACACGGTACCCACCAAGACCATACACTGTTTTGCCAACAGCAAACCGTGGACCACTCCTGAGATAAGGGCCGTCCTCAGGGACAAAAGGACGGCCTGTGAATCAAAAGACAGGGAGGAGATGAGGACTGTGCAGAGAGAGCTGAGGAGGAAGATCAGGGAGGGGAAAAGCAGCTACAGGAGGAAGATGGAGGAACAGCTGCAGCAGCGGAATGTCAGCGGAGTCTGGAAGGACCTGAAAGCCATCTCGGGTCACAAGGACTCCAACACCGAGCTGGTTCGGGACCAGGAGGGGGTGAATGATCTGAACATTTTCTTCAACAGATTTGAACAGACATCCACCCCTCCCCCGACCCATTCCATCCCGCTGCAATCACCACCACCAGCTGTCCCCACCCCCATCCCACCCCCCTGCACACCGCTCTCTGCTCCCCTCAGTGTCAGCCACACCCTCACTCCCACAACTACCCCCCCCCACAGCCCCCCTTGCTCCAGCCTGTCCTTCACAACAGCCCAGGTGAACAGAGAGCTGAGGAGGCTAAAGGTCAGGAACCGGTCCGGATGGCATCAGCTCCATACTCCTCAGAACCTGTGCAGACCAGCTCAGTGGGGTCATGGGGCACATGTTCAACCTGAGCCTTCAACTGGGGAGAGTACCACAGCTCTGGAAGACGACCTGTGTGGTACCGGTGCCGAAGATCTCCCGCCCCAAGGACTTCAACCACTTCAGGCCGGTGGCGCTGACATCACACCTGATGAAGACCTTGGAGAGGTTGGTCCTTCTCCATCTGCGCCCCCTGGTGAGCTCATCGATGGACCAGCTGCAGTTGGCCTACCAGCCAGGCATCGGGGTGGAGGACGCCGTCCTCTACCTCATGGAGAGATCTCTCTCTCACCTGGAGAGGGCTGGGAGCTCTGTGAGGATCATGTTCTAGGATTTCTCCAGTGCTTTCAACACCATCCAGCCCACGCTTCTGGGGGACAAGCTGCAGCACACTGGAGTCGACCCGCACCTCACATCCTGGCTCCTGGACTACCTGACCAACCGGCCACAGTTTGTGAGGACACGGGACTGTGTGTCTGACCTGGTCATCTGCAGTACGGGGGCTCCACAGGGGACGGTCCGGGCTCCCTTCCTCTTCACCCTCTACACTGCAGACTCCTCCCACAACACATCCACCTGTCACCTGCAGAAGTTCTCTGACGACTCCGCCATCGTCGGCCTCATCACCAACGACAACGGGGCGGAGTACAGAGAACTCAACCTGGACTTTGTGGACTGGTGCCAGCGGAACCACCTCCAGATCAATGCGGGTAAAACCAAAGAGCTGGTGGTGGACTTCCGCAGGCAGAGACCCACTCCCCCCACACCTGTGAACATTCAGGGAAAGGACATTGAGATAGTGGACTCTTATAAGTACCTGGGCTGGTCTGACAATACCCAAGCTCTCTAGAAGAAGGGCCAGAGCAGACTCCATCTGCTGCAGAGACTCAGGTCCCTTGGACTGCAGGGGGCGCTCCTGAGGACCTTTTATGACTCAGTGGTGGCATCAGCCATCTTCTATGGAGTGGTCTGCTGGAGCAGCAGCACTCCGGCTGCAGACAGGAACCAACTGAACCAACTGGTGAGGAAGGCCAGCTCTGTCCTGGGCTGCCCCCTGGACCCTGTGGAGGTGGTGGGAGACAGGAGGATGTTGAAGAAGCTTTCATCCCTGATGGAGACCGTCTCCCACCCCCTACATGGTACCGTCACATCACTGGGCAGCTCCGTCAGTGACGGGCTTCTCCACCCGCGGTGTCTGAAGGAGAGACTCCGCCGGTCCTTCCTCCCTGCTGCAGTCAGACTCTTCAACCAAGCCTGCTCCCAGTAGACCACTGCACATCACAACCGGACAATATCACTCCACTGCAACTGGGCAAGAAGTGGTGCTATAACTATAATAATCTATAAGAACGGATTTACTAAGTAAAATACATCCACCCCATATTCTGTACATGTCCACACTTATAGGCACCGTGTGCATATTTTTATTATATTGTATTTTATCTGCTTTTTTTTAGTTCCTGCTATGTGTACTTCTTTCTCTTTACTATCCTGTTGTACCACTGCAAATTTCTCCACATGCGAGATAAATAAAGGATATCTTATCTTATCTTATCTTATCCAATTTGTTCCTTTTGCTGCCCACACATGCTCTATACTGCCCCCACAGGTCAACAATGGTTTTACTCTTTTTGCTATCCATCCGAAAGCTCTCTGGAAATGTACCAAATTACACCTGTATTTAATGAAGACGATGAATAAAACGCTCACTATTTCTGTCTCAAGCTCTAGAGTAGACTACATTTAAGCCTTTAGACCAAGAGACACTGTAATCCCACCCTGTATCAGAAGATTAAACAGTTGATCATGTTGTTTGACCTTGAACCTCCAGCGTGACCTTCGGCGCAAAGTCCCTGATACTTCAGCTGAATTTTCAATCCAGTATGGTTGTTGAAGATGGTTTTTAAAGCCTCTAAAGGCCTATTAATGCAAACAATATTTTGACTGTTTCGTGAGCGTTTCCCTTCTTCAGATTTGTCTAAATTAACATTTTTGTTTAGTTCACAGCTAAATTAGTTGCTAAAAAAACATCCTGACTTTAGATCCTGTTAAATCAAATGACAAGCATTTTGTTTGAACAGCCCACCGAGGCCTCGACAGCACAGAGTGCAGCTTTATAATAACTTGTTGACATGTGATCTACAGCTAGAGCAGTACGACTTGACTTGCACTTTAAAATGTCATTATTGTTGAGGAGCCACAGCCAATTCATCACTAACTGCTGACTGTTGGCTTTTGACACAGAGCAAAAGTCATCCTCCTGACCAGGCACATGCACTGAGCACACGCTCAGCATCGGCCTCAATGCTCAGCTGATAAAGGAAAAAAAAGGCTTACTTACTGACTTCAAAAGACATACTGTATTTGCTAAACTATGTGCTCCTTGCCACCGACACAAATAAGTCAAATGCAAAGAGAAAACAACTGACAAGAACCCGCTGTCAAGCATAACAAATGTGATCGTGAGTCTAAATATCAGGTGAGAAATAACTCACCCTTGCTCAGAATAATGAAGTAGCATTGACAACCATTATCAGCATCACATAACAGGCCCAGTCAGCAAGCAGAAAAAAACCTGTGTGTATATATATATATATATATATATATATATATATATATATATATATATATATATATATATATATATATATATATATATATATATACATACAATAGGGATGTCCCGATCACACTTTTTGGCCCCCGATACCGATCCGATTTTTCAGAATACTCACCCTGCAAATATACTCAATAGTGTATTTTTGGATCAACTAAGATGTCTGAAGCCAAAAGCACTATTGGCAGAAGCTTTGTTTACCTAGAAATTATTGTAAAACTCACTTATTCAATCTTAAGAACTTATTTAAACTTTATTCAGTCATAATAACAAAAATTCAATGACACTCTGAAGTCTTGTATCTCTTATTTATGTTAACTTAAACAACTTCACCTGGATTTTGTGGCAAATAAATCACTATGAACACGGCTCAACACGAGGCTTCAGGGCATGTAGTACACATGCCAGGTCTTTAGGGGCGCTGTGACTCACCAAACACAATAAAAACACAGAAGAAGACAGACCACATAGATATTTAGAAGTAGAGTCCTGCACCAAACACATAAACCACTACATATGACTCTAGTTTTATAGGTCTATGGCCCCGCTCCGCCTGCTTCTAGCTTCTGCAGCTCCACCCGAGCTTGTAGTCCCTGATTGTTGTGGTTATTAGGTGACGTAGCGAACATCAGTTTACGGCAGGTAGCAAACGGGGCTCGCTTTACGGCAGCTGACGTGAAAAAGTTGTTTGTTTTTTTAGATCACCAATATCTCCCCGATCCGATATCTACCCATCTGATCGGGACATCCTCGATAGATAGATAGAGAGAGAGAGAGAGAGAGAGAGAGAGAGAGATAGAGAGAGAGAGAGAGATAAGGGATATATATAGAGAGAGAGAGAGAGAGAGAGAGAGAGAGAGAGAGAGAGAGAGAGATAGAGAGATAGATAGATAGATTAGGGATATATATATATATATATAGAGAGAGAGAGAGAGATGCACGGCCCTATACATACATATCCAGACACTAAAATGTACTCCCACGTACATATATGCACATACACACCCTTATATACCTGCAATTTCATACTTCCATACATACAACCTGTACATACCACATGTATACTTTCTCTATACAAACATATACATGTGCCCTTCCCTGTAGATTCTGATTTTAACCAAGATTTATGAATTCACAATTATCAAGTAACTGGGCTCTTGCGACCCATTATGTACTGTATGTCTGTTTATAAATCCCCTCATTCCTTTACTTTGAATCAAACCGAAACAAAAATTACCCATACCTGTACTTGTACATGAATGAAAATATATTCAAGATATTCTTCCAAACTTTGGACCAAAGAAACCTATCCATCACCTTTACACCTCTTGGTCGAATAGTGTTTCTGTCATTACAGCAACAAGGACACATGAAAAGAAAATGATGTTTTTCACCTTATTAAAATCTGTGTATTGCAAAGTAAAACTAAGAACTAAACCCTCCTGGCGTGAAGTCAATCAGGTTTTTATCCATCCCAATTATACTATACATTTGATCATTTTCCTTCTCTAGACTTACATTTTTGACCCTACATTTATTTTTTTCCACTATAATTTTGTCTATTTTTGTTTAATTTGAGCACAATGGTGTCTCTGTTTTTCAGAGTGCAACAAAATAAGTTTTACAATCTGTCTGAAAACCTTCAAGGTCTTTCTCAAGGATTTTTACTGTTCAAATCTTTAAAGTTTATATCAAGAACGACTGATAAAATAAAGCTGTATTAAGCTCATAAATGATACTAGTGCTTCTGTGTTCGAACTATGCCACTTGTGACTCTGATATTTGAAACAGCTAAATGTCACACAAGTAGGTCAAAACTGCGGCGAGCGGCGAGCTGCCTGCAGGAATATCTGCTGTGACTTCCAACTGAACAAGAGAAGATAACACTTCATAGAAGTTATGGATAGAAGGAAAAGAGCCTTTTTGAACTAGGGCTGTTCAATATAACACAAAGTTTTCAACACCATCATATAAACGATAGGCATATCTTGGAACATTTGCTGCTGGTGTAAATTAGGGACATGAGAAAGAGCGCTGTTATTTAAAAGAACAAATGCCAATAGAAAAAAACATCAAGGCCTCAGTTACACGGTGTTTCAGAAAAGTTTTGCCTGGATACAACAACACTTTGAAAACAATGTCCAATTACACCGAAACGGTAGAAACATGTTGATTGGATGCTGTTGTTTGTTGTGATGTAATGAAACCACACACTGGACACAATGCTGCGAGCGATGCCAGCTTGCTGTTAATTCGTTTAAGCTTTTATCCATTACATCGCTCATTATGACAATGATCCAGCAAGATCTGCTTACAACAAACGTTATTGAAGGTTTGAAGTCTTCAGGAAGTCTCAGGAACGTCTGATGGCTCTCAATACACAATTGATTAAAAACGTGCTAATTTGTCTTCTAAGCATCAGAGAAATCAGCTGCTAGAAACAGAGGAAGTATTTACATTTTGTTGTTTCTAACTTTAGGATAGTGTTACATGGATGAATGAGTACAAGAAGATGGTTTTGGCCTTGCTGACATGTTTGAACTGCGTCTGCAGTCTTCCTCGGACTGGGTCTTTTTTATATCTGGGAACCGGTCAGCAGTGTTGTGCCTGAACGAGTTCAATGAACGCTCGTTCATCAACTCGTTCATATTTTAGGCAAACATGAACTGAACGTTCTGTATTTCTGCCTGATGAACGTCACTGTGAGTGGCGCTCATTCTGGTGTTAGTGAGCGGCTCTCACAGTTCAACATTGTTTAAGAGAGTACCAGATTTCCATAGAGCCTTCCAGTGAAAACCCAGTAAGGCTCACTGTAAACGGGCCTTAACATGTCGGGGGAAAACAGCCAATCTGGCAACAGCAGCCCCCAGAGTGGCTCCACCGCCTACGTCATCAACATGTGAAGCATCACAACAAAAACAAGTAGAAGACAGCAGCTCTACCTCAGACTCTGTCTCCACCATTAATACTTCATGGTATGGTTACAGTACTTCCCAGACAATAAGCCACTCTGTTTATGTTTTACTTGCTTTGAACCCTGTGGAGGACGACTCGGCTTTTTAAGGGTTAACAAGCTTCATGCTGCTGATACTGGGTGATGATGCGTTCAGGTGCATCACGTAACTCCGACATTTCTTTTTTTCCTTTTTAAATTTGGTGGGTGCAGCTTATATTGAATAGTCCAGAAATCATGGTACTTAGAGTGTAGGGGTGGGAAGCTGCAGCTGGCTACTAGTGTGGACTGAATGGGAGGCAACGATGGGGAAATGCCAGTATTCTGAGGGTAATAGCTCGCAGCAACATAGAGAAAAAAAAGAACTATCAACTAGTTTGTTTTTGGAACTAGGAATTTAGTTCAAAATGTTGAAATATGAACTGAACTAGTTCATTTTAAAATTTGTGAACTGAACTCGTTCATGTCGAAACTGAACTTTCCCAACACTGCAGATCGGGGAATGAAATCCCAGTAATACTACGCTCAGTACATCTTTAGTTTTCACCAGGCGGTGCTGTGGCACAACTAAGACTGAGACCACCCAACTGTAAGTTGGAAAACCACAGCCGATTTCCACATCTTGGTGCCATAAACAAAATATGTCTATTTCAGCAAGATAATGCAAAAATGATTCAAGAATGTTTTTTTAACACAACAAACAAATTGAGGTGTTGATTAGCCTCCAAATTTCAAGAATCTAAACCAGAAAGAGCGTTTGTGGGATGTGCTGGACAAATTCAAAGAGCGTCTTAGCACTTTGGGATTTGTTTGCCAAATGTAAAGCGCATAACAAATCAAATGTATTATTGTTATTATTGTTGTCTGGAGGGAGTGATAAAAAGCCTTCTGCAGAGGTCATGTGACCCCGTACACTAAGTCATGTCCATGCTGTTCATGGCTGGAAGTAAAAATATACAGGTGGCCGCGGGAAAGCTCAGAGAGAAGTTGGTCGTTGTTTGTAGAATAGAATCTGTTGCTAAGTTACAGGAGTACCGAGCAGTTTTCTGGCCTGGTAATGCGTCAGTATGGTCTCTCAAAGGTACTCTGGTTTTGCCCTGCATCCATGTTTGCTTCAAAGACAAGTCTCTACAACAGTAGCATCCTCTGACTGCGCTCCTCCTCAGCCCCGGGCTGGCTCACATCCTCAAACACAATTTCACAAAAAGGAATTAACGGCTGAAACTAAATATTTGAATTCGACCACAGGGGACAGACACAAGGCACGAGCCCCACGGTGTGAAAGAGGACGTTTAGATAATGATTTTCAGACACTTCTCCTGTGGGCCACTCTCCTCTCATCACTCCACAGCATGCAGAGCTCATTTGTGGAGAGGAAAGTGGTCAAAAATGTGGAGGCGGCAGAGTCTCATAGGGAAATTCAAAGTGTGTCCAGAAACAGGTCAGGACCGGGAGGGACGGGCGCATCACGGCAGGTAACGAGAGGAGGGAAAATGTGAACATCTGGTTCTGATTTCCACACATTACGAACAACAGGCAACTCAAGGAGATGGACGGGAAACGCTGTTACAGCTGGAATTCCGCCAACTGGGCCGAGTGGGCCGACGGTCCAAAGAAGAAGAGAAACAGTTGCAGAAACCGAGATGACACAGTCAGGAAAACAAATCCAGGAAGAAAATCCCGCCGCACATCAGATTTTATACATCAAGCTATGTTTTCTATGCCTTTTGTGGCTCCAGAGGAGCCATGGGAAGTCTGATAAATCACCTCAACTGGCATCAGCTGGGGATGAAAAAAAAAAAAAAGCA
The DNA here is from genome assembly GCF_963383615.2 of Lipophrys pholis. NCBI lineage: Eukaryota > Metazoa > Chordata > Actinopteri > Blenniiformes > Blenniidae > Lipophrys > Lipophrys pholis. The sequence continues at coordinate 983,734 of NC_137632.1, forward strand.
CGTTTGAAAATGAGATAAAACCAGAGGTGTGCAATTAGAGAGCGATGGGCTCAGTAAACCAGGCTTGCAGCTGGAGGCCAGCATCGCCTCGAGCAGCCTCTGACCAAACGGTGGGGAGTCCACATGCATTGTTGGGATTTTAGGTGCAAAGATTTAAAAATGCATGACGACTGTATGTTTGCTGCATGGATGCTCTTATTCCCAGAGCTGATCTGTAGTTTCTCATAGAAATCTGAATGTTTTCTATCTTCATCCCTCTTTAATAGCTTTTTATCCAACTGAGTCACAGGCGGGTGGAGGTGATCCCAGCTGGCTATGGAGACAGGTCACCAGCCCATCACAGACCCCGTTCACACTGAGGCCCTGCTCACACGACAACGTTTCACGTGACAACACCTAACCCGCAAAAATAAAAGTGGGGGTGTTTCCACTGCAGCAGCGGACACAAAGACAAAGATGTAGTTAGTCTGCCGGGCCACAGGAGGGCGCTGTTACTTGACTTTGTAATGAAACCACACAGAGATGAGTGCAGAGAACAAAACACTATAAACGTGAAGAAACTGGAGAGAACCTGACATCCGTATGGACTGATGAGGAACCGGATGATATCAGGGAGAGTCTCAACTATTAAACTACTGATCTGGAGGAGAAAACTAGAATATGGACCGCGGGTCGTACCACTACGGGTCGGCCATGTTTGTTTACAACTGAATGAGCAGGACTCCCTCATGAGCAGTAACAGGCTCTGTAGCCTCCATCAGTCTCTGCAGGAGGGAGGGAGAGATGAGCAGTAACAGGCTCTGTAGCCTCCATCAGTCTCTGCAGGAGGGAGGGAGAGATGAGCAGTAACAGGCTCTGTAGCCTCCATCAGTCTCTGTAGGAGGGAGGGGGAGATGAGCAGTAACAGGCTCTGTAGCCTCCATCAGTCTCTGTAGGAGGGAGGGGGAGATGAGCAGTAACAGGCTCTGTAGCCTCCATCAGTCTCTGTAGGAGGGAGGGAGAGATGAGCAGTAACAGGCTCTGTAGCCTCCATCAGTCTCTGTAGGAGGGATTTGCACGATGAAAGAATCTTTCCACCTTGGGAGCCGGATTAAAAACTTTGTGGATACAGTGGATCAGAACACTGGTACCGTGTAAACGGACCCCCCAAAAGGGAAGAAAGTTTTGCGGATACACTCTAATTCGTTGTCGTGGAAACGGGGCCTTAATGTCATAGCTTTGGCGCACACACCCACCCTCTCACACACACACACACACACACACACACACACACACACACACACACACACACACACACACACACACACACACACACACACACACACACACACACACACACACACACACACACACACTCACACACACACACACACCCTTCATGTGAACATTTCTTTTTATTAAAGGGGGTTCATCTTGAGGAATTCCATTCATCACAGATGCAGTAGTGATCAAAATGTTCCCCGCGTCCAGAAAGGATGTAGGATTCCACTTCACCCTTGTGTTTCTTCTTGAAATCTAACGTTTAGTTATGTAAGCAAGAATCAGGCAGATAGTTTAGTTTTTTGCTGCATGAATGGCATGTGACCCTGCATCTGTTTGTATTTTCTGCTAAAACTCACAGTGTCATTTGATGTGCTGATGCGAGTGTGTGGGAACAAGCTGACGTATTTGTTGTTCTTTCCTCACCATGCTGTTGTTTTTAGCACATCTATCCGGCTCGTTGCTGACTTGGACAACCGCTGTTTGTGTAAGATCCTGGGATAATGAAGCATCTCGATGCAAGGCTCCTTAGAGTTCCTTTAGAAGTGCAAAATCGGGCGACCTTGGAGTCTTTCGTTGTACTACTTTTCAGATTAGCAAGGTCACTTGTGCTGAGACTGTAGCAATGCAGATATAAGATGCTGTGCATGGTGATACCACAGGCTGAGGCTTCTTTAAATGTTGGAAATTAGTACCTCAACTAGATTTAACATTGATCCATTGGAAGACAGACATGCACAGATTGTTGTTACGGTGACTGCCAAAATAAAAGTACCAAGTCCCAGGAGAATATGGACTGCGAGTCATGACACGCTGGAGGAAAACATTGTTGATATTGTCCAACTACTTGTGCCTGTGCAGAACAACTATTTACCATAGCTGTGGCGTGCATGTGCAGTAGCAGCGTTTCTGCCAGCTACATAAGGGCTGAGCCCAACCGCTGCTCAAAAGTTGTGTTTTTCCCTGTTAACACTCTGATGGAGTCAAAGAGTTTTCAAAAAGGTCCACCTTGGGAGCCGGTTTTAAAATGAGCATTTTCAGTCACTCTGAGCATGTTGTCATGCTAAGGGACCCCAAAACACAACAGAAGTTTTCATTGTCAAACGTTGTCATGTGAACAGGGTCTGAGGTCACAAATTAACCTACATTTTAAACAATCTGACACTTCCACAAACAGACTGCAGCAATCACACAGGCGCCCGTTTTAACCATATTGAGTGTAATAAAGAATAAACACTTTAATCAAATTTGTATGAAATCACATCAAAATTAAAGTGTGACTGCAGCAACTCAATGGCAAACACAGTTTCCTTTCAGCAGTTTGTTATTGACTCACAGAAGAAATTCTGACTGTTGCATTGACTCATTCATACATTTCCAAGGTATCCTGGGCTGAGCATGATAAACACACAACAATCCATTCTTAGCACATTGCAGGATCAAATCAAACTTTATTTATATAGCCCTTTTCATACAAAGGCTGTAGCACAAAGCGCTTCACATACTATAAAAATAAAAACGCACTCATACGCATGCACACGACCACACACACACGACCACACACACACACACACACACACACACACACACACACACACACACACACACACACACACACACACACACACACACACACACACACACACACACACACACACACACACACACACACACACACACACACACACACACACACACACACACACACACACACACACACCACCAACCCCAACCGCTCGTAACAAAATATAAAAACGGATGTAAGAAAGCCACAGAATATACATCCACATAGTTGGCACGCACTTTATTGTTGCAAAGAAAAAACTGACAAAAAAAGAAAACTCAAGCTCTGGTGCAGATCAATGAATGATGGTGGAGATGGTGGAGAACAGCCTGAGAAAAGTTCTCATTGCCACTCATTTGGAGCAGACAGGTCACCATGGAGCCAGATTAAGACCCGTTGATTAGAATGAAGAACTGCCTCCAGTCTTTAAGCTTCGATTGAGACAATGATCACATGACAGAGTTTCAAAACGTGGTTTCTGAAGGACAAACTGCTTCTGAGAAGCTTCTACTGAACACAACCTTTTTCTGTTGAGATTTGCTCTGCTGAATACCAGCGCTCTTTCTAATTTACAACAGCTGCAACTGTTCCACGATATGTAGTATATTGTTGATGTGATGATGTTGAAAAACGTGCACAATATTGGCCTGGCATGCTAACTAACATTGTGTTAAGGGTTTCTGCTGTTTCTGTGTAAACGGACATCATTCTCAATACGTTGCTTTGTAAACGGGAAACTTTTTGTAAACGAAAACGCAAACACAATGCCTTTTCACTTGAAACACTGTCATGTAAGCAGGGGCTTAACCAAACAGTGTGTAGCTGCTTCAGATTAATAATTGACTCAATGTTCCTTCTGGATGTGTATTTGTGTAAATAGTTGTCGGTTTCTCCGGTCTAATAACTGATCAAGTGCAGCTCAAGCCCCCTTGGACAAAGTGATAAAGTTGGATAAAGTGAGTAGAGAAGATGGATGGAAAATCCTCAAACTGTAAACTCAGCCTCATAAAAAATGCCATAGATATTTCTGGCCTTAAAATTCAGTAGAAAATTCAAGGATGGACCTGTTGGAGTTCCTGGACTCGCTGCACACCTTCACAAGGGCAATCTGGAGAAAACACACTTACGGGAAACTTTCTCCACGTTAACGCTGACGTCTTCATAAGGACTCTCGCTGTATGAGAGCTTTGTTGTTACAGGAAATATTTATGAGAAACACGGGACTCGATAAAACTGGCAAATTAGATCAACTGCCAACACTCTTACGTGTGAGAGAGGAGCTGAAGAGTCAGAAGCTCCAGCGAACCACAGACACATAAACACACAACAGAACCGCTTATGAACAACTCAGACGATGAAATTTAGTCTAACTCCAAATAATGAGGGATAATTAAGCTCATTTACAGATCTTATAGCAGATAATGTGCACCCAGCCTGGAGGCCTATGTAACTCCCATGTTCCTATGTAACAATGATGTTGTAAAAATCCAGCCGTGGGCATTTGGAAGCTATGAGGAATGTGTGCATTCAGTAAAACATTAAAATAAACTATTGACCTTGAAACTTTCAAAAATGAAATTAATGCAAATCCAAATTAAGTAAAACAATCTGTAATCTGTCTTGTTTTACAGTTTTTCCCAACAACTGTCAATGCAGATATTAAACCAACCTTGTTTTTTTACTTTATAAAGGACCTCCTTTCCGTGGAAGGTATTAAAATGTGCAGTAAAGTAAACATTCAGGGGTTGAGAGTCAATATGATCTCATATCTTAGGTTCATCTCTATTATGATAAAAGCAAAACTATGTGATCACTGTGCTCTGATCTTAAAGACTTTAGATCGCAGAAAAGAAGACACATAATGAGAATCTGTTGAGAAATTCAAAGTGAAAGAAGAAAGATCTTGTCACCTCTCTCCAAAGAAATGCAATGACCACATGACCAACTACAGTGTGCAGCTTCGACTCAAAGGTTTCTTTGATATACATATAAAGCTCTCGTGGTCAAGATGAACGAATGGGAATGAGATTTACTGAGACAAATGAGAAGGAAAAAAGGAAATGCATGCAAATCTGTATTACTATACATGTGCTTAACTTACCGCTGTTATACACCCATCACAAAACTCTTGCCGTAAAAGTCAACTAAAGTTACAAACATTACTATTTCTGTAATTTTTCTAAGACCTGATTGCTTTTCACAAATCACATGTTAATCTGAATAAACACACGTCTCCTTGCCAGTTGCCTGTATCGGAGATGAGTAGCAGCCACACAGAGCAGCGCTCAGGAGAGCTGGGGGGCCGAGGGTCTTGCTCAGGGAGATCCGGGGCATGTTTTTAGTACTGGGGGGGAAACACACACAACTCAGCCTAACCCTAACCCCACACACATGGGGAGAACACGAAAACTCCACACAGAATGACCCCGGGCTGGATTTAAACCCATGACCTTCTTGCTGTGAGGTGAGAGCACCACCCACTGCCCGGAGTGTGATTAGCTTTAAACTTAAGCCTGATTCGTGATAATCTACATTTAATCACATGACTGTGTCAAATCTCCCACAGTTTTCCACTCTGACATGATACCCCATCGCACACTCACAGACCTCCTGAACTCTCAGAACACAGACATCAAGGAGGAACTCAAGGCTGAATCCGACTTCCTAACATTTTTCACATGAAGAGACAAAACTGCTGCTGGGATCCATTTATCCATTTATCACACAGCTTTATGAAATTCACAGTTGCAGGTCATTAAAGCCAATTGCAGGTAGACGCTGGACCCACTGCAGACCCTTTACACTCACATTCACACCTTTAGGGACAATTAACGTAAAACATGTGTTTTTGGACTGGAGGAAGAATCTACAATACCCAGAGCAAGTGAGAGGAGTGAGAGGACAACGCCACCGTGCACTCTCTACTATTCAACTCTTCTTGTGCTATAGGAAGGTTTTAATTACAACTTTGGTAGTATTTTGTGTAGTCTGTAACTGTTATATTGCAAACTATAACATGCATACTGTGCAACTTGTGGTTTTACAGTAAAGCTTATTTCATTTTAATTCATCTCTGTTATACTTACAATATATTCAGTAATAAAATGTGATTTTGAGCAAAAGTAAAGTAACCTAAAGTCTTGATAAAGTCACTGCAAGATGTGCCTCAAAGGCAAAACTGGCTCCACTTCTTGAGAACAATTGTTTTAAAGCATTGAACCTTCAGGGACAGTGTGTCAGGAATCAGGTGAGAAGGTCTGGGCTCAAATACCTGCCGGGACCTTTGTGTGTGGTGTTTGCATGTTCTCCCCATGTGTGTGTGAGAGTTTCAGGGTACTCTGGTTTCCTCCCACAGTTCAAAAAGCTTAATTGGTGAGTCTACATTGCCCCCAGGTGTGAATGTGTGTCTGTCCTGTGATGGGACTGGTGACCTGTCCACAGTGTATCCTGCCCTTACCTAGAGTAATCTGGGATGGATGGAATCAGGTGGCAGTGGACCCCTTTACCTTAGAACTATATTCTAATTTGTCCTTTAGGAAAGCTGTGCACTATTCATTAAAACATCCCAGATGCATGTTGACCTGTCAGGATGAAAACATGCAGATGCCTACAAAACCCACAACTTTGCACACAATTTCGAGACTTATATATATACATATATATATATATATATATATATATATATATATATATATTTCTTTTCTTTTTGATTTTATTTCTTTTAGTTTTTATCTATCGATATTTTTTTTTTTTTTATGGAATTGTGTGACATACCTGTTTCCACAGAAAGCTGTCCATCCCGTTTAAAAGCCAAGAAATGGTCACGTGGATGGAGGAGAGGATAACTCCAGTGATGACGGCGGCGCGCATCCGGACGGGCAGCAGCGTGTAGATGACATGGATGAAGAAGACGGTCCACCAGATCCCCTCGGAGGCACTTCTGGGCTGCACGAGCAGTACTCCGATCACCTGGACCACCAACACCATGAGGATGACCACGTAGCACACCACCCACATGTGGTCCTGGTGGAAGCTGTTGCGGTTGCACACCACCATGAGCACCAGCGTGAGGAAGATGGCCACGGATAAGACCAGCACGGAGGTGACGCTGGGTCCCGACGCCCCGCCGGAGCAGTGGAAGCCCAGCATGACGGTGAAGACCAGCACCAGTACCGCCATCAGCATAGTCAAGCTGCTCTGGTTGAGCCGGAAAAAGTAGCGCTGGTAGAGCCGCTCCAACTTCTCTGACTGGAACTTCTTGGACTTGAAAATGTGCATGACGCTGCTGCAGCATGCCACCGCGGAGAAGTGAACTTCGGGCATGACCTCCTCGCTGTCGTCGCCCCTCGGTTTGGCTCTCCGCTCGTCCAAACCCAGCTCCACGGACTTGGGTCTCAACTCGCCGTCCGGGCGCTTGGAGGACGCGCGGTTCTTTCCTCGGTTCTCCTCGTCATGGTCCTGCCAAGCCGACCTGGACCTGAAGCTGACCCTGCTGACGGTGGTGGAGGATCTCCCGGGCGGCCGGTGGTCCAGATCGTCATCCTCCTCCCTCCACCGGCTGTTGGCCCTGCTCAGCTTCTTGCGCGGGGATCTGGCTGAGTATGGGCACCCGTTGGCCACAGACTCAGACTCTCCCCAAGCAGATCTGTGCTCGGTCCCTCCCCTCAGCCCCGGAGCACCGAGTCCCGGTGGGCTGACACTGTTTGATCTGGACATAGTGGCGCACAGAGGCAGGATTGACTCAATTGTGCCTGAAGAAACAAACAATCCGGAAAAGTTTTGTCCCACAATATGTGTGTGTGTGTGTGTGTGTGTGTGTGTGTGTGTGTGTGTGTGTGTGTGTGTGTGTGTGTGTGTGTGTGTGTGTGTGTGTGTGTGTGTGTGTGTGTGTGTGTGTGTGTGTGCGGTGGTGGTGGGGGGGTTATTCCCAAAGTGAATATTCCATTGCTGAAACAGCCGCGTTTTAATCCTCAATTCATGTTTGTGCTCAACTTTTAGAGGCAAATATCCAAACTAAATAAAATTAAAACAATTACTCCAAATGAAAACCAGGGGAGGCTCTGGGGAAGGAAACAATTGAACATGCGCAAAAGTCACAAGGGAGCCAGTTTGGCCACCAGAGATGGGAACATAGGATCTACATCACTGGGCCCAATTAGCTGTCATCCATGGAGATGTTGCATGGCAGCTTCGCAGAAGATAAATTAAAAGCATCGCACACAACTCCGATTGTCTCCAGAGATGACAGCGCAGCGCCATCAAATTAAATCCATTTCCTGTCTTCTTGTTTAGGTGCAGAACAGGAGACAAAAAGGTGCCCAAAAATAATATAAATCACATGTTGGCATGTTTTTTTGTTGCTGTTGCTTTTTTTTAGTGATCCCGGATCATTTGGTGCACCTGTGATTCAAACATCTCTGGCTGGAGATGCAACGGGAAAGGAGCAGCAGCAGCAGCAGCATCAAGATCCCCTTAGCCGCTCCTCCTCCTCCTCCTCTTCCTCTGGCAGCCACGAAACACCGCCTGCAGCTCCATGGTTTAAGCCTCGCGTCACGCTCAATTCACCGCCAACCTCTGCGCCTCTATGTCCAACAGCTGTCCATCACCGCTCAGATCCCCCCGAGAGCGGCTCCTGGTTTGGTTTCCAGCCGGACGGAGGATCCGGGGCCGTGCTGCAGCAGCACAAGCAGCGGCGGCATGTCGCCAGGTGTCGATTTCTCGTGCAAGCCTGCGTGCGCTCCCGCAGCCTCGGACAACCCGCTCGGTGCGCGTTTGGAGCTGGACATCATAACATATTTAGCGCCGATTGCTGCTTTAATGGTCATTCAACCAAGTGTGCTTCCTGTGGCCCGCCTCTCCTCCGCGCTCCCCCATTGGAAACGGCAGCGGGGTGAGTCACGCTTTGACGCGCTTTCATTGGACCGCAGGCCGGTCAATCCGGAGCGGAGAGGCGCGCCGCGCGACCCCCGACTGCTTTCGATGAATGGGCGGGTCTGTGCGCACAGCTGGATCTCACACACACACACACACACACACACACACACACACACACACACACACGGCTGAGCGGGTGAATCTCCTCATGTTTATCAAATTTTTTTACACTATAGCTCAGTTATTAAAAATATGCAATTCACACCTTTTAGGAGAGTCGGCTCTATCGACCCGGTTCACTAGAATAGAGTCGGCTCTTTTGACCTGGTTCACGTGAATAGAATCGGCTCATTTGACTCAGTTTACTAGAATAGAGTCGGCTGTTTTGACTCGGTTCACTAGAATAGAGTCGGCTCTTTTGACCTGGTTCACTAGAATAGAGTCGGTTCTTTTGACCTGGTTCACGAGAATAGAGTTGGCTCTTTTGACCTGGTTCACAAGAATAGAGTCGGCTCTTTTGACCCGGTTCACGTGAATAGAATCGGCTCATTTGACTCAGTTTACTAGAATAGAGTCGGCTGTTTTGACTCGGTTCACTAGAATAGAGTCGGCTCTTTTGTTCTGGTTCACTAGAATAGAGTCGGCTCTTTTGACCTGGTTCACGTGAATAGAATCGGCTCATTTGACTCAGTTTACTAGAATAGAGTCGGCTGTTTTGACTCGGTTCACTAGAATAGAGTCGGCTCTTTTGACCTGGTTCACTAGAATAGAGTCGGTTCTTTTGACCTGGTTCACGAGAATAGAGTTGGCTCTTTTGACCTGGTTCACAAGAATAGAGTCGGCTCTTTTGACCCGGTTCACGAGAATAGAGTCGGCTCTTTTGACCCGGTCACGAGAATAGATTCGGCTCTTTTGACCCAATTCACTAGAATAGAGTCGGCTCTTTTGACCCGGTTCACGAGAATAGAGTCGGCTCTTTTGACCCAATTCACTAGAATAGAGTCGGCTCTTTTGACCCAGTTCACGAGAATAGAGTCGGCTCTTTTGACCTGGTTCACTAGAATAGAGTCGGCTCTTTCGGCTCCTGGGTAGCCCCTCAGATTTGTCTTCCTTCCATTGATTAACCATCCTGTGTTATAAATAACTCACATAGGGCTTTTCCACCAAAAAGAACCAGGTTCTAGTTCACGGCCGGTGCCAGAGCCACTTCTTAAATGAGCACCACCAAAGAACCGGTTCTTTTTCCACCGTTACCGGAGCCAAGTGAGAGCCACGTCATTGCGTCACTCCAAAATGTTATACGTCACTGATTTCAACAATTCCGCTCTGACAGCCTCGTCCAGGAACCAGGAGACGGACTGTCCCAGTGGTTTAGTCCGGGTCGCTCCATCTAGTCTGACCTGAACCTCTGAAGCACCAAAGAGCCAGAAGACATTACGTCTCTTCTTGTCTCTATTGGTGTTTTTTCACATCCGTCTTGTTTTAGTCCAGAGCTCCAGAGTGGACATAGAGGGGAAATAAATAACGCCTGTATGAGTTTGGGTCTTATTTTTCAATATTTGGGCGTTACACTGTGAATTTCTGCTCCTTTCACTTTATTTCTGGACGTGTCTGAATCAAAAGCTTCAACATTGGAGAAGAATGGAGGTTTACAATGATAGAACGAAGCTCTGAAAGCTGTTTCCATGGTAACCTAGGTAAACACACTGATTAAAGTTCTCTTTCACATGAAGTCGTTAAAAGGCTCATTTTATGCCTATAAAATCCAGCTTTCATTTACAGTAGTTTGTAGTTTGTTTTTAGTTGCTGATGACCTTAGTGCCGCATTTGATACTGTTGATCATAATATACTCTTAAGGAGATTAGAAGATGCCATCAGCAATAAAAACTTAGCCTTAAACTGGTTTAAATCATATTTATCTGACCGGTTTCAATTTGTTCATTTAAATAACAAATCTTCAATGCATGTGTGGAGTACCACAAGGCTCCGTCCTCGGACCCATATTGTTTAATCTCTATATGTTACCACTCGGAAATATTATTAGGAAACACAACATTGACTTTCATTGTTATGCAGATGATCCTCAGCTCTATTTATCAGTTAAAGCCAATCAGGCCGACCAACTTGTTAAACTAGAGTCCTGCCTCAGGGACATTAAGTCCTGGATGTCTATCAACTTCTTAATGCTCAACACATCCAAGACTGAGGTTCTAATCCTAGGTCCTAAAAAGCTCAGGGATTATTTTTCAGATAGTCTGATTACCTTAGATAATATTACCTTAACCTCTAACAGTGATATTAGGAACCTGGGTGTTATTTTTGATCAGGATCTGTCCTTTATGTCCCATGTTAAACATGTCTCCAGGACAGCCTTCTTCCATCTAAGGAATATTGCAAAAATGAGAAACTTCTTGTCCTTCAAAGATGCAGAACAAATGCTTCCTGCCTTTGTGACTTCAAGATGAGATGATTGTAACTCCCTAATGTCAGGATGTCCAAACTCCTCTGTTAGGATCTTCCAGCTAGAGCAGAACGCTGCTGCAGGTTTACTAACCAGAACTGGAAGAAGAGAGCACATCTCCCCAGTCTTAGCATCCTTACACTGGCTTCACATCAAATCTAGAATAGAATTCAACATCCTTCTGATCACATCTAAAACTCTTCATCACCAGGCTCCGTCCTATATGGAGAAACTTCTAGAAGGGTCTCACCCTCCACGAGCCCTTGGCTCTGAGGATGCAGGACTGTTGGTAATCCCTAAAGTCCTTCAAAGTAAAAGAGGAGGCAGGAGTTTCAGCCATATGGCTCCTTTACTCTGGAATCAACTAGCAGCCTCGGTCCGAAGGGCCCACACCATTAGTTTATTTAAGAGGAGACTAAAAACCTTTCTCTTTGATAGAGCTTCTCATTAGGAATAAAATAGGAGCACTAAGTTGAGCTGCTCTAGGCCTCGACTGCTGAGGGGATTTCCTCTCTCCCGTTAAAGGGAGGAACTCTACATTTGGAGCTTCTGTTTCTTGTCTTTCTTTCTTTCTTTCTCTCTGTGTAACAACATTACTGGAGCCACCAGATACTGACAGGAGGGGAGCAGGATCCAGGGGATCAGACCCAAGACTCCCAGAGTGGAGTTACCACGGTCCTACTACCCGACCCCACCACAGCACCGGGACCCCCCCACAGCACCGGGACCCCACCACAGCAGCGGGACCCCACCGCAACGGCACGGCCCTTAAACTCCAGACTGAGATTGGTTCATCATCAGACCAACGCTCATCATAGACTTTTCTTAGTATTTGTACTTCTCTGGCCTGTCTGCCACTCTCTCTCTCCCTCTTCTATTCCTCTCTCTCCCTGTCCTATCCCATGTACTTCTCCCCCCAACCGGTCAAGGCGGATGCCCCCCCCCTCCAGAGTCTAGGCTCCGCCCCACGCTTTCTTCCTGAAGAGGGAGTTCTTATGAACTGTTCTTCCTGTGAGGGAGTTTTTCCTGGTTTCCACTGTTGCTTGTTCCATCTGCTGCTCTGGAAGGTTTAGTTGGGTTCTGTTGTTCTCTATCATTGTAAGAGGTTCTGAGATGTTTGTTGATGTGATTTAGCGCTTTACAAATAAAATTGAATTGAATTGAATTGAAAATTATGTCAAACAGACATTTAAAATGGATTTTAAAGTCTCGAAATCTGTTTCGGCGCAAGGGATACACCTGTTTCCATCGGCTAGTGACTTTCATTAATGAACAGTTACAAACAACGGGCCAGCTCCATGGGTACAGATAGATGTACACAAAATGCCAGGAAAATGGATTACATGTGAGGAAAGAAGACGTTCGTTTAATCCTGAAAGAACTTGACCCAAGAGGTGTCAAACTTAGAAGAACAAGACGGCTGCATCGCCGAAGCTATTTTGCTAAAGGACCCAATCATATTTGGCATCTGGACTCATACCTTAAACTGAAGCCATATGGCATCTGTATTAATGGCTGTATCAACGAGTTTTCGCGGAAAATTGTCTGGATGAATGCATTTAAAACAAGCAGTGACCCCAAAATAGTTGGAGGCTACTACATGGAGGCAGTTAATAGACAAGTGGGTTGTCCCAGGATTGTCAGAGGCGACCGGGGTACGGAGAATGTCAAAGTCCGAGACTTTCAGCGTTTTCTCCGTCCGAATCTGCAGGACATCTCTGCTATTGACAGCTGCATTGAAGGGGCAAGCACGGCTAATCAGAGGATAGAGAGCTGGTGGGGCTTCCTCAGAAGGGAATCACTGGAGTTTTACGTCGCGCTGTTTGTTGATCTGAAGGACTGGGGTGTGTTTGATGGTGCTTTTTTGGACAAATGTCTAATTCAATTTTGCTTCATGGCCATAATCCAGGTAAGCCAAATATGTACTGTCATTCTGTAATGTTGTTGATTTTATTTCTATTTAAAAGCCATCCATGTTTATAACTAACATTAGCATGGGCCTATTTCGTTTTTTAGGCTATACTAATGCAAATGTTAGGAGTGTATATGGGGCTAAGGATTTCTGTGATTTCTGTTTCAAGATGATAATGCATATCACTTGTTTATCAAGAAACCAACCACCAATAATTGTGTAATTATCTTCTGTCAAAAGGCCTACCCAATTTTTCTAGTGCATGGTGGACTCCTTCCTGCATGTTTTAGAAGTTCCCCTCCTCCAACACACTGATTTAAGTGAGAGTCATCACCTCATCATGTTGATGACGTGTTTGAGCAGTGAAACCTCTGAAACATGGGGGGCAGATGAGGTTGTTGGGCCTAAGATCACCATGCTCATCCCCTCCGGACAAAGGGGGGGCGGTGACCACGTTTCTTTGAGAACAAAGAAACATGTGGTCACCACTGGAAAAATTTGCCATTGGTCACGTGACCCCCCACCAGGGAGCCCCCACCTCGGAAGCTGCATCCCTGCAGCTCACCACCAGGGGGATTCATCAACTCCGCCAAACCCATGGTCTGGAACCCTGAGACCAGCCCAAGGAGATTGTCTAAGACACAGCCTGAGCGCAGCAGGGGTCGGACCATGACGCACAACTATAAAAGTCCAACACGTGAAAATTCAACCGTCTCCAAGACGGACTCGCGTTGATCCAGTCGCAGAACTTCATATGGGGACACAAAGGGCCACGTGTTGACTCAGACTGACTGGGCCGGAACTCTTCCAACTGGCAGGACGAGCTGGAGAAGCCGTGGAAACGTACTTTTGTTTCTCTTTTCTTTTTCTTCAACGGGACCCACACAGCTGCAAGCCAACTTCCTTCCCCTCCAGCCGTGCAGCTCTCCGTGCCTGCTCACCTGAAACTCGCTTCTGCACCCACGCAAGAAGTGCCAGGTCACTCACAGCGCGTTTGCAGGGTGGAACACGGGGGGTGTTCCACCCTGCAAAACGCAACTCAGGTCTTCCTGTCCCTGGGACACTAAAGACCTGCCCGCAGCCGCAAATCAAAGGATTTTCCCTGGCCAAGGAGGCTCGTTCCACCCACCTTCTGACCAAGTAAGAGGCTGTGTCTGGGCAGAATAGGTAGAAAGATGTGCCATCTACGCAAATCACTGTACGCGCACACGAGCATTCAGGAGTTATCCCGCCGCTAACCGAAGCTGAGACGGTCTGAGCAGCTGACCCAGCTAATGTGGATAACTGCTGGACTCTCGTGTTAGCAGAACCTCGCCAGAACTCTTCTCTCCTTCTCTTTCACTCTCTCTTTCATTAACCCGTTGACGCACGCCTCGCTCATCTTATCTGCTCCAGATACGCTCATACACATAGCCACACTTAGCACCCGAACCGCTAACTTGTGCCGCTAACGATAGATCACCAGAGTTCTGACTACATGTTCCGACATCCAGTTAAAACTCCAGCTCAGAACCGGACTGACGGCGTCGTCCGGTCGTCACGTGACCTCGGAAAGCATCTTCCAATCGCCACGGTAACGCTGCTCCGCAGAGCGCAACCAGGCCACTATTTTGGCTCTTTGAAACTGCATCAGAGCTGCCATCTTGGATGAGGATCCCAACTCATCCACCACCTAGTGGACGTTCGAGGTCGTCACACCCACTCACATTGACCCGCCGACGTCTGCCTCCACCTGGTGGACGTTCAAGGTCATTACACCCATCACCCTCATCACTCCAGACCACACACACACACACACACACACTCTTTGTACATAATGTTTGCTGTTTAATAGATTAGATCTCCGTGTTGGATTTCGTTTGCTACTTGAATGTGTTGATTTATGAGATGATTTATGAATTATTTCTGAATTAATACATTTTGTTAATAAACGCCTGTTAGCTGAATTGAACACTTCTTGGTGATTATTGTGTATTTATTGTTAACAATTCACTGGTTTGTAACAGTCTGTGCTCTGATCTCACACCTTCCCTTTTATTTAAGATTGTTATATTTTTACAGAGAAATATTAACTTACTTAAACCTTTTTACAACGAGACTGATATTTTGGTATTCGCTATTTCCAGTTTTTCTGGTGGTGCCCCAATTTATTATTAATAAATAAATAAATGTATTCTAATTAATACTTTTTCATTAATACATTTTTGATCATTTATTCACTTTTAAGTAGTTACTCAATTACTTTAGGAGTTGTAAATCAGTAAATGATCGTTTACTTCCATTAAAAATATACATTTTTCATCAAATTACTTCCACTGATTTATTACATTCAGTAATCTATTACTTACAGTAATTTAATGCTAATAACCAACCATTAATCCCAACACCATCAAAGAACAGCAGAGTACCAAGTGGTTGACCCAAAATCATGTACATGTTCCCAGAGCTCTACGGAACCATTGACTGCATTTCCCCAGCAGAAAGAGCCGATGTACAGTTGTGTCTGAGTAATTGTACCTTCAGACCAGCAGTTCCATGTGACATAGACATTTACAACCTCTGCAATGTTCTGATGGTGGAGTCACATCTGCATCTTGCAGCCGATGCTTATCAAGCCTTGGATTTGTACCTACATTTGAGAGATAAGGTCAGATCCTCCCTCTAATTTGGGTTGAAACTACCTGTGCATACATCTGAACAAAACAACAAAATCTCAGACATCATACTGATTAATGAAAGAGTTAAAGTAGATTATGTAGCTGAAGTTCAATAAAATAACATCACAATAGTAGACTCAAGAAGACTTTTGGGTCTTGTTTTATTTATATGGACATAGATTGAAGTCCCTAGGAATACTATTGCTCCTAATTCTGTGTGTTCTGAAATCCATAAACTGGGTGTATGCCTGCTGTTTTCCCTGGATTGCTGAAACAGTGATATTTTGGACCTTGAACTATGCTGCCCAGGAGAAAGGACTGATCTCTGGCTGTATGCTAAATGCATTAGAGACAGCGATGAGTCACAGATCGACAACATTACTGTGGGCAGTTAAAGTTGTACCTACCAGTGGGACCTTGTAAAGAATGTGTTCCTGCATTCAGCAAATTACGGTACTTTTTTAAAAAAGTGTTAAAGTATGCACAAAGTACTAAATGTATATGTGAGTGTCAAGCTTTATATAAGACATACATCAAATGAAAACTACAATAAAATAATCAAAAAGAGGATATAAATGAGGTATTCAACAATTTTATTGATGAACAATATTCAGCCCCTGATCACAGCATGTTTCAATGAGGCTCCAAGAAAATTTGCCATGGGTAGCAATTTGGTAAGTCAACAGGTATAATTTTGTTAAATGCAGACATGTATGCATTTCTGAATAACAGTGAACGTCAAGTAACAGTGAACATCAAAACTTGTGCCTGAAAAAGTGTTTACACACGAAGGAAGACCTTTCTTACTCGTTTTGAATAAAGTTTCAAACTGTGTAAATGGCAATTTGTATTTCTATGCTTGTAGAGGTGTAAGCAGAGTACAGTATCAATCATGAATCTGCACATACTAAGTATTTCTTTACGACAGGGAGATGGGTTAAGATCAAATAAATCATGTAGAAGTATGTTTTAGTAGTTGTATTACATTAGTCATGTGCAAATTCATGATTGATATTATACTATCATTGTTCAGTAAGATTGTATGAATCTATTTGTTAAATACCAATCTGTGAGCCATGACTAAGTCAAAAACCCTATGATTGGTATTAAATATGAAAGATTCATGACATTCACTACACAACATCCATTGTAAAGCAGTCGCCAGACAGGATGCCATCCAGCTCTGCACGAAACTCGGGGTATGAGCTGTAGGTGCATGGTAACTTAAGAACTGCTCCACATGTGTGTGCCACAAGCCTGTGACTTAAACCAGATAACTGATTAAACATTACTTCAATTGTGTCATTGCACAGCACAGTTGAACCTGTGCAGAAGCATAAGATGATCATCAGTTTCCTTTGGTCAGTGCTTCTCACATAGTGAAAGAGGTAGTTCAGGGCTGACTGCTCTTGTTGATTTAAGCTCTCAGTCAAAGGCGTAATCATCTGGGCAACTTTCTTGTTAGTTGTTCTCTTTGATTCCTGCAGTTCCATTATGTTGTTTTTGGTAATGAGTGCTGACAAGGCATTGTGAATAACAGAGTGAAAACAGTCAATTATCAACTTTGGCACTTGAAGAGCTTTGTGTGCCAACCTTCAAATGGCAAAGTGTGTAAGTTGTGTTTAGAAGGCAGGTTGTGTGAGCCCATTCTTGAGAAGAGCTCCAGCAAGTCTTCATCAGTTTCATCCATGTTGCCCTGTAGGGCCTTTTCAACAGATGCTCGCTCAGACACTGAAAGAAATCTTAAAAATAACATCATCAACAGTTCTTCATCCACTGCACTAACTCCTTGACAACAAGCAAGGATAAAAAATGGGGAAAGTCTGATGGGTATGATATTGTGGTCCAGGTATCCGTTCAACCAAACTCTACCAAGAGCTTGCCATTCTTTCTCTGAATAGTCGGGTGGCAGCCTGGGCACTCTTTCATCTTCGCCCTCACACTGGGCCACAAAGTGCTGCCAGAAAGTAGAATACACATCTGGTGACACACCATCACTGTCCACTGCTTTCTCATTTGTTATTTTCATTTTTAGATTAACATTTAGTACTTTTGGGTCCATGAAGATATTCAGGACATCTTGAACTATGTTCACTCGTCTTAATGTGACATGGTGAACTTCTCTTTCAAAACTAGCAGGTGATGATGGAAGACTGTTGGATATTGCAGACCCATCATTGAGTGAAGAATGCTGCAAGATTAAAAAAAGTAGTTGGATGTGATCGAGAATTAATCAACTAAAAGAAAATCAATCAAAAAACGTGACAATTAAGGCATTGTATCATTTAAGTTACTTCTATCATGACATTGGTTATTGGCAAACATATTCGGTTCACTTTGATATAAAGCTGCAGCTTTATATCAAAGTGAACCGAATATGTTTGGGTTTTGGACCTTCGGGTTGACAGAACAAATAATCAAAAAACATAAGCTTAGAAATCAGAGAACCGGTGATGACAGTTCATATTGTTTATGGCATTGTATACACCTACAAATGAAATTGAGCCAGAAATTAATATATCATCAAGATTAATTTTTTGGCAGCATTTTTGAAAATATCTTAGTTTAACACTGTACCTGCATAGTGTTGAGGTCATGTGGATCCCAGGGAAAGGTGGAGTCTATATTAAAGTATTCACCAGCAGCAACAGGTCCAACATGTACTTCAAAGTCTTCAATAGATGCCTGGATGGCAAGGGCAAGTGAAGAATCTGACCCATCACAGAACTGGACCGCATCTCCATTTGTCTCATGAATTAAACAGTCATCTTCAGAGTGAGGCCTGCTTGGTGATTGAGAGGTATAATTGACAACATTATCTAAAGACACCAAATCCAGAGTGTCTATGTTCTGCCTGCTTGGGTCCCCAGCCTGTTGATTATGAAAAGAGAAACATTATCTTAGATTTATCATGATTGATCAGATCTGAGCCATTATGTCTACTTTCACATACATAAGATGAAAGAAAGCTTCACTGCAACTGTTTGTTTTGTTTACGAATATATATGATGTCAAACTCAAAAACTTTTACCCATTTCCATAAGCTCAGTTCGATTAGAAAAGTTATATTTTTATATTTTCAAGAGCAAAATCATGTCGCTCCTCAAACTCATTTACTGTGCATGTTCAACAACAGATAAATACTTAGCTGTAAGTCACTCTTTGTTACCGTGTCCTGCAGATACAACTGTATACCACTAGAGGTCCTCATGTAAAGAGTTTAAGTTAATCCTGCAACAGACTTAGTTAAACTTAAACTTGCAGGTGTTGGGAACTTCAGCTGACGTGGAAAGAGAGAAAGAAGAACTTGCTTCGACGATGCTTCTTTGTTTGGTTAAAATTTTTAATGTCGAATCAGGTGGCATCAAAAAAAATCTCATACTGATGACATGAGTCAGGGTGAGAGAAGCTGGCTTCCAACCTGCTCCTCTGCCAGCACAAAGGCTTTGGTCAGTTCTAGACTGACCAGAGAGACTACACACACAATTTGCATATTCTAATACACCATGATAATCTCATAACATCTGGCTTAGTTTGAGAGGATTCCTCTATCCTTCAGCCCCCCTCACAAGATGAGATGTGACCCCACATATAGGCACCAACCAGCATTCCAAGGAGAGGGCATGATATGACACCAAGTGACACACAGCGAAAATATAAGGAAATATAAGGAAATCATATACCATACAGGCTTAAGTCATTGTACCAAATTATTTCCATGAAATTATTGAGCTCCACTGTTTTCCGAGAGTTGAATGGGTCAAACAAAACAAAGGTTATAAAGGGTTAAAAAGTTCTTAAAATATCTATGATCTAAAGGGGTGTCGAACTCCAGTCCTCGAGGGTCAGATACCTGAGACTTTTAGTTGTCTCTCTGCTCCAACACACCTGGATTAAACCAATGTGTTGTCATCAAGCTCTGCAGAAGGCTGATAACGAGCCGTTCATTGGAGTGTTGGAGCAGGGGGACATCTAAAAGTCTGAGGAAGCCGGCCCTCCAGGACTTTAGTTTGACACCCCTGAAACAATAACCACAAGAAAAATCACCACCCTGAAATCTGTTTAGGTATGGTCTCATTGGAAAGCATTCACCGATATTGCTTTTTGATTAAAATTATAAATCAGCAATATGTATTTTCAGACTGCATTATTGGATAAACATGTGATGTACAGTATATTGGGGCAACTGGAAAAACATAGGTGCTGTGTATATCTTAATGCAGTTATTTCTATTGGAACTTACGCTGTCCTTTCTTTCATCCATCAAGTCACTTGGTATCAGATCTGAACCGGAGGATCTGTCTGGCTGATCCACCTGTCCATCACTTGCAGGATTCCAGGTAGAGCTTTTGGTTTTGGTCCTCAGTGATCATCTCCGCTTCTTCCTGGCCTGTAAAGACATTAGCAGATCAGAAGATTATGAACCTGTAGTGCTGCAAGAGGCAGTCAAACTATTCCAAACAAGAGTACTTGTTTTTGAACATGCACAGTGGTGAAAAGAGAAGTTGGGCAAATATTCACAAATTGTGTTAATTTTTGAGCCTGAGCAATTCTATCAACCACATCGATTGTTTTAAACAGAGTATGTGAATACAATCCACTTATGATGTTAAAAATAACATTTTATCAGATAGGAGAGAGGAAAATTAATTACCTTCACTGTCCTGTCCTCTGTGTGCTCGAAGTCCGAAGACGTGTCAGACACAACGTCTTGAGGGGAAACTTCTTGCTTTTTCTTGGAGCAGGTGTAGAGGCGTAACATTCTTAGATTAGTCTGCTGGTACAGCTGTTCCACTGTGCTGCCAAGGGGAACTGTGTTCTGACTAAACACTCGAATATCAAAATTATAGTCTTCTATTGCTCCTTTAGAAGAATGTCCATTTGGGAAAAAGAGACCTGTACCAATCTCCAGGAGCTCTCCAGTAGTGACTGTCTTCTCTGGCGACAAAAGGCTGATTGCAAGCCGGTCCCCATACCTGACGATATACTGTCCCAACTCCTCATCAGTCATGACATTTATGATGTTAATGTCAATCTGAAAAAAATCTGAAAATATGTCAAAGGACGTTTGAAAAACAGCACATGTACAATACCAGTACCAGGTAGACCAGGTTACCAAAGGGGGCTAACGAAGCTCTCGTTAGATCGTTGTATATTGGCTAGCATTTCACCTTATGAACATGAAATTGGCTAACAGCAGTATCATGTATGCCTACCTCATCATGAGTTAGCTGGTTTAATATACTTTCAGGTACATTTCGGCTTTTCAAGAAAGTACACAAATCCATCTCTGCTTCCATGCTGCTTCACGGGTTAAGGTAAATGGTCTGTCCCCCGTCCAGCTCAGTAGGTAGAGCATGAGCCTCTCAGTCTCAAGGTAGAGGGTTCATGTCCCCCGTCCAGCTCAGTAGGTAGAGCATGAGCCTCTCAGTCTCAAGGTAGAGGGTTCATGTCCCCCGTCCAGCTCAGTAGGTAGAGCATGAGCCTCTTAGTCTCAAGGTAGAGGGTTCATGTCCCCCGTCCAGCTCAGTAGGTAGAGCATGAGCCTCTCAGTCTCAAGGTAGAGGGTTCATGTCCCCCGTCCAGCTCAGTAGGTAGAGCATGAGACTCTCAGTCTCAAGGTAGAGGGTTCATGTCCCACGCCGGGCGCCACCTTCCTGTGGGCTCTCCACCTTCCTGAGGGCTCTCCACCTTCCTGTGGGCTCTCCACCTTCCTGTGGGCTCTCCACCTTCCTGAGGGCTCTCCACCTTCCTGTGGGCTCTCCACCTTCCTGTGGGCTCTCCACCTGCAGGAAGGTTCTTAATGGGTCAACGTGATCTGGGTGACGGTGCTCAGACTGACACCACCACCACCCGGAAACAGAGAAGAGGGAGGAGATGGAGGGATGGATGGATGGATGGTCTGTTACCAATCTGTGAGCTGGAACTGTCTAACAGTTTTGCGTGTACACTAGAAATATATATAAAAAATGTTTCTTCCGATGTCCCTTTAGGGCAGGGGTCAGGAACCTATGGCTCGTGAGCCAGGTGTGGCTCTTTTGATGATTGCATCTGGCTTTTCAGATAAAACATAAAATATCACTCGTTTTAATCCATCTATCGATGTTCTACTGCTCATGTCCTGTTCAGGGATGCAGTTGGCTGCAGGAGCAATTGTCCTTTATTTTAATTGGATGATAATTGCTTACGTTGGCCGTTGCTGGGTAAACAGGTAAACGCACCATTTTGAATGAGTCCGCTAGGTTATTAGCTCAAAGCTAACCCTTCGACAAAGGAGACGGCGAAAAGAAAACAAGATGAGGAGTATCGTACATTTCAGGACCAATGGACTGAAGAATTCGCCTTTGTGGAGAGAGCAGGTGCTGCGCTGGGCCTAATTTGCAATGACAAAATTGCATTGATGAAGCGATCGAATGTAAAGCGGCACTTCGACACGCGTCATGCTAGCTTTGCATCAAAATACCCTGCGGGGGACAGCGGGAAGACGGCGTGCCAAGAGCTACTGAGCAGCGAGCAAACGAGCCAGCAGCAACTCCGCGTATGGACCCGGCAAGGTGACTATAACCCGCTAGTTTCGCTGGATCGTTAGCAATAGTGAAGAATGGAAAACCATTCACAGATGGCGAGTATACTAAAACGTTCATGCTGGATGTAGCCAATGAACTTTTTGATGATCTTCCGAACAAAGATTAGATAATCAAACGGATACAAGACATGCCTCTGTCGGCAAGAACTGTTCATGATGGTACCATCATGGTGGCAAACCAAGTGGAGGAAACGCAAGTGAAGGACATAAATTCAGCGCCGTTCTTTTCCCTGGCGTTGGATGAGTCAACAGACGTAAGTCATCTGTGGCAGTTCAGTGTGATTACAGGATCTGCTGCTGGTGACGCACTGCGTGAAGAAAGTCTTGCTGTTTTGCCAATAAAAGGTCCACAAGAGGTGAAGATTTATTCAAGTCTTTCATGGAGTTCGTTCATGAAAACAATCTGCCTATGGATAAACTTATCTCCGTGTGTACTGATGGTGATCCGTGTATGGAGGGAAAACAAAGGATTTGTGGCGCTTCTCCGTGAACATGAAAATAGCCCCATCCTAAGTTTGAATTGCATTCTACACCAGGAGGCACTTTGTGCTCAGATGTGTGACGGGCAGCTTGGCGAAGTGATGTCGCTGGTCATTCGTGTGATCAACTTTATTGTTGCTCGAGCCTTAAATGATCGCCAGTTTAAAACGCTGCTGGATGAAGTTGGAAATAACTATCATGCTCTGCTTTTGCACAGCAATGTGTGTTGGTTGTCAAGAGGGAAGGTGCTCAGCCGTTTTGCGGCTTGCCTGAACGAAATCCGGACTTTCCTTGAAATGAAAGGCCTGGAGCATCCTGAGCTCGCCCAAACTGAGTGGCTCCTCAAGTTTTACTATCTGGTGGATATGACTGAACATCTAAACCAGCTCAACGTGAAAATGCAAGGCATTGGAAATACAGTGTTATCCCTTCAACACGCTGTGTTTGCTTTTGAAAACAAGCTGGAGATCTTCATCAAGGATCTGGAAACAGGTCGTTTACTACATTTTGAAAAACTGAGACAATTTAAAGATGCATGCACAGCAAGAGAGCCCACTCAAAACTCTGATCTCCGCCAGCTAGCTGGCTTCACATCCGGTCTCCTACAGTCGTTCAAAGCACGCTTTGGAGAATTTCGTGAGCACACTGGTCTTTTTAAGTTCATCACCCATCCAACCAAGTGTTCACTGAACACAGCCGACCTGAGTTACATTCCTGATGCCTCCCTCAGAGATTTTGAAGTAGAAGTGGCTGACCTGAAGGCCTCAGACATGTGGGTGAATAAGTTCAAGTCACTGAATGAAAATTTGGAAAGAATCGCACGACAGAAAGCAGAGTTGGCCAGCAAGCACATGTGGACAGAAATGAAAAAACTTCAACCCGAAGACCAGCTGATTATCAAAACTTGGAACGCGCTTCCTGTCACATACGACACACTGAAGCGTGTGTGTATTGCTGTATTGACCATGTTTGGATCTACGTATTCATGTGAGCAGTCATTTTCACATCTTAAAAACATCAAGTCCAACCTACCATCACGTTTAACGGATGAAAGCCTCAACGCCTGCATGAAGCTTAACCTCACCAAGGACCAACCAGACTACAAAGCCTTCAGCAAATCCATGCAGCACCAGAAGTCACATAAATGGTGAGTATGATGACAATAATATTTAAAAGAATAAATTCAAAGGCTTATTATACTCACATTCAGTTGAATTCAGTCTTAAAATATATTATATGGCTCTCACTAAAATAAATTTCCAAATATTTTGCTTTCATGGCTCTCTGAGTCCAAAAGGTTCCCGACCCCTGCTTTAGGGGCTCCGTAGAATTGAAACATAAGGCCAGGGCCGTAACACTAACCTAGTAAAAAACACCTGCAGTTGTTCGCCTCATCCTGCTTTCTATTAGAGTTTACATTCATTTACAATAAACAAAAAGAATAAATGTAAATGCTTTTGTTAACCACTTAACATGCTGTTGAATGAAGCAGATTTTTGTTTTACAGTTTTTCACTGAGTCTTTATTTGGTTCTTTTTATTGTATTTCCTACCTCTGTCATGGTTCACAGAGAGTGTAGGAAAGACCAGAAGGTGGCGAGGAGAGGGAGAGCAGTGAGAAAAGATTCTTTATTTGAAATCGTGGATCGAGGAGAGCAGTCTCAGGAGGAGCTGGGGTCAGTCAGCTTGTCAGAGTGATCCAGAGACTTTATGGAGGAGGTGACGATGAGGGCTCTCAGGTGTGCAGCTCAGCTCCAGTGCAGGTCATGTCGACTCCCCCCATCACACAGACACACAAGGGGAAGGCAAACACAGGAAAAGGAAAAGAGGAAATGCTTGGCAGAAGTCTGTGAGAAGTTCAGTCACATTCAAGGACAGAAGTAAATTTTTTTGTTCAGTACCCATAGAGTGGATATGTAATTCAACCACAGTGGAGTTCAGGCTCTTTTCTCACTCCTCCGTTCATAAGAGCTGTTGCGTGGATCCTTTTTTCTTTTTCTTGCGTTTTGAGCTGCGTGTGCTTCATGTCTACATGTTTTGGTGTATTTCTGTGATGGTGCTACAGCTTCCATTTGAAAAGGCTGTCTCCTTTAAAGAACACGTCTATACTTTACAAAACATAACAAATTCAGCTACGGTATGTTATAAGAGTCCTTGTCTGATGTAAAACACAGTAAAAACAAAAAGAAGAAAAGTCTTGTGCCTCCAGGTCAATTTAAGTCTCTTTTAAAGACTCCAGGTTGCATGTTGAGTGTCCAGGTTTAGTATCCCGTCTCAGAAAGCATTTTTTCCATTTTGAAAGGATGTTAAAGTGTTAAGATAAGTGGCATTTTGAATCCTGTACCGTTACAGTCTGGAGAGCATGTGACAGAGACCTCACATGTTTTCTGTGACCGCCTCACCTCCAGCAGAATCCCCCTTCAGCCTTTTCTGACGGGCATGAAGGGCGAAACACAGCGAACAGGGGAGTCCATTCAGCTCCGTCCTCGCCCTATAAAAAGAGATCTCAGATACAAATCAGATACAAAAATATCTCCATTCAAGCTTCTCCTCTCTGGAGTCTCATGACTACTTGTTTGCTCGCACACTTTGGGAACATCTCATATGATTTATTGTCAATTTAATTACATGATAAAATGAAGATCAATTCACAACATAAAAAAGTTGATATGTGAGTTTATTGCTTTTTTCACCTTTTCAGAGCAGCCAATGCAAAAAGTTATTGGATTTATTAGAAGTTTATGCATTGCAAAGCAGATTACTATCAGAAACTTTAAATTTAGACTACATAAGTGTGTGTCCACCCGAAGCTGCACCGATACCACTGTTTTCCAGTACGAGTACTTATTAATCCACTGCCGTAGTAAATAATTCTTCTGCACAAGCTCAGGACATGGACAATAAAAACAAAGTTTCCTCCAGAGTGTCGTGACCCTCAGTCCATATTCTACTGGGACTTGGGAGTTTTATTGTGACAGTCACCATAATAACAATCCAACTTGGTAGTTTTATTTTGACAGTCACCGTAATAATACAACTTGGTGGTCTGTCCACTAGAATGTCAATGTTCTCTCATTGGTAATGTTTAGAGCTCATTATTCTCTGCTGCATGTGTGTGTGGTTTTATTACAAAAACAACCAACAGCACCCACTAGTGGCCCAACCTGTTAACTACATCTGTAGTATACTATACTGTTTCCGTGGAAACAAACATCGTGAAACCTTTCTGAAACAAAAATGCCTTTTCACGCAGACCTGTTCAAAACACTCAATATTTATGTTCACACACTGTTATATAATTTTTAGTGTTAATAAGCAAACCTGGGGCTAGCTATGTTTATCTGGGAAATAATCAGAGAAGAATCATAGAGTAAGATTTAGATCCAATAAATTCATTAGATTACTACTTCCGGCGCCGCCCCGAGTGGTAGCCTCTCAGCAGCTCTCCGTGGTTTTCTTAATTTTTCTACGTTCTTAGCGTACTTTGCGCAGGCCCTTTACGTACTTTGCAACTCCTATGTTAGATCCTAGGACTATGGACTACAACGCAACTCAACTTGTTTATTCGAGGACCCAACTTTACAGGCTGAAGGCGATGGCCCATGCCGGTGTGGTCCTGTGTCTTCTGGACGAGGTGAGGAAACCGTTCTGCGGCTGCCGAGCAGGGGCAATGCTAAAGGCTAAGCGGCTAGCGAGGAAGTGGCGATACAAGCCTACGGTACCATCGATGATCATAGGAAACGTGAACTCCCTGCCGAACAAAATCGATGAACTGGCTGCGCTACAGGGAGTGTAGTTTGTTGTGCTTCACTGAAACCTGGCGGACTGCCAGCATCCCGGACGCTAACATTGAACTACCCGGCTAGAATCACATTCTTGGACTACTCCAGCGCCTTTAACACCATTCAGTCCACACTTCTGGGACACAAACTATTGGAGATGGGATGGACACACACCTGGTGGCATGGATAACGGACTATCTGACAGGCAGACCCCAGTATGTTGGACTGGGGGACTGCAGGTCCGACACTGTGGTCAGCAGCACCGGAGCGCCACAGGGGACTGAGCTTTCTCCGATCCTGTTCACCCTTCACACATCCCACTTCTAATACAACTCGGAGTCCTGCCACCTGCAGAAGTTTGCCGACAACACTGCGATTGTGGGGTGTATAAGTGGTGGACAGGAGGAGGAGGACAGGAAAGTGATCCAGGACTTTGTCACATGGAGCGAGTCTAACCACCTGCGCCTCAACACCACCAAGATCAAAGATATGGTGGTAGACTTCAGGAGATCGAGCTCATGACCGGTGCCTGTCACCATCAAGAGGGACATTGTGGACATTGTTGAGACTTAGAAATACCTGGAAGTAAAGTTGGATGACAGACTGGACTGGACTGCAAACACAGATGCTCTGTGCAGGAAGAAAAGTTGTGGATAGTATGGAAAGAACCCATGACCACCGACTCCAACGGCCTCCCACTGGTGCTAAACGAGGTTTCCAGAGGATAGCTTTAAAATGGGGGGTGTTTCTTAGTTGCTACGTAAATGGACTAGCAAGGGAGCTTCGAATGTTTTTCTTTTTCTAGCCTGGGATCTAGGTTTATCACAAGCAGGAGACCGCGCCAAGATGGCAGCTCTGTCAGCACGTCGTGTCAACAGGCGCTGCTCGTGCGGCATCTAGGTTTAATATCTATGGGTTTTATATCTATGGTTGTACCTGGCTAGAGCAACCAGCTGTTTGTCCCATTGTCTGGGCTTGGTGTGGTGTTAACGTGTGCTTGTACTACAATTCAGAAGGAGGGAGCGTTTCGCTCGCGGGCGAAACCGGCGATTCCACTCCCTCTGGCTTCTGTAGATCCAGTACCGAGATAACACCGGCCACGCTAACAACGCCACAGGTCGCGACATCGTCATCGTCCCTCTCAACACTGTCACCGTCCTGCTCGACCCCAACACCGTTCCCCCATGACACCGTCACCGCCACTTACTCCTGGAACGCCCCCCCTTGTGCCGCCAACCCCACCATGAGCATTGCCATGTCCAGCGATGGTCAGCACGCAGTTGCGTTCAGGGACGGGTAAGAAGTTAAAATGGTTATACACCAATGTTTTGGACAATTGTCAGTCCTTCCTGAATTTTGCTGGCCTTGTGATTGTTGCTGGTGAAAATCCCGGATATCGCAGGTGCTTTTCCAGAAAAAACACCTTAGGTGTTTGTTGTGATGAAATTCAATTCAACTTTATGTGTATAGCACACAACACAGGGCAGTTTTACCTATCCCAAACTGAGTAATTCATATTTAGAATGTATGAAATGCTTTCACTAAAGAATAAAAACACTGACATTGGTCATTTATATTACCTGAACATGACAAAAATGAGATTACTAGGACTAAAAATGTAATAACAGGCTGTACACACCTTATGAGGATTCATATATGTAGAGATTAGGAACAATGTACAAAAACCGCAACTTGTGTCATATTTATGTGGTTTCACTTACAACTTATGATGTAAACATTTAATTACATTTCCAAATTTTTCTGTGCCTTTTTTAATGGTTTCATCCACCTTTTTCAGAATTTTTCAGACAATTTTGACAACATAGAATAGAACGATTTAGATTTGCGCACCACGATTTGCAAAAGTTGCTGAGTAGTTGTGCGGATTGGTTAAAGCTACAGGCTGCAACGAAATCCCCGGGATCTGTTGAATTTGTGTTTTTAGTGGCGATTACAAGATCCAGCTTAAGTATGCTCTGGCAAATTGTCCTCTGAAGTTGTCTGGACATTAATTTTGAATAAATACAGCTTATTATTGGTCCCTGTGTTTAACAGCTGCCCTCTGCTTTGCTTTTTCGCCAGGAGGATCCGAACAGTGGCATGCTGAGGTACCTGAGGGAGATGCAGGCCTTCGAGCATATGGCTGCGGGGAGGAGCCACAACCTGGAGGAACGTCGACTTGGCATACAACAACGTCAAGTTGATATACAGCAGCGTCACCTTGAGCTTCAACATCGGTCACTACAGTTGATGGAGCTGGACTCGAATACAGCAAGGCATCACTATGAGACACAGAATTTGGGGGAGAAATTTCTTGAGGGTGTGGCTCTGCTGGTGCAGGCCCTCAGACCCCAGCGTGAGCTCGCCACTGACCCCACCGATTGAATGGCTTGGTTTGTAAATAAAAGTGTTCAACACAAGTATGGAAGTATGGGTATTGGAGAACGGCCATAGATATATGTAATATAAAGGCCTTTATTATATATATCTATGGGTACGTCTGAATTGTCCCTCCTATCTCCTTAACTATCACTCCTCCTTCACCCCGGAAGTGTTCTATGTGGCGGCCATGATAAGGACTGTCTGAATTCTCAATAAGCAAAGGAAAGGAGGCTCAATGCTTCCTTTAGAACCTCCTTCAGCCTAGGAACCACTGATGCTTCCTTTAGAACCTCCTTTAGCCTAGGGACCACTGATGCTTCCTTTAGAACCTCCTTTAGCCTAGGAACCACTGATGGTTCCTTTACCAAAGGAGACCAGCTCATGTTCCCCCACAATTCCTTGCGGCAACAACATTTAAAGGAACCCGCTCATCAGAGCGTTCAGGGAAACTCAGGATGACTGAAAAAGGAGCAGATCATGTAAGTTACCAAAGCAATAATCTGCCTAGAACCACTTGAAATCATCTAGAACCCAGAGGAACTTTTTGTAGTTCATTTTCAGAAACTTGTAGTTCTTTCTCCACCATGACAGACGTCACTAACTAGAGCCGCCGTCGCTTTATTATGACGTCACGCAGTGAAAGAGCTGTCTGACCACCTTTCCTAACTCCTTTAGGAAGCCTCCTAACACCTTTCACTAACTCCTTTAGGAAGCCTCCTAACACCTTTCACTAACTCCTTTAGGAAGCCTCCTAACACCTTTCACTAACTCCTTTAGGAAGCTTCCTAACACCTTTCACTAACTCCTTTAGGAAGCCTCCTAACACCTTTCACTAACTCCTTTAGGAAGCTTCCTAACACCTTTCACTAACTCCTTTAGGAAGCCTCCTAACACCTTTCACTAACTCCTTTAGGAAGCTTCCTAACACCTTTCACTAACCCTGTGACGTCATCCAGGGGTTAAGGTAAAGTCCATAGATAAGGAGTTAGGGGGGACATTTCGGACGTACCCTATGTGTGACGGACCGAGAACACGATCGAGTCATGTCCACAATAGACCGAATAAAGAGCAGACGCCGCATTGGCTGCCGCGGAGTAGGAAACACGGACGCCATCTTGGTCCGGTCATCAAAGCCTGTAAACAAGCTGCAGCAGCAGAGAATCCAAGACAGTGTGGAGTATTTTTGGACAAGTCTGCGGACTGTAGAAAGCAGGGCTCGGGGGATTACTTTTCACAGGTGGGATGAAACATTACTTTTTGCAATTATAAACTTATTGCACCGTATTTCTGTCCACCAGTGAACTCGTAGCAGCTGCCATGAGTTGGACTTTGTTTACAGCCTGTTCACCTGCTATTTCTCCAACTGAGACTTTATTAATTACATGTTCCACAACACAGATTACATGTTCCACAACACAGACTTAGATTACAATTGACACAAGAATGCTATTGTTGAAATAAAGCAAATATTACTATTGACCAGTACATTTTACCAGGTGACACAGAGTGTGTTCTTCACATGTAATTCTTTCACCCTAACAGAAGTAAGATTCCTCTCATGTCTCCTCCACCGCGCTGACTGTATTGTTTTGCCCTTTTATCTGTGGTGGACCGTTTTCATCTTATAATAATGACGATGATGTCTGCCTTAGAACTTCCATTTTATTCTCCATCTTAGGTCCTGTGACGTTTCAACTCCCTCATACACTCTCACGGGATTTTACTAACAGTGTAACATGTACATAGTGCACCATCTAGTGGGCAATGCGAACATAACAATATGTTACACTGACAATACAACATGTGACTGTAGAATAGTTTACTCACAGTTTCAGCAGCTTTGGTTTATTATCAGCACATATGCATCAAAATGTGTGTGTGTTATGTTTCTTCATTTTAGCTGGAAAATGGCAGAACCTCCAGAAAAGCTGCAGAGAGCCTGAGTGTCCTTCAGGAGGAGCCAGAAGCTTCAACCACAAGATGTGAGTATTTCTATTTCAAACATCATAATGGGCCTAGATAGGGGTTCTCAATTCCGGTGCTGGACGGCTGGTGTCCTGCACGTTCTAGCTCTTCTAGCTTCCGCACACCTCCATCTGATGTTCATGTCATCGTCTAGCTTGTGGAAAAGACGAGTAACGAGGCCTTATTGGATTCAGCTGTGGTGCAACTGGGAGGAACATAAAACCTGCAGGGCACCGGCTCTCCAGGCCCGGAGTATAGAACCCCTGGTCTAGATATAGTAACAGCTCTCCTGTTTACTGCCACTCATATTACACACACACACACACACACACACACACACACACACACACACACACACACACACACACACACACACACACACACACACACACACACACACACACACACACACACACACACACACAAGAAAGAATGTGGACTAAACTTCTACCAGGATCACAGCTCTACCTTGCTGCTTCTGCTGCTGCTCTTCAGGCCAGATTCAATGAAGCTTTAGTAGAGTTGAAGCTCTGGAGAAGAGAAGACTCCACCTACATGGTCCAGAGGCATACAAATACCCTTGAGACTCCAAATGTTCAGCTCCGTCATCCACATACATTACAAAGGTCGTCTTAATGTTATCCAGGCGAACTGTTTGAAATGACTCTTGTAAATATCTTAAATAGCTGCTTGTCAATATTTGTCCAGGAGACTGAGTTCAGTGGAGGACAAACCTGAACAAGATGCTGCTGGATCGGCTGGAGAGAGATGTGAGGAAGACCAGGCTGAATCTGGACCTGTTCTCATGTTGGAGGCCATGGCCAACAGAAAACATGTATAATATAACATTCCATTATAAAGAGGTTTGGTGGTGTCATGTTCTTATAAATATATGATCTTACTTATATGGCGCCTTTTCGCTGACAACAGCCCCAAAGCACTTTACATGGCTCATCACATTCACCCATTCACACACCATTGGAGGCTGCAGCCGTGCAAGGTGCTGTCACTCCAATGGGGGCAGTTTTGGGGTTCAGTGTCTTGCCCAAGGACACTTCAACATGTAGGCAGGCAGAGATGGGAATCGAACCTGCAACCTTCAAATTGGGAGACGACCGCTTTATCTAAGGCACTACATATCATATACTGTTCAATATTACTTCCATATTTAAATGACTACAAATCATCACTCCGACCATCATGCACACTCCAGAAGGGAGCCATCAGACTGGTTCAGAAGGTTTCCAGGACCACACCAATGCCTTATTTATTCATTCCAGCCTACTCAAACTCCCAGATCTGGTAGAATTTGAAACTGCCAATTTAATGCACAAAGCTCGAAATAAGCAACTACCAAACAAACAATCTACAGAATCTTTTTACTGATAGAGGGGAGGGTTTTGATTACAGGGGGACTCTGGACTTCAGAACCAAGAGAGGAAGGGGAGCGCTGTCTGAACGAATGTGTACGAATGCAAAACTTTATTTATTCTTTATATATGTTTGTGTACGTGTGCTTGTGTTTATATATGTACGTGCAAGTATATTGTATGGTGAATGTGTGTGTCATATTACATATTATATATTTTTCATACAGAAAAATATTCATAGGTGTAACTAATATAATATTGGATAAGGGGTAGAATTTGATGTTTTACTTCTTCCTCCCTTTTTTCAGGCATGTTCATTAAATATATGAGGTATGTGCATGTGTGTCTATGTTTATAAGTGTGTGAGTATACTTAAATATAGATGATCTATTTTCTCTAAATATGTTTTCATAAACTATGATTTATTTATAATATCAAATGGTGTGTGTGTGTGTGTGTGTGTGTGTGTGTGTGTGTGTGTGTGTGTGTGTGTGTGTGTTTACGGATTATATGGATATTGGTTTAGGTATATGATTGTACAGAAGTGAAGTGCCATATGCCTGAAATGAATTATTAAAAAACTAATAATCGAGTTTGTTCTGATTGATAACTGGCCTATTGTCTTGTATTTTACATATGGGTTTATACTATATATATATATATATATATATATATATATATATATATCGACTAATTAAAATATATGTGCAGTACACCATCTGCTTCTGCACCATATGTTTGTGTGTGTGTGTTGTGTTTTACCTATCATATATCACAACTCACAACATTCTATTATTGTTTAGCCCACTATGAACATTGAAATACTACAAAAGATGTGTCTAGTAACAGATCCACATGTTTGACGTTTGCAAGAAAGAAAACCAGATGAAACTTAGTTTAATATTCAGCCAGTTATGATTGATTAAAAGCGATGACACGTCATCACTCTTGCCAACGGACTGAGCGGACTGGCGACCGGACCAAGATGGCGGCGCCACGATGCCCTGCAAACATTGTAGAGACCGACCACACCATAGACATATACACATAGAATATGCCTATGGACCACACGGACAACAAAGTTAGGGTTACAAAATGACACACTCCCGTTATCACTTCTGGGTCACCTTCGGATTTTGTAAAACTGTTTCGCGTTTTGTTAATTTGTTTTCTGAAATATAAATGTGTTTCGGGACTTGTAAATGTAAAAATGTTTTCCAAAATGTAAATTTGTCTCACATTTTGTAAAAGAGTTTCTAGGGTTGCCAACTCCCTGAAATAAAAATAAGGTCCACGTCCCTGGCAGGCCGGCCGGCCCGTTTGTGTTTACCGTTCCTGGCGTGGTGACATTTTTATTTTTGTGTATGAAACACTTTTTTTACTGCCTGACTTGAACCTGAATTTTAGTACATGCATATTATTTGTGATATGAACACATTTGTTAACTTTTCCTCCTCTGGTCTCCAGACCACAGTCGGGAGAAACAGGGGAGACCAACTTCACTCCAGGTCCGAAGCGGTCCCAAGCTCCGAGTTAACTCCCTTCCGTGACAGCCGGTGAAGAAACAGGACACGGGGCGCCGGTTCCGAGTTGCACACTTGTTCTCTTTATTTGCCAATAACTTGTCCTATGCACACAGCTTCTTTTTGGACCGTTCTGCATCAGTACACACGCTCCCTCCTGGACGTTGATCAAGCCAGCCAGGCCCCTCCCACCCTGTTAAAGGGCCACGCACCCACTCATACACACTCTGATAACACTACCCCCACTCTGGATGGTAATTACACAACAATTCCACTCCAGCCCGATGACGAGAGGAACCCACATTTTTCTATAAATTATAGGCATATTATCTCTCTCCATCTTCGATCGACAAAATGGACATTGGCACAGAGCATGCTAGGTGCTTTCTCTGATGTACTTGCATTACGAGCAACATAACCAACCCTGCAAACGAAACCAAAACACTGATACACCTATCACAGGTTATATAAAAAAAACATCAATGCTCTAATTTGGCGATCAGGGTGTGCTACTGACTTCAACACCATTTCCACAAACCATTGTCATTAACATGAAAGCACAACCATATATATATATATATATATACACATATATATATATATATATATATATTTTAGAATTGGCAGGAAAAAAACGGTATCCTCCGGTTTCTTTTCACATTGAACATATGAACATATAGAAGTTACCCAAATGGTTGTATGAAAAAAACAAAAAAAAACTCTTAAGTGTCTTTTGGACATTCAAACTGTCCACAAACTGTGTAACTTAGTGGGCCACCCACTCACCATACCAGACGGGGGGTCTTCGCTGGTGGCTCGGCTTTGGGGAATGCAGGCCCCGATGGTGCTGTCCCTCTGCACTGTCTGTCCCGCCCTGGGGAATCTCAACAGAGGAAAGGTTCAGGTGAGAGGATGTGAAAGAGGGTAGAAAGGCTCCATGGCCCAGGCGTTGTCCAGCGACTCGCGACAGCGGTGGGGCTTCAGCTGGTCGTGGTGAACCACTTTGGTCTTTGTCTTTGGGCCTTTTTGTATCCTATACACCAGGTCATCCAGTTGTCCCAGGATGAAATACGGGCCATCATAGGATGGAAGGAATTTTCTTACCCTGTTCTTGACCTTCCGTGTACCCTTGATGAGGTACCACACAGCATCCCCAATGTGATACTGTGTGCGGCAGCAGTTCTTGTCATATTGTCTCTTTGCACGTTTCACAGACTGGCCATTTGATGAGCTAGCTCCAGACGTCTTGGTCTGGGGGCAAGCCAGTTCCTAGATCCACAGGCTCACTCACCACAACATAAGGTTGGGGGTGAACCTAGTAGTACTGTGCTTTGTTGCCCTATAGGCCATGACAGCATAGGGGATCATGAGGTCCCAGTCCCAGTGACAACGCTCAGCCGTGGTAGCCAGAATTTTCTACAGAGTTGCATTGAATCTCTCGACCTGGCCGTCAGAAAGTGGTCGAAATGGTATGGTGTGCGTTTTGTCTATGCCAAACAGAGTGCACATCTCCTGGAACACCTCAGATTCAAAGTTTCGACCCTCTAAAGACCACTAGAAAAGCGCCATTTTTCAAGGGACGGTTGGCAACCGTATTCATAGACATAATAAAGAGTAGACGCCTAATTGACTGCTGCCGCCCATTAGAGCGGTGCATTTACCGGGCGGCCATCTTGGACCGTTGGCAATCGCTCCTGCAGCGCATTACGTCTATAGAGGAATGATGCGCTTACACTATTAAAGTTGTCATAAATCACGCAATTCTCAAGCAATTTTCACGGAGTGTATTTATAACAAGAGCCAGACATGATATATATATATATATGGCAGACGTCACAAGTTAGTGACGTGGTGGAGAAAGAACTACAAGTTTCTGAAAATGAACTACAAAAAGTTCCTCTGGGTTCTAGATGATTTCAAGTTGTTCTAGGCAGATTATTGCTTTGGTAACTTACATGATCTGCTCCTTTTTCAGTCATCCTGAGTTTCCCTGAACGCTCCGATGAGCGGGTTCCTTTAAATGTTGTCGCCGCAAGGAACTGTGGGGGAACATGAGCCTAGGAACCATCAGTGGTTCCTAGGCTAAAGGAGGTTCTAAAGGAAGCATCCGTGGTTCCTAGGCTAAAGGAGGTTATAAAGGAAGCATCAGTGGTTCCTAGGCTAAAGGAGGTTCTAAAGGAACCATCAGTGGTTCCTAGGCTAAAGGAGGTTCTAAAGGACGCATCAGTGGTTCCTAGGCTAAAGGAGGTTCTAAATGAAGCATCAGTGGTTCCTAGGCTAAAGGAGGTTCTAAATGAAGCATCAGTGGTTCCTAGGCTAAAGGAGGTTCTAAAGGAAGCATCAGTGGTTCCTAGGCTGAAGGAGGTTCTAAAGGAAGCAACAAGCCTCCTTTGCTTTGCTTATTGAGAATTCGGACAGTTCTTATCATGGCCGCCACACAAAACACTTCCGGGGTGAAGGAGGAGTGATAGAGAAGGAGATAGGAGGGACAATTTGGACGTACCGAGTGTGTACTCGGGTGAGAAACGACCTAAGAATTGGAACAGTACTTGGTCTCCCACTGATGACGTTTCACGAGTACACGAGAGCACAAGTATGGAAAATGGCCTCTGTGTTTGTGTAGAATCTCTCTCTTTCCCATCCTTAAGTTGGGGGGGCACACTGGTGACCTGTGCAGCTGACCATGTGGTGAGAATGTTTTTGTTTAATAAATAATTGTGTTAACTGTCGATCATAATATACTTTTAAGGAGATTAGAAGATGCCGTCGGCATTAGAAACTTAGCCTTAAACTGGTTTAAATCATATTTATCTGACCGGTTTCAATTTGTCCTGTGTGGAGTACCACAAGGCTCCGTCCTCGGACCCATATTGTTTAATCTCTAGATGTTACCACTCGGAAATATAATTAGGAAACACAACATTAACTTTCATTGTTATGCAGATGATACTCAGCTCTATTTATCAATTAAAGCCAATCAGGCCGACCAACTTGTTAAACTAGAGTCCTGCCTCAGGGACGTTAAGTCCTGGATGTCTATCAACTTCTTAATGCTCAACACATCCAAGACTGAGGTTCTAATCCTAGGTCCTAAAAAGCTCAGGGATTACTTTTCAGATAGTCTGATTACCTTAGATAATATTACCTTAACCTCTAACAGTGATATTAGGAACCTGGGTGTTATTTTTGATCAGGATCTGTCCTTTATGTCCCATGTTAAACATGTCTCCAGGACAGCCTTCTTCCATCTAAGGAATATTGCAAAAATGAGAAACTTCTTGTCCTTCAAAGATGCAGAACAAATGCTTCCTGCCTTTGTGACTTCAAGATGAGATGATTGTAACTCCCTAATGTCAGGATGTCCAAACTCCTCTGTTAGGATCTTCCAGCTAGAGCAGAACGCTGCTGCAGGTTTACTAACCAGAACTGGAAGAAGAGAGCACATCTCCCCAGTCTTAGCATCCTTACACTGGCTTCACATCAAATCTAGAATAGAATTCAACATCCTTCTGATCACATCTAAAACTCTTCATCACCAGGCTCCGTCCTATATGGAGAAACTTCTAGAAGGGTCTCACCCTCCACGAGCCCTTGGCTCTGAGGATGCAGGACTGTTGGTAATCCCTAAAGTCCTTCAAAGTAAAAGAGGAGGCAGGAGTTTCAGCCATATGGCTCCTTTACTCTGGAATCAACTAGCAGCCTCGGTCCGAAGGGCCCACACCATTAGTTTATTTAAGAGGAGACTAAAAACCTTTCTCTTTGATAGAGCT
Organism: Lipophrys pholis; assembly: GCF_963383615.2. Classification (NCBI taxonomy): domain Eukaryota; kingdom Metazoa; phylum Chordata; class Actinopteri; order Blenniiformes; family Blenniidae; genus Lipophrys; species Lipophrys pholis. Next base: position 1,021,320 of record NC_137632.1, read on the forward strand.
TCTCATTAGGAATAAAATAGGAGCACTAAGTTGAGCTGCTCTAGGCCTCGACTGCTGAGGGGATTTCCTCTCTCCTGTTAAAGGGAGGAACTCTACATTTGGAGCTTCTGTTTCTTGTCTTTCTTTCTTTCTCTCTGTGTAACAACATTACTGGAGCCACCAGATACTGACAGGAGGGGAGCAGGATCCAGGGGATCAGACCCAAGACTCCCAGAGTGGAGTTACCACGGTCCTACTACCCGACCCCACCACAGCACCGGGACCCCACCGCAACGGCACGGCCCTTAAACTCCAGACTGAGATTGGTTCATCATCAGACCAACGCTCATCATAGACTTTTCTTAGTATTTGTACTTCTCTGGCCTGTCTGCCACTCTCTCTCTCCCTCTTCTATTCCTCTCTCTCCCTCTTCTATTCCTCTCTCTCCCTGTCCTATCCCATGTACTTCTGCCCCCAACCGGTCAAGGCGGATGGCCGCCCTTCCAGAGTCTAGGCTCCGCCCCCTTTCTTCCTGAAGAGGGACTTCTTATGAACTGTTCTTCCTGCGAGGGAGTTTTTCCTGGTTTCCACTGTTGCTTGTTCCATCTGCTGCTCTGGAAGGTTTAGTTGGGTTCTGTTGTTCTCTATCATTGTAAGAGGCTCTGGAAGGTTTAGTTGGGTTCTGTTGTTCTCTATCATTGTAAGAGGTTCTGGAAGGTTTAGTTGGGTTCTGTTGTTCTCTATCATTGTAAGAGGTTCTGGAAGGTTTAGTTGGGTTCTGTTGTTCTCTATCATTGTAAGAGGCTCTGAGATGTTTGTTGATGTGAATTAGCGCTTTACAAATAAAGTTGAATTGAATTGAATTGAATTAATTCATATCTATCTCAGATCTGTTGTCCTTGAGCCAGTTGGGAACATGCAGAATCTAGAGGAAAGAGCTAAAAAATAATATCTAACCATACATACATACATACATACAAGGGCCTCTCTGAGCTGACCTGAAGAAGGTACAATAGAGAAAATGACCAAAAACAGCTGCAAAAGAAAAAAGACAATACCAGCTAAAACCCACTCAAAACATCCCAAATCACTGAAATGGTGATTAAAAATAAGCCACAAAAGTAACACCTACTATACCAGCCAGCCTAATACTGGGCTGGTGAGCTGTTGCCTCGGTAGGTGGGTCTGACGCGCTAGGCGGCTATTGTTTACCTTTTTGCTTTGTGTCCATCAATTGAGTCCAACGATCCGGTAAGATACAAAACAATCTCTTTATTTCAGTGCAAGCTATATTTTACCTCCAAGTTCAATTCACCAGAGCACAAAACACAAGCATATTCCGATAAACTCCGCCAGAGCAGTCAAAAACCTGTGTGCCCTTCCGGGGTCAACACCTGTCTCCTCCTTCATTGCCCCAGTCTATATGCGCATGACGTCAGTGACACACCCACACAGGTCAAACATTTGTACACAATCCAATATATCACATTTGGCTCCTACACACCGGCCCCTAATTGACATGGTACAAAAAAAAACAAAAAAAACATGGCAATTCTCAAAACCTAAAGGAGGCAAATATTGTATTGACCACCTTTCATATTTTAGTTCTCATATACCAGACACAGCTTGGAAATTGGCCTTTCAATTATATTGGACTTGGTTTTCAATTTCACAGATCTCACCAAACCATGAGTGTCTGGATGAACATCCAAACTCTTCCCAAAGGCCAGGATCCCCGTGGAGCAGATGGATCCATAATGGCCACAATATCACCAACAGCAAGGTTCTTTTTCCTTTCATTCCATTTCTGTCTTTGTTGCAGCAATGGGAAGTATTCACGGACCCATCTCTTCCAGAATAGGTCAGAAATGTACTGCACCTGCTTCCACCTTCTTCTTCCATACTGGTCCTGTAGCGAGAAGACTCCAGGAGGAATTGATGGCAGGAGCAGATGATTGGGCGTGAGCGGCTCCAAATCATTGGGATCATCTGACAGTTTGGTGATCGGTCTGTCATTTAAAATAGCTTCAGCTTCACATAACACTGTGGCCAGCCCATCATCATCCAGAGTCTGCTGGTGCAGTACTGAGCTCAAGACCCTTCTCACCAAACGAATCATCCTCTCCCATGGCTTAATACACCGATCCACACCGAATGCAGCCAACTGGTTCAGTTCTTCCAACCACCTTTTCCATTGCTGTAAAATATCCTGTGGCAAGGGGTCATCCCAATTACAGCCTCTTTTGCACAGCTCCTGCTGCATTATTTTGCCCTGAAGTGTAACAGGCGCCAAGAATCCCAGCGGGTCGTACACAGAACTGTTGACTGACAGCATTCCACGCCTGGTCAGAGCCCGATGTTTCATTTCCAATCCAAATTTGAAAACATCGGTCTCCACACACCACTGAAGACCAAGCGCTCTTTCCACAGGAAGCTTATCAATATCCAAATCCAACGGTTTCAAATCTTTGGCTCTCATCTCTTCAGGGATGGCTTGCAACACAACACGACTGTTGCTTATCCATTTTTCCAAGGCAAAGCCTCCCTTTCCACACAGAGTAATGAGCCCATTTATCAGTTGGATAGCTTCCTTATCTGTGGCTGAGCTCTTCAAGCAGTCATCAACATAGAAGTTCTGTTGGATTGTTTCTACAACACTGGCTGGAAACTCTGGCTGATTGTCTTGGGCAGTTCTTTTTAGAGCGTAGGCTGCACAGCTTGGTGACGAGACAGCTCCAAATAGATGCACCATCATCTTATAAGGCACTGGTTCTTGTGTCATGTCTCCATCAGGCCACCACAAAAAGCGTAGGAAGTCCCGATCCTCTTCCGGCACACACACTTGATGGAACATAGCCCGAATGTCTCCTATGAAGGCTATTGGCTGTTGTCTGAACCTCATCAGGACACCCAGCAATGTGCTTGTGAGATTGGGACCTTGCAGTAACTCTTTGTTGAGGGACACACCTTTGAATGTGGCACCACAGTCGAACACAACCCGTAGTGTTCCCTTTCTTGGATGCCGCACTCCATGATGGGGAATATACCAAATTCTTCCATTGTCAAAGTCTCTTTGAACTTCAGGCCCTTGTTCAGCATAACTGCAAGCAGTTATGTTGTTCATATATTTAACATACTCCTGATGGAAGTTCTGGTTCAATTGAAATCTTTTCTTCAGACCTTGTAACCTCTGTTGGGCCACAGCAAAATTATTCGGCAAGTGAACATCTCTGTTCCTAAATGGTAGGTTTACCGTATACTTTCCACCTTGTAATTTTGTAGAGGTTTCCATGATTTTGAGAAACTTTTTGTCTTCCATAGACATTTCCGGTTTGTCAACTTTCTCACAGAAATCATGGTTGTACTGATTCATCAGCAATTCTTCCAAGTTGCTTATTGAAATTCGATTCACTGTGATATTTGGAGCTTCTAGCTCACTATTACCATCCAGCGGCCCGTTAACCACCCAGCCAAGCACGGTTCTGACTGCATATGGGCCATTTCCTTGGCTATTGATGACTTCCCACGGCTCCAGCAGCCTGGGTGCATTGGTACCAATCAACAGGTCAACATTGGCATGAATAGATGGCATGTGAACCTTTGACAGATAAGGCCATTTCAACAGATCTTGAGCTCTTACCATATCGTCTGTAGTGACTGACATTTCCTTTTGAGTGTAAACTTCAGGGAAAGAATAGAACTGCGAGCTCTCCAAACCGGCCACTTCAAGACTGAACAAGGAATATGCTGAGCTCATCTTTGTTTGACCCATTGTTCGCAGCAGGACTTGGGTTCTTTTTCCAGGGAGGCTTTGGCGATGCATCAGCTGTTCAGAGCAAAATGTTCCTGTGCTGCCCGGATCCAAAAATGCATATGTTTGAATAACAGCATCACCCTTGGCAGCTTTGATCTGTGCAACCTTCGCCGGCCCCTGTATGTCCACAAGTGGTGTGAGAGAAAGAAATGGGTTCTGGTGTTTCTAATACACGTTCTGGAGAAGTCTTCTTTCCATTTATATGCAACACAGTTGGATGGCTTTGTTTACAAATGTTGCATTTCAATCTTGCTTCGCAGTCACGGCTGATATGACCTCGACGTAGGCAACCAAAACACACTCCTCTCTTCTTCAATAAAAACACTTTGTCCATGTGTCTTTTTTTCTGGAATTGCTTGCAATTGTCCAGTGAGTGTTCCAATGCACAGCAAACACAGTTATCATTTGTTTTCTCCTTTGGTGAGAGTGACTGCTTAACTTCGTTGTGTGCACTTATAGCAGTAACTGTGCTAGCCACCACATTTCCTCTTGTTTTGTTACTGGACTGTAACTTAGGGCGACTTAATGATGTTGTGTTAGAACTGTAGTCTTGCAGATCTCCAAAGAAAGGGTCCGAAAGGATCCTTACATGACGCTCCAAAAACTCCACCATGTCATTGAATCCAGCTCTATACCCAGTAGACTCCATTATGTCATGAGCCTTGCTGCGCCAGCGCTCTCTCAGCTTATATGGCAGCTTCGCCAAGATTGCCCGTATGTTAACTGGCATGTCCAGCTCCTGTACATACTCCAGCTCCTGTACATACTCCAGCTCATCCATGATGTTACAGCAACCTCGTAGGAATAGAGCGAAGCTCTGAAGTGCTTTGGGATCATCTGCTCTAATTGTTTGCCATGACAGAGCCTTGCTGATGTATGCAGTTGCAATTTTGTAAGGATTTCCAAAATGATCCTGCATTAGAGCTTTTGCAACAGCATAGCCACGATCTGCAGTCATATGTTGACAACTTCGCACCAGTTCACGAGGTTGGCCTCGGGTGAATTGCTCCAAGTAATACAAATTGTCCCCTGCAGTTGCTTTGCTTTCCACTCCTTGCTCAAATGCCTTTATGAAAGTCCTGTAGTGCAGAGGATCACCATCGAAGATGGGAATGTCTCTTGGTGGGAGTGTCATTGACCGCTGATGGTTCATGAGAGCTGCTGTGATTTCAGTTTGTGTTCTCATGATCGTCAAAATTTCTTCAGGCATCCGTTGGCTCGTCAGTGACTGAGACTTCATTTCATCTTCTGCAGCTTGTTCTTTTGTTTCCATCCTTTTACCATTGTGTTCCAAGCGTTATTTTGTTTTACATTTGTTTCCATCTTGTTCCACCAGAGGGTGCTGTTCACTTGTGTTCCAATTGTTTCCACTCGATGTTGTTGTCTTTTACTTGCTGCATTCCATTGCTTTGGTCTCACATCCACAGGTCTATTTTCCAACTGTAACATTTTTGTAACAAGTTCCTCCTCTTGTTGTGCTGTTTGTTTGTCATTGCAATGAGGAAGTATGAACTCTTGGGCAGTGGGGTTTAAAGCTTGTCCATCCTTTGCTCCAATTTTATTGCAGGTACTCTTTGTTTTTGAGTTTGCTTGTGACTGGCACTCTTCATTTGCATCGTAAATTTCCATTATTGCTTCTGATGCAGCCAGCTCTGCTTCCAAGTCAAGCATTTCTCTTCTTCTTCTTCTTAGTTTTGCTTCCTCTTGTTCAATAGCATGTCGCTCTTTTAGTACCTTGACACGAGCCAAAACTGCAGCTCGTTCTGCTGCTGCCTTTAGTTTAGCAGATGAAGCACTAGACCTGTTGCTTTTCTGGCTGCTTCTACTGCTTACATTTGACACACTGTCTTCTGCAGAGAGTTCATTTTCACCATTTTGATTTCGCTGTGTGTTTGAATTCATTTGTGTTTCTTTTTCAGTTTGAGAAAGCCATTCATTGACACATGAAAAACACTCATTGTTTGGGATCATTTTTGCTCTAAACCATATTTCATGTTTTTCACCATCTTCAACAGACAATAGACCCTTCAAAGAATCATGAACCCTTTTAGAATCATCACACATCATTTTCAGTTCATCAAGAGCATCCATCACCTTTGTTTTATCACCATTTGACATAAACTCATTCAATTCCCTTCTAATGTTACTGGCATTATTTAGTTTAGATTTTCTAGTATTTTGTTCATTTTCAATGTCCGTGTCCGTCGTCAACGCGCACGCTCCCTCCCTTGTACGCGACGTGGCGAAAAGTTCAGTTCAGGTGAGCGCACCGAAAGTAGGTCAACGAGTCACGTGACTCAACGCGACGACGTAATGCTCCGTTTTGATTTTACCGCGCGGGATATAATCACCAATGCATTGGGTTTTTGTGTGCACACACTTTGGCCATCGATGGTGTAGCGCTACACATACCTCTCGTTGGGCGCCTTTTATTCATAAATCCAAGCGATCGTCTACGCAGCGCCGTGATCCAACAGCTCCCGGCACTAGACCCGTCGTTAGCAACCACACGGCTAACTACGGTGCGATCTGTCATCCTGGGCTGCTCGTCCACACATCAGCTCCCACGATCGTTCCACGACGTCTCCCCAAGGTAGGTCTTGCTTCTGGCTCTTCAATCGGGCAGGTTTTTGACAGTATACCAGCCAGCCTAATACTGGGCTGGTGAGCTGTTGCCTCGGTAGGGGGGTCTGACGCGCTAGGCGGCTATTGTTTACCTTTTTGCTTTGTGTCCATCAATTGAGTCCAACGATCCGGTAAGATACAAAACAATCTCTTTATTTCAGTGCAAGTTATATTTTACCTCCAAGTTCAATTCACCAGAGCACAAAACACAAGCATATTCCGATAAACTCCGCCAGAGCAGTCAAAAACCTGTGTGCCCTTCCGGGGTCAACACCTGTCTCCTCCTTCATTGCCCCAATCTATATGCGCATGACGTCAGTGACACACCCACACAGGTCAAACATTTGTACACAATCCAATATATCACATTTGGCTCCTACACCTACTAAAAAATAACTTCAAAGTCTTAAAAATAATTAAAAAATGGTCTTAATTATACTTAAATTCCATGAATGCCACCTTGAATATATTTTGTGTATATACACATATATTGTGTATATAGTTTGTGTATTGCTATCCTCATTTTAAAATTCAAACATGTTTTGTGGCTTCAGAAGAATTTGATTTGGTGTAATGTGGAACATCTTTTATTGCTTTAGAGGTTTGAAGCACACTAGTAAATAACTCACTGCTATGGAACAAAGGTCATCAATTGATCCTCCCTGAACAGTTTTTCCAAATATAGATTAAATCTTTATACAAAGAATAGTGGTATGGCTACTTGTATTATAGGTTTATTGCAAATATATATAGTCATTGTTAATACCTGTACAAAGTCTGCTGGCCCCATGCAAAACATTAGTATAAAACCTTTTATTGCAGTTCTGGAGTAACACATACCATGCGTCTGTTATTTCTCTTTTCTTTTTTATGTAATTCGGCTTTTTCACTTCAGCTCGTCATTCCAGGCATCCAGAGCTCTTTATTCATGCAGTTTTCTGCTCCTGGAAGGCATTTCCAAGTATCCCATGTTTCCGAATATCATTGTCAACAATCAATGAAGAGGGGGTAAAAAGACGGAGAGGAAAAGGAGAGGAACAGTCACTCACTTTGCCATTTCAAGAAAATATTTATGATCGTAATAAACCATTGCTCCACTCCAGCAACGCAATATGTTTGTGTGAATTGTGACTTACGTTCTTTACTTGGCTTAAAAGACACACTAATGGACAATTAGTCACATAACATAGAAGATGTATTGACTTTAATGTAAACAAAGAGTCGACCCATTACTGGGATTTCTGCATATGCACTACAGCAGGAACTTTGTTTTTGAGGCTTTAAGCATTAAATTAAATTAAATTAAATTATTAATGACATTTTCCTAGAGTTTACAAGCATGTTGCACAACCGCCATCAGATAGTGGTAACAGCACTACAGCAGGACATTCACAAATTCCTGTAAATCATTTTGCTATCAGATGTCAAAGTGGAGATCATATATATATATATATATATATATATATATAACAAAAAACAAAAAAACCTGTGTTGGTTTGTTACACTGAAGGCTCTTATCTCATTTCTTATCATATCATTTCTAAAACTAAACTAAAAAATGGCTTGAGGCATAGTGTTCAGAGATTTAAGTGAATGCTTTGAGACATTTTTAACGAATTGTGTTAGCATTCGTCGCAGCTCAGGGAGATGGGTGCTCACGCCTCACTGAAAAGAGTTCAAAACACTTCAATTCAGGTTTGTGTTAAACTTGTTCCTTTGTTGAAGAGGAGTGCTACACTAAAGTTTCATCTGAATGAGATCAGAGAATAAGGCCCAGTTCATGTGACTGGAAACACTACTGTTTTGGGATTTTCATTCATACACGTTTTGAAAGTGATTCTATTGAAACGCTGCATGCCAGGCCACAAGATGGTGCCGTTTTACTTTGTTTTTATTTTAGTAATTCAACCACGCAATCATGCATGCAGAGAACAGAACGATATAAACAGTCATTCATTGTCTTATTGGCTCCGTGCATGTAATCAATGTGTCTCCACGTATGCAGATGATGTTGTGGTAAATGTGCACTATTGGAAAAGTGCTGTCTTGGGGCAATAGTGGTTATGGTTAGAGAAATGGTGTTGGGAAAGGAGAGTAGTAGGTTTGAATCTCACTGTGGATTCTCCAGAAAGACCCCTGCTCCTAGTACGTGTAGTTTAAGGAGTAGTGATTTCTCCATAGATGATCAGTGAAATTTTCCTTGAATTCAAACAAATTGAGTAGCATTAACATTCTAGATCCTCCATTGTTATCCTTCCATGGAGATGGACAGTGTTTTTTTAGTTTCCAACGAGCAAAACCTTTTTTTCTTTAAAAAGCCAAACTCAATGGAAGTTTCCCTTTCACTTTAAAACATGTAAACTGTGTCGTAATCAAGCATTTAAATCCAAAAAGTAATAAATACAGATTTATCCAAAATGAGTGAAAATCCACTTTCTTCACATGGACAGATTCACTTCAGAGGAGCGTACCTTGACAAATAAACCATGACCACTGATTGTTACACCGCAAAAAAAGTGGTTTCATTCAGTATTTTCAAATCAAGAATAGATCAAATTAAAACATCCAACACACATTTGGGCTACAAGGCGGTAGTGTTACAAATCAAAGCTTATTTAATCTGAAAACACTGTTGCTACAACATGTTGTGCTATCTGTTCCATAACTTATGCTTAATCTATAATAAACACAAATAAATCCCAAAAGAAAAAATGTCATAATCTGTCAAGTCTCTGCTTTCATTTGTTGTAATTTTGATGTGATGTAAAGTAGCAAATGTTTGAAATGTGTCGGTAGGTTGAGGGAATGAATTGATCCATTTGGTGTCGGGAAGCACCGATCCACAGTTATTCACTTCCGATCCCCAAATTTGGATATCTGCCGATACCGATATTATCATTATAGTTGATTTTATATGAGGCTGTAATAAACTTCTCTCTACAGTAAAGTATGAAATGTACTAATGTATGCATGTATTCTCCCAAAAGACAACTTGAGGTTAATATCAGGTCAGAAAAAGAAGCAGTACTAAGTATTCTTGTTCCATGTGGACAATGTGGGGGTCTGTGTGACGTCATCATCTCATAATAAACTAGTTCTATCTTTAGAACCTCAGAATGACTTCATTAATCCCTGGGGAAATTCTTCAGCAAGGCAGCACAAACAGAAATATTTCCCTCACTAACGCAGCATAAATGATTGGGACTATTTTCAGGTAGTTTTGCGTGTGAATCACCTGCTGACAGCCTGGAGGAGCTGCTGCTCATTGTTTGATGCCGAGGTCAGTGCCGTTCTCCTCCCAGAGCTGGAGTTTGAAAACGGTGACGTCTGTTGACAAAGCGACTGCCTCGCTGTACTACGGCTTTGCTAACATCCATGTTGCTCCGTTGCTTTGCTAACATCCACGTTGCTCCATTGCATTGCTAACATCCACGTTGCTGTGTTGCTTTGTGGTGTTTTGAGGGTAAAATCCCTCCAATCAGCAACATGTTGCCATGAAAAGTTGGATAGCACAGTGCTACTTCCCTAGCCTGCTCGCTGGCTGCAAACTGTGGACTGGATTTCCTGCCTCATTCCTCCTGGTCTCATTGAGACCCGCCTCCCTTCAGGAAATCCAGTCCACAGTTTGCAGCCAGCGAGCAGAGCAGCAGCAGGGAAACACTGGGGATCATTTCAGCACCATGAAGCAGACCAGGATCATGGATCAGACCAGGATCATGGATCAGACCAGGATCATGGATCAGAAATCTCTGCAGTTTGGATCGGAAATTTCTGATCCGTGAATTACGTTGATATCGGAACCCGATCCTGGATCGGATCGGCTCCGTCCCTAATTTGGTCTAATATTTACTGTTTGGAGGATGTGAACCTGACTTCTATGTTTTCATAACCAAAATTCTCCTGTTTCATTTGAGGTGTGACATGAATACATTTCACACGCATTGTGTTTCTCCGTTTCTAGCAGAGCTTTTCATCTACCCTCAATTTTAAAGAAAGTAACGTAAATTGAATGCATGAAAATGAACAAAAACTTGCAAAAATGTTAAAACACAAACCACTGAACTGGAAGAAATCAGTAAATCAAAAGAGAAGCAAACAGAGCAGGCATGCGAGCGTGGAATGAAAACAAAAAGGTTTATTCGATTAAATTAGGAATGTCAACAAAACCTTGCACTAAAATACATGGAAGGAAACAAAATAATAAGTTGGACTCCTACTTTAAGTGTGAGACTTTACATTACTCTTTCTACAGACAAGTTCAGGGGACTGGAGTCGTCTATTCTAATCTCTTCCTCATGATGAAGTGTATCTGTGCGCTAAGTTCCAGCTCTGCTCAGGAAAAATCTAAGTACCTCTGCTTTGTTCATAACTTACAAAGAAGAGAGACGATGAGTTTCTGTACAACCTACACAAGAGCTGGATCTCTGCCGGGTTTTGTGTGTGTGTGTGTGTGTGTGTGTGTGTGTGTGTGTGTGTGTGTGTGTGTGTGTGTGTGTGTGTGTGTGTGTGTGTGTGTGTGTGTGTGTGTGTGTGTGTGTGTGTGTGTCTAAGCAGACATGAATTGGTTCCTCATTTCTCAGATGATTTGGTTTCCTTTCTCCCACTTTTCTGAAAGCTCCTGAGCTCACTCCACTTTGCTGTAGTCCTCTATGTGACCCAGCACCTTCTTCCTCTGCCGGATCATGTGGAAGTAAAGCTGGGGAAACACTGGACAAACACACAAAGGAAGCAGTAAAACACTCTTTCATCATGGTGAAGCCTCACTCACACGACATCAAGTGAAATCAAATTCTTTCAGAAAAGTTTGACGTTCACACACAAAAGAGCGAAACTGTGAAAACGATGTCGTTTTCATGTTAGGCCACTAGTGGGTGCTGTTTGGTTTTGTAATGACTCCCCCCCCCCCCCCCCGCACGCAGCAGAGAACAATATGCTATAATCATTTACACTGGATTCTTATTACGGTGACTGTCAAAATAAAAGTACCAAGTCCAGGACAATCTGGACTAGGAGTCATGACACCATGGAGGAAACTTTGTTCTGATTGGCTCTACTGAGCATGTGCAGTTTTCTTGGCTCAGATCATTGTTGTCGTGTAAGCCAACTACCAAAACAAAAAGTTTTGCGTTTCATTTGAAAATGTTGTCATGCAAATAGGGCATTACTCTGAAACAACGATCCCACTGAAACCATTTTCTACAATATCCGTTGCAGCTGAGTAAAAGTGTAACTGGAAAACAGTATGGAAGAAAATCTTTGATTTATATTTGAAATTAAAAGAAATTAACTGTTCAAAATCAGTCTTTTTCAGCTTCTGCTTCAATATAGGAATCAATCAGCGTTAGACTCTTGTTTAATGACTTCTTTATGTTTACAGTTCAGTCAGGTTGCAATTCATATTTAGTAAATAGTATCTTAACAATATAAAGACGAAATAATTGAATATTTTTCATGAAGTAATTCAGAGATGTTCCTCCTGAACTTGAAGCTCCAACAGTAACAAGTGTTTGTTAAGTCAATTTCAATAAAAACTAAATGTGAAGACGTGTCAGCAGACAAAACAGCTCCTTATCCTTGTCAGATCTAAAATAAAGGAAGTGTTTTTTCCCCATCTTGTCACATGGGGTGGGACTTACGGGGAATGTAGGAGATCATGACGAGGATGAGGAAGGTGTAGTAGTCGAAGGAGAAGTTGTACTTGTTGGGGAGCGTGACGGAGTACAGGCCCGTGTTCTGCACGACCGGCAGCGCTGCGTAGATGGTCAGCAGCTCCCCCGTCACGCCCATGGGGTAGAGCACAATGAAGAAGGTGTACCTGCGGCACAAAACCCTCTTCACCGCCACTTCAACACACGGTGCAGGAGAAAAACACTTGGAAAAGATTGAGAGATTCATGTAGACATTCATAGGAACTGCATCTTTAAATATATAAAAACTCCTCCATTGTGAACTGTATTTATTCTTTTTTTTTTGTTGCAAGCAGCAACATTTCTCTTTAATGAGCCTCGTTTTTGTTGAAAATAAACCCAGGAATTATAGTGTTGACTACTCAATAGTAACAACTGGAAACTACTGTACTTCCTGCTAGTGATGCCGGTAACGCGCCAATTAGTAATGCGTTACTCTCATATGAACACTTTTTTCAGTAACAAGTAATCTAACGTGTTCCTATTTCCAAAAAAGTAATGGCGTTAAAGTTACTTCTCCAAGTCACTGTGAGTTACTATTGCAGCCGTTGCTGTTGCAGCCGTTGCTGTTGCAGCGTTGCTTTTGTAGCGTTGCTGTTGCAGCGTTGCTTTTGCAGCGTTGCTGTTGCAGCGTTGCTTTTGTAGCGTTGCTGTTGCAGCGTTGCTTTTGTAGCGTTGCTGTTGCAGCGTTGCTTTTGTAGCGTTGCTGTTGCAGCGTTGCTTTTGCAGCGTTGCTGTTGCAGCGTTGCTTTTGTAGCGTTGCTGTTGCAGCGTTGCTGTTGCAGCGTTGCTTTTGTAGCGTTGCTGTTGCAGCGTTGCTGTTGCAGCGTTGCTTTTGTAGCGTTGCTTTTGCAGCGTTGCTTTTGCAGCATCGCTGTTGCAGCGTTGCTGTTGCAGCGTTGCTTTTGTAGCGTTGCTTTTGCAGCATCGCTGTTGCAGCGTTGCTGTTGCAGCGTTGCTTTTGTAGCGTTGCTGTTGCAGCGTTGCTGTTGCAGCGTTGCTTTTGTAGCGTTGCTTTTGTAGCGTTGCTGTTGCAGCGTTGCTGTTGCAGCGTTGCTTTTGCAGCATCGCTGTTGCAGCGTTGCTGTTGCAGCGTTGCTTTTGTAGCGTTGCTGTTGCAGCGTTGCTGTTGCAGCGTTGCTTTTGTAGCGTTGCTTTTGCAGCGTTGCTTTTGCAGCGTTGCTGTTGCAGCGTTGCTTTTGTAGCGTTGCTGTTGCAGCGTTGCTTTTGTAGCGTTGCTGTTGCAGCGTTGCTGTTGCAGCGTTGCTTTTGTAGCGTCCCACAGAACGTTTGAAAGGAAGATGAGTTTCTTGTCTGTAAAGCCGGTTTAATACTGAACAGAACTGGGCTGCTCCTTCACTCTCCTTCAAATAGACACGCACACACCTGACCCGCCCCGTTCCCAACTCTCAGCCAATCACAGGACAACTCGCTCTAACGTTGCGTCCAGGTAACACAAAGGAATAAACATAACATGTTAGTATGCTAACTGTCTAGCATGCTAGCAATGCTAAATAGCGATGCTAACACGTGCTATCATGCTTAATGGTTAGCACGCGAGCTTGCAATGCTAAGTAGCAATGCTAACATCGGTTAGCATGCTGGCCGCGGAGCGTCACTGTGTGTTCATTTGCACCGAGGAGAGTCGTCAGTCTCTCTGTGGGGGGGCGTCGGCCAGCTGCTCTTCTTTATGACTTTCATTCACTATGGATTTAGTAGATGTGGGAACGTGGCGAATGACCGGGGATAGGAGAGCCATCGGTGACGGAGGGTGCGCGCAAAGTATTGACAGCTCGTGTGTGTGTGTGTGTGTGTGTGTGGGTTATGGGATGTTTTGGACAATCGAAAGTTGTCTCCGGTTTCCGAGAGGTGTGAAAAAAACGGCGGAGGCAGGGTGCGCGCACGCTCCGACCAGAGATCTTACTGAGTAGGCGCTTCATACTCGACCTTATTTACCAACAACATTCCTGGACACAACTTCAAAATAAAAGTCAAAACAACGTATTATCAAAACAATCTTCTCCAAACCGAGCTTGTACTTTGAAAAGAATACCGCCTAATGAGGATCGTGAACTAACATATCAAAATATACCGACTGTGACCACGAGATGTCACTGTATGACAACCGTCCCACAGTAAAACCTCCAATACTACTGGATTTGATTGACAGAGCAAAACAATTTCTCCAAACACCACACAGCAGAATTGAAAATATAAATGATCAAATGCAGAGTAGAAAACTCTTTCCTGAGAAACTTTTGAGGAGGATGGTTATGTCCCAGCAGCAGCTGACAGTATTCCTGAGGTTGGACTGTTTTCCTGGGTCAGCTGCTGCAGGGTTAGACTGCCGACAGCCGTACTGTCTTTTGGAGAACAAACTGTTTGAATTCAACGCCATGAAAAAGAAGAAACTGTTTCAGTGACCGCAGTCACTAGTTTGAGGAGGCCTTTACTGTTAGAGAATAAAATCATTATATTGTATGTTAAAGTCATTTTTGTCTCATCATCAAAAACAGTGATTTTAACTGTTTAACATCTTATTGTGGAAGGCAGGTTAAGTTCCTGTTGATAATAAAGTGGCCAGAGATGTGTGTGTGTTCCTACCTGGCCCATTTGATGAGGTATGGCAGGTGATTGAGCAGGCTGAAGGTGTAGAAGGAGTAGCGGATGATCTCAGTGACGGTCCAGGCGGTGACGAACAGCAGCACGCTGTCCTCGCTCTGAACCTGCGGGCAGGAACACACAGCATGCTGGAGGCACGTCCAAACTCTCCATCACAGAACCATGCTGGGTGTTTGAATTACACACTGCACGCCGATGCTCACTATCCTCAGATATTAGGTACAAACCAATGCAAATATGTTAAAACTAGTGCTGTCAATCAATTTAAAAAATTTACCAATTAATTGCACAATTTTCTGGAATTTGTTGTGCGAAAGCGCCTTTATTTCTACTTAAGACTGAAGCTTGTAATGCATATTTATTCATGGAAAACCAGGGAACTAATGTAGACTCAACACACAGCGACTATAAATATATTTAAAGACAATTTTTATAACATCCTTTTAGATTTGAACGATGCCGCTTCTCTTCAAATTTATACTCAAACAAACATCTTTCCTCTATCAACGAGTGCAGGTCCACCACTTTGACCATTTTAATATTTCTAGAAACAAACTGTTGTAAACTTATTGAATGAACCAAGTTACAATTATATACTATAACACACACACGCACGCGTTTTTAACAAGTTGAATGTTTTAAATCAATTCGTTAAATTACACATTATTTTTGACAGCACTAGTTAAAACGGATCTCCAACTGTCATTTGACGTTGACAAAGAGATGAGCTTGAGAAAGATGTCAGTAGAGCTTCGTACAGCAAACACACAAAGGAAACATCAAGCAGAACAGACAAATCATTTAGAACATTGAAGTGGAGCAGATTCATTCCACACTGCCTGATGTTACTTACACATTTACAGCTTCGATCTATAAACAGGGCAAACATACATCGACTGGTCATTTACTTTCACACACTTATGCAATAGTTCCCTACCTTATGTACAGCCTCAACAATTGAAAGTTTAACACACATTAATTAACACACAGAGGTCGGGACTAACAGATACTGCACTTTGAAAGAACAAGTACGAGTAAAAACTTTTTGCTACTTGCCAATACTGAGTACCGATACCAGTATTTCTGAAATGCCGCTAAGCCTAATTTATAATCCATACGCAAACAATCCGTGTGGATTCTGTGTCGCTGCGAACCAACTGGGCGCAGCCTTTGCCGACGCTACGTCAGCTCCAGTACACTGCATCAGTAGTACAGCTTATCGGTATTGGTGCGTCCCTACAGACTGTTGAAAAATAAATATAAATGCTCTCACACTTCAGTTTGAAAGAAAACCTGAATATCACAATTACCGAATCCCAAGTTTGCCCTTAGTTGAGTGTGACATACTCCAATTTGATCAATATACTTTGAAATACTCGCAACATCCCCGGTGGTCCCCCGGTGCATTCTATTGGACCACCGATTGAAAACCACCGCGTTACAGAGACTGTTCATTTCCAACTGATGTGTTTGTAGTGAAAAACCAGAGGTCATACCTCCCTGACGCTGTGCGTGACGGCCCAGGTGAGGAAGACCCGGGACATGACCTGGAACCCAGTCAGGACCACCGAGGACGGGACGATTCCTGACACACAAGACAGACACGGGGAATGTCACATTGTACGAGTCAGACGTCACGGAGGCATGCATGTGATTCTCTGTGTGTTTTAAGTGGCCAGCGTCTGCAGGGAAAGGTCAGCGAGGTCCAGCTTCATATCTCAGATAACAGAGAGAGAGCTGCAGAGAGGTAGTGCTGCAGAGAGGTAGAGCTACAGAGAGGCAGAGCTGCAGAGAGGTAGTGCTGCAGAGAGGTAGAGCTACAGAGAGGCAGAGCTGCAGAGAGGTAGTGCTGCAGAGAGGTAGAGCTACAGAGAGGCAGAGCTGCAGAGAGGTAGTGCTGCAGAGAGGTAGAGAGGCAGAGAGGTAGAGCTGCAGAGACGCAGAGAGGTAGAGCTGCAGAGAGGTAGAGCTGCCGAGAGGCAGAGCTGCAGAGAGGCAGAGCCGCTCTCCTCCCATAGAACCACAATCACACTGTGATCCTTACACTGCTCTCTGGAACAATCACATCACATCTTAACTTTCAGTTCATGAAAGGTTCATCATTTTCTCAACTCTTTATGAGGACAGATGATAACTGATGCAGTGTTCAGGTGAGGAGAGGGTTGAGTCTGAACACACACTCACCCACAGCACAGTGCAATATCTGTGGGAGGAAGAGAGAAGAGTTAATTACTCAACTAGAAGAATTCAGGACAGTTTATTTTAACTCATGCAACACGGTCTTATGAACAGTTACTACTTCTTTTTTTGTAATACCAATAAAGCTCATCTCCAAAACACAACCTTCGCCAGAGCAGAGACGCCCCTCCATAGAAACTGAACCAATGAAAAGAAACCCTGACGTTCTCTGGCTCCATAACTCCTGCCTGGCAGCAGAGGCCAGGAGAGCGTCTGGACTAGAGCCCTAAAACACCTCTAGGTTTCAATTCTATATGTGGCAATGTCTTCATTTCCTGTTAATTATTGAAAGTTCAGACAGTAAATAGCTGAAATACAAAACTCTGTGTGGAATGAATGCAGAATTTAGTAAAAGAAATCTCAACGCTCCTTCATTGAGATGCAGCTAGATGGTATCAGCACTCTGCTTTGTACATATATTCAACCTTTCGGATCAAATGAAAACCAGATAACTTTGTTTTTCTCTGCAAAAAAGAAAAAATTTACATATTTTCCATCTTTATAAAGCTCTAAATTAATTTTGGCTCCGTGCCTTCGACTCGGTCTGCTGAGGCATGTTAGGTTATCGGGTTGGTATTTTATAGAGGATAACGCTATTCCAACACTTTGATCAATAACACTGGAGTACTGCTGGAAACTGCACACATACATTTGATACTGTTGACATTTCTGATACTGTATTCAGGCTCGATCAGCGATGGGACCAGATAAGATTGGACTGAAATGTGTTTGACACCCTGTCCTAACCCTTCACCTCCAGGATGGCTCCAGTCTGAAAAAACTTCAGGGGCTTTTCTATGGAGTAGTACAGTCCGTGGTAGCTTCCTCTGGCCAGGTAGGCCCGGACCAAACCCACAGCAATCACGAGCCACCTGTAGAAGAGAGAACTGTCACATTTACTGCACAGCCGCTTTAAAAATCACATCAGACAAACTTCTCAAATGAGAAATCTGGGATCAATTCACTCTAATGTGCCATATTTGTTCAGTCGAATTACATCATTTCTGAGTAAACTTCAGAAAGATCAGTCTGTCTGCAGGTTTAGTTTTGTGAGGATATCAACATTTTCATCATACACTCTGCGCCAGAACAAAGAAAAACTTTCCAGTTTAAATTTACAGGCGATCACAGAACTATTTTACTGGTCTTAATGTGGCTACTGAACTAAAATGTGTCTCACACCACTGCTTTAGACCTTTGGGCACAAACCAAATTAAAAAAAGTCCAACTTCCAATGTCTATTTTTAACTCATGTCGGCAGAATCACTGAGCCACATGTTACATAACTTGTATGTTTGCTGCAATCACAGCTTTTGCTATGTGGTTTGTTTGTTTTAAATTCTTTATTATTATGCTGTCAGTCAGTCAGTCAGTCAGTCAGTCAGTCAGTCAGTCAGTCTCCCTCCCTCCCTCCCTCCCTCCCTCTGGTGGATAGAATTTAGCACAGTGCTATATAAAATGTGGGTTTCATAAGTTACTAAAAGCTCATTTCTTTAATGTGTGAAACAATGTGTTTAGCGATTGTCGGCCCCTGATCCTGTGACTGCTGCTTTTATCCTTTCATTGTAGCTCTGAATCGTCCTCAAAGAGGCAAAAACAAATAAAAATCCAGTTTGAAGAACATAAGGAGGAAAAACTAAAGGCATCTCTCTTCAAACGTAGTGAGGAAAAGTGGAAACAGTTCCAAAAAAATCAATGCTTAAGTAAAGTAACAGAGTATTGAAGCTGTTTAACTGCCACTAGTGATTGTAGTCTGATTCAAGCAACAACCAAAAAGGTGTGAATGAATGGCTCCGTCACAGGGAGGTCAAAGGTCAGCTGCTGGAGCTTTTTCCTCCCTGTTCAGGTTCAGGCCTCAGTCTCGGTGCGGGGCAGTGAAGAACACAACAGGAGGGGGAGAAGCTGGTGTGGCAGCTCCGCCTGCATCTGCAGAAATGTGCTTGTACCACACAAAGCGAGCACTATGCAGCCCAGCGAGGCAGATGTGGCCCAACTGGTTGGAACAGTGAGCAAACAACGCCTACCATTCAATTGTGCAACAGTCTGAAAATCAGAGCCATAAAAGAAGCACAGGGAGGGTTCTTATCGCAACGTCAGAGATAAAAAAGACAACATGCAAGGGGTTATAAAATAGTATGTGTGTGGCTGTGATTAGTCCCGCTGTTTAATGTATTAAAGTTCAGAGAAATATTAGACAAAACTCCACATCTTGTTGTTCTTTAAAGTTAGAACATCTGTTATTATATTCCCAATATCATGTGAGTGCAGATGAAAAAATAAACTTGTTTTTTCCAACTTGGTGTAAAAATCTGACTTATCACTTAATTTATTTTGTGTGAACCTCAAAGACAAAGCGTCTATGAGGTTTAGACAAACGTCTTCATTTATCCACATTCCACCAGAGCATGTTTGTAAAATTTATTACGAAATTTCAACCATTAAAGTAATGAGCTTATTGATATCTAATCACATAAGATTTTGTTGTGTTTAAGTTGAACATATTTGAAATTATTTACTTTTCTTGGTCAGTTAATGTGAATAGTATTTGTATTTACTATGTGTGAGTTTTTATACACAATCTGCAACTGTTACAGTTGACTGTGTCAATCTTGCTCTAAGTTTTAATTCATAGATACTTTTTTCATCCCCAATTGGGGAAATTCAGATGTCCAGCATCAACCAGTGTGGGCTATACATAATAATACATTTAAAACAAATTAACAAGCGTCTACATAAAATTACAAAAAATTCTATTCTAAATTGTGTTTAAATAAAATGACAGAAAGTGGGGAAAAGCATCCCCCAACTCCTACATGTGTCTCTTGAGGATCGTTTGATCCACATAAATGCTGTATTTATCCAGGACATCCAAATATCTCTTGAAAACAATAACACATAGAGGGATTTGGAGAAAAAATTACTACACAACTGAGATTTACTATTAGATATATAAACGTATTATACAATAAAGAAAAAACACCAGAGTGCATAGAAACACAATAGACCATCTGTTGTCTGCTTTGCATTGAGCGTCAGTAACAATCAGCAAACACGCCAGGTGGTCGTCTCCCGTTAATGTGGGTCAGCCTTCAATCTCAAGTTATTTCCCTCCACGGGACGCTGCCTTCATTTCCGACCATAACTGCACATATTCAGAAGCTTTATAAGCGATATATATATATATATCTTGCTGCCATTACTCAGCTGCTAAGAAACACAACACGCGCGTTACGAGCACGAGGGCAGCGCGCTACGTACCCCGCTGTCATAACAACGTTGTAAATGACCAGGTAGGCCGTCGCCAGCGCGCCGGGACCCTTCTTTTTCTTGGCGGCCGCATCGCTGTGGGCCCCCTTGCTCGTCCCCGGAGCAGCTGCCGACATGACTGCAACCCTCGACGGTCTCTGGACCCCGGATAACAGCGTCTGTCAGGTTCACCCAGCCAGGAAACGAACCGGAAGCGGAGAACGCAGAGCGAGAGCACTCCCTCCTCCCCACTTCCGCCTTCGCTTTCAGACGCTTCCAATCGAAATGCAAATTTTTATATTGGACAATACCTTTCGTTCTCTACTACAATATGTTTCTGTAAGATCCAGCATATATTTGTAATCATGAATGATTACATTGAGCTACTAATCAACTGTTTTGGTCCATCAGCCGTGACGTCTGCTTAAAATGGTTAGATTATATATTGCGTTAACTTTATAATCTTCATCTAATCCGCAAATTGTGCAAGACTCTCAGAGAGGCACGTCCCCTGTTGGAAGGACCCCGCCTGTTTGATATATCCTAACGGCGGCTTCTTCTTCTTCTTCTGAGAGAGAGAGAGAGAGAGAGAGAGAGAGAGAGAGAGAGAGAGAGAGAGAGAGAGAGAGAGAGAGAGAGAGAGAGAGAGAGCCAGTGGGGAATCCAAAATGTCTGACAATATGGCTGCTTCCTTATGATCGCCGCCACATTGTGCCGCCATTTTATTCTGAATCACCACCACAGCGCCACTCTCGGTGGGAGGCGGTAGTACATGAAATATGGCCGCTTCCTGCAGGTCGTCGCCATTTTGTTCCAAAGCACAATCACAGCGCCACTGTCGGTGGGAGGCAAGAGTACATGATCCGCAGTGCGACCTTGCATCTCCAGAATTGAAACCCCGCCAGTGCGGTATCAAGATGGTGGCTTACGGGCGCTGACATACTTGTTTGCGGACGCTGACATAGTTGTTAGCGGTCGCTGACATAGTTGTTAGCGGTCGCTGCCATAATGGCGCACGGTCAGCGCCATACTATTCTCAAAATTGAAACCCCGCCAGTGCGGTATCAAATAATGGCGGCGTAAGGGCGCCGTCATACTTGTTTGTGGTTGCCGACATGCTTGTTTACGGTCCCTGCCATACTTGTATGTGGTCGCCGCCATATATAAAAGGCAAAATGACGTCAGTGGCTAAAGTTAAAGTTGGCTAAAATGTCCTGTTCTGGGAAGCACAAGTACAGTGGAAGGTACATCCAGGTAGATTGTATCTGACTAAAGCTCAGAGAATATTTATAAGGTCCAGAGCCAAGTGGATTGAGGAAGGAGAACAAACCATCATATTCATTAATTCATTTTCTTCTGCTTCATGGGGGTGTCAGTCTGAGCACCATCACCCAGATCACATCGCACCAATTAAGAACCTTCCTGCAGGTGGTGAGCCCACGGGAAGGTGGCGCCCGGTGTGGGACACGAACCCTCTACCTAGAGTCTCACGCTCTACCAACTGAGCTAGCCGGGCAACCATCATATTCCACATTCAGCCTAGAAAGAAAAGATTCACTCTCATGATGAACGGGGAAGAATACTTAGAACCAAAAAGTATAGTAAAGGAGATCTTGAATGTCTTTAGATACCTGTATGATTCTTCTTATTCTAAACAAAATGCTGAATTACTTTAAATCATTTATTACTGTAAATGATGAAACCTTTATGTGAGGAGGATTTAAAATTGAAGTATCATGATAAAAACAGCCTCTGACTGATCTCCAGGCTCAGATGGAATCACTACAAACATTTCTGAAAAGAAATTAAAACATTGCTTTTTGAGGCAATAATGTTTTAATGGAAAGGAATTATTGACAAAGAAATGAGGTAGAATTATTTCAGGATGTCTATTTGTCATATTTCCTTACCTTCAGGTCAAAATAAGAAAAGTGTTACATCTAACTCCACTCTGCTCTATTCTAAATTCTGCTTTACATTTACATTTCACTTCACTGCACCTGCGTCATGTTATAGCCCAAAATGTTGGTGAGCCATGTAACAGAAGTTTATTCTGTTTTATACTTCATACATGATTGACAAGGTTGTCTAAGCAGCTGCAGCTGTAACCACAGTGAAGCTCAGGGTCAGAGGTCAACTGGAACCACAGTGAAGCTCAGGGTCAGAGGTCAGCTGGAACCACAGTGAAGCTCAGGGTCAGAGGTCAGAGGTCAGCTGTAACCACAGTGAAGCTCAGGGTCAGAGGTCAGCTGGAACCACAGTGAAGCTCAGGGTCAGAGGTCAGAGGTCAGCTGTAACCACAGTGAAGCTCAGGGTCAGAGGTCAGCTGGAACCACAGTGAAGCTCAGGGTCAGAGGTCAGAGGTCAGCTGTAACCACAGTGAAGCTCAGGGTCAGAGGTCAGCTGTAACCACAGTGAAGCTCAGGGTCAGAGGTCAGCTGGAACCACAGTGAAGCTCAGGGTCAGAGGTCAGAGGTCAGCTGTAACCTCAGTGAAGCTCAGGGTCAGAGGTCAGAGGTCAGAGGTCAGCTACTAAACTGATCTGCCTCCTTCATTCATCCAGTGACAATGTGTGGCTGCATGAAGCAAAACAAAGGACCAGAATGGAGAATAACTGTAGTTTCTTCAGCAGGAAGGAGTAAATGTCCATGACAAACCTTCAACAAATACTTATGACAACTTTAAAAGAATCAAACCATCATAAATCATGTCATAGTTCTTTATTATATATACAAGCACAGGGTACTTTAACAGAGAAAACCCAACTAATCCACATGAGCAAGCGTGAGCGACTGTGGAAAGGAAGAAGTCCCTCTAACAGGAAGAGACCTGCAGAAAGCAGACTCAGAGGTGGAGGCTTCCTGCTGGCCGGGTGGGGGGAGAGGACAGAGGACAGAGGAGAGGACGGACAGATAGATAAGAGAGAGATCCACTCTGTGAAGACTGATCAGGACAGGAGGCTTCAATCCACCTTCAGCTCCACTGTCATGTCCGGTTGGTTCCCCTGTGAGAGCATGTTAGGACTTTCTCCCTCTGGCTATGATGACCTCTGCCTCAGGCCTTGTAGGACCTTCGGCCATCAGGATGTTGATGAGGATCTGAAAGACCTTGACAAGGTGCAGGTAGAGAGGTTTACAAAGACTCACAATATTGAGCACTCAACTTCTATGATGTCCTCCATTCCATTGATCATCTTACTTCTGGGAGCAAAACATCAAAACGTAACGGACGAGTCTCTGGTCCTCCTTCTGGATTCCTGTGACTTCCTCCATCTCCTTCAGCATCTCCAACATCTGCTTTAATACAGAGGAAGACAAGTAGACAAATCCAGCTTATGTCAGGTAAAAACTCTCAAACTTGATAGATGAGATGTTTTCTTACCTGCTGCTCACTGAAAGGAAACATCCTCAGTTTGAGCTGCTGCTTCAGGGAAAGTGATGCTGACGGCATCTTCCAGGGGTTTATTCTGTCTGAACAGACCCTCCACTCCATGAGATCATCATGTGAGCTCTGAAGACAGATGTGGTTTTAACCATGTCTCCTGTACACATAAAAAAATCTGGTTTATCTTGAAAATCTCCAACTAATTTCTCAAGTTCCTGTCCGTTAGCTATTAGACTTCTTGTGTGGCACTGGAGGATGCAGACCATTATGAAAATTTTAAACGTCCTCAATATTTTCAATGAAGTCACACCGTGTACATCATAGAGCTTCCTGTTCCCTGGGAGGCTGCTGTGGAGGAGGCATTTGAACGCAAGAGCCTTAAATACATGGAGCTGGCAGCCGATGCTGAACAACGCGGATGGAAGGCCAAGGTTCGTCCAGTGGAAGTCGGCTGCACAGGCTTCATTGGCAAGTCAACCATCAGACTGCTTAAGGATTTGGGAATCCATGGCCAAACCCTTCGCCAAACCATCAAAGCCCTCTCAGGTGCAGCAGAAGAAGCAAGTCGATGGCTGTGGATGAAGAGGCGAGACACATCCTGGACCGCCACCAACACCCGCAGCACATAAGTTTGAAAGCAGAGGGGGGCACACTCGGGACGCCGGGTGTTGCCGATGAGCCCTCTGGAGGTGTCGTGGGCCTACCATCAAAACACCAGTGAAAGAAGGTGCCCACCTGATGACCCCAATGATGCTGACAACCCCCCCCCCCCCCCCCCACACTCAATTAGTCTACCGGAACAGTGTAAAAACCATCCCAACTGATTGTCACCACTGATATCTCAGGATTGTTGTTTAAACAGGATTGTTTCACCTAGTCCTAAAAACAGAACCATCATTCATGTCTTCATCTTCCTCGTCCTCTGTCGGACTGGCTGCTGGACTTCTGGACTGCCACCTCCTGCCTTACCCTCATATAAGCATGAAGTGTCAGCGGGGAGTCATTCTTTACTCCTAGAAATCTTCCTGCTGCCTCAGCCACAAACTAAATATCATCTGACCTTGATTTCTTTTCCGGAGGGCGGTCTCGGAGCAAAGCGGTCTCACCTACTGTAAACGAACAGGCGGTTCCGTTGGCTGAGTTCTAAGTGGATGTCGGGACAAGCAGTTAGAACTCTGGTGATCGAGGCAGAGGTGGTCTTGCAGCACCAGATAGCAGTTGGTTGCTAACTGTGGCTGTGTGTGTGTGAGCTTATCTTGATCAGATAACACGCGCGCAGGGGAAGTGCAGACTCAGGTTAGTGAAAGAGGGGGAGATGAGAGAAAGACAGAGGATTCTGGCAAGGTTCGGTTCTGAACCCTGGTTCCTCCACACAGAGCTCCCAGTGGGACTGGAGCTCACTTGGACCTCTGGTTCTGAGGTGGAAAACCCGAGTCCCGGACTTGGTTGGTGCGCGTGAATGCGCGTACACAAACATATGGGCCGCGACGGCTTCATCAGCGGCACATTAAAACACATTGCATGTTAGCTTCATGCTAATCCAAGAATTTCTGCCCAGAAAAAGCTCTTACTGTCCGGTTGCTGTGTTGGACAGCACCGTCCGTGGTGCTGTTGGTTCTGTGAGGCTGTGGTAACTAGTTGTTACCGGGTCTGAATTCAGCATCCTAAATTCAGAGGCCTGGCTCCAGCTGCAGGAGTGGACAGCGAGGCATCTGAAGGAGGAGAGGAGACGCTGGCTCGGGTCTCCAGAATCCCAGAAAAAAGGAAAAGAGAAGAAGTAGTCCAAACTGTGTCCTGCTCGTCCAGCGGGCTGACGTTGGTTCGGTACCTTGGGTCCACTTGGTGCTCTCTTTACCGTCCCGAGGCAGCAGAGACGTGTGTCCCTCTCGGTGGCTGGGGTGACAGTTGGTCGGAAAGGAGTCTCACCAAGTTGAGTTTTGGACCCCTGTGGTGTCTGGGTCGGGTTCGACCATGATCATTAGTTGCCAACCTGGGGGGTTGGAGACTTCCTGGGGTCTTTGCCCTGCTCCCTGCTGTTTTATTGCCTGTTCATAGTTCCTGGTGTTTCTCCTCTGGAGGAGAAACTGCTTGGAGGAGTTCAATGGAATCTTAAGCCCAACACCTCTTTCCACTTTTTTCCTACCATGTCCACTTCCTCCGCTCTCCTCTGTCTCATCAGCCATGCCCAGCGCAAACTCTCAGCACCACACAACAACCAACTACCAAACTAATCCCTGGCACTCCATCCAGGAAGAAACAGAGCAAAAGCACCGTATACCGGACCTGTACAGGTTGTCGGCCGTCACCCCACTACCTCTCCCACAAACCATGTTCCCAGATCACTTTTTCTCTCTCTTTGTATCACTGATAAACCTCCAATATGTTGTCATTCAAAATGGCTCATCTCCAGCTCCTTAAGTCCTGTGTCCTCAGTCACACTCACGTCCTATTTATACCTGTCACGTCCTAATGTGCCCTTACATACACTGTTATTAATAAGTGTGTGTGTGTGTGTGTGTCTTTATTATTATTTTTTAATTATTATTTATTATCATTATCATCATCATTATTATTATCATTATTATTATTATTATTATTATTATTATTATTATTATGATTTTGATTATTATTATTATTTAAAGAATTCGGGATAAACAGAATATTTTTGTATCTGGGATTCTGTTCTGGGATATTTCATTCGCTTAAATGATTCCTAATAACTGTGGGGGGGGGGGGGGGGGGGGGGGACAATAACTGGGGGAGGGGGGAACAATAACTGTGGGGGGGGGGGCAATAACTGTGGGGGGGGGGGACAATAACTGTGGGGGGGGGGACAATAACTGTGCACACATTGTTGTGGATGTTTGCTTTAAAAACGTAACCTTCAATAAATTAAACACTTTCGATGAAAACAAGCGGAACAAAAACCTTCTCGTGGTGAAATGTAACAATCTAATGGATTAAAAGATAACATTAAACATTCACATTAATGCAGAGTGTATTTAGAAGTAGGGTCTGCACGGCGGGATGAGCCACGTCGAGACACATTTTGTCCACTAGATGGCAGCTTTACAATCAGAGTGCACACAAAAGCCTTCAGTTGTTATTTTGCTCAGGCATCACAGCGGACAGCTCCGTTTCCGGTTTGATGGACACGGAAGTGATATTTGTTTAGCTTTAGTCTGTAGAACACACGTACTTCACTTTTCATCGAAATCTGACAGTTTTTTAACTGTTAACATGCCTTTGTTCACCCAGAATCCGTTTGACCAAGATGTCGGTGAGTAAAGTCCCGTTTCTTTAGATTTTTCTTCAGAGGATAAAACCAGCAGCAATGTGAAGCTAACGTTAGCTTAGCCTGATTTATTTACTTCGTTACGATGTTCTATTTCATCCCGACAAACTCAAGTTCCACGCACTTCCTTAACTCTTGGCTGAGAATCCGACACTGTCAGCATCTTTTAGTCAGCTGGATGAACAGTTGAGTGCCATAAACAGGCGACTGCTTGATAAATAAGTTTGGTGTGAAACTGGTTTGAAAACGAGATCAGCTGATCTGAAATGACTCAGATTGACTCCATTGTTCCAAGATTTCCATTTTCCAGTTGATCCTCCTGAATTATTCACTTTGTCCTATTGTTGTCTCGTATTCTGAGTGAGTAGAGCGATCAATAAGGTTAATGTCTTAAAAAAATGAGATGAATCGATCAGTCAGTCAAGAGAAGAGTGAACTGTTCCTCTTCATATTGACTATATCACTCGTTTCTTCTTGTCATGTGACGGAGAGAATTTGGACGTTTATTATTATATCCTGCGTCCAACTGTTGATTCATCATCATCGTCGTCATTAAGTGCTTTCGCAACATGCTTTGGGATTGTTGTAAAGACGGCTAATTTAAAATCCAAAGTTTAAAAAACATTAATGCTCAGTTCGTTAGAGAAAATGTTAAAAAAAAATCCAACATTATTCTATTAACCAAAGTATTGGCAATTTAAATTTATTTATATAGCATCATTCAGACGCAAGGCAATTTACAGTGTTTTGTAGGGAAATACATTAAAATAAAGTTATTAGGAAAGGAATAAATAAAGTACAAGATTTATTACAATATAAGTAACAAATCAATAGGTAAAATATATTGTTTAATGGAATGCCTGAGCAAATAATCTGATTTAAAAGAAGTTTCTCAACAGGAAGATTGTTCGACAGGTGAGCAGTGTACGAACTAAAAGCTCCTTCAACTTGTTTCTTCTGAGGACCTCAGGGGTCTGGATAATTCTTATTCTCCAAGTACATCTGAGTTGTATTTTGGCCCGTTGGTTTGAATTCCTGTTTGTTTAGTGACTATTTATCCGTGAAAGAATAATGCATCTAATGTTTGGGTCACTAATCTCTACAAATTTAGAAAAAAAAGATTTTCTGGTGGCTTCATTACGTATTAGTGTGATTCTGGCCTAAATGTTGACGATCCTGGCTCCTTTCAGGGCTTGACATTAAGTTTAATGGAAATTTATAAGTTGGGTAAAGTATGAATTCGACCAATAAATACATTGTACTATGTTTTGTAATTGTTTTTTGAATAAACTTGAGGTATATTTGACTCCAATTAAAAATGAAGAGACAAACAAAATAAGATTTCACAAATAATTTTTACAATTTAATTTCTTTCCATGAGAGTATCCATGCAGATTCTGACATAGTACTGAAACATTTAGACATTTGGGCCCCGTTTCCACGACAACGAATTAGAGTTTATCCGCAAAACGTTCTTCACTTTGGGGGGTCCGTTTACACGGTACCAGTGTTCTGATCCACTGTATCCACAAAGTTTTTAATCCGGCTCCCAAGGTGGAAAGATTCTTTCATCGTGCAAATCCCTCCTACAGAGACTGATGGAGGCTACAGAGCCTGTTACTGCTCATCTCTCCCTCCCTCCTACAGAGACTGATGGAGGCTACAGAGCCTGTTACTGCTCATCTCCCCCTCCCTCCTACAGAGACTGATGGAGGCTACAAAGCCTGTTACTGCCTCCCTCCTACAGAGACTGATGGAGGCTACAGAGCCTGTTACTGCTCATCTCCCCCTCCCTCCTACAGAGACTGATGGAGGCTACAGAGCCTGTTACTGCTCATCTCCCCCTCCCTCCTACAGAGACTGATGGAGGCTACAGAGCCTGTTACTGCTCATCTCTCCCTCCCTCCTGCAGAGACTGATGGAGGCTACAGAGCCTGTTACTGCTCATCTCTCCCTCCCTCCTACAGAGACTGATGGAGGCTACAGAGCCTGTTACTGCTCATCTCCCCCTCCCTCCTACAGAGACTGATGGAGGCTACAGAGCCTGTTACTGCTCATCTCCCCCTCCCTCCTACAGAGACTGATGGAGGCTACAGAGCCTGTTACTGCTCATCTCCCCCTCCCTCCTACAGAGACTGATGGAGGCTACAAAGCCTGTTACTGCCTCCCTCCTACAGAGACTGATGGAGGCTACAGAGCCTGTTACTGCTCATCTCCCCCTCCCTCCTACAGAGACTGATGGAGGCTACAGAGCCTGTTACTGCTCATCTCTCCCTCCCTCCTACAGAGACTGATGGAGGCTACAGAGCCTGTTACTGCTCATCTCTCCCTCCCTCCTACAGAGACTGATGGAGGCTACAGAGCCTGTTACTGCTCATCTCTCCCTCCCTCCTGCAGAGACTGATGGAGGCTACAGAGCCTGTTGCTGCGCATGCACATCTCTCTCCCTCCCTCCTGCTCATCCAGTTGTAAACAAACATGGTGGCCCCGTAGCGGTACGACCCGTAGCGGTACGACCTGTAGTGGTACGACCCTTAGTGGTACGACCCGTAGTGGTACGACCCGCGGTCCATATTCTAGTTTTATGGTCCAGATCAGTAGTTTAATAGTTGAGACTCTCCCTGATATCATCCGGTTCCTCATCAGTCCACTAGGATGTCAGGTTCTCTCCAGTTTCTTCACCTTTATAGTGTTTTGTTCTCTGCACACGTCAGTGTCGTTTCATTACAAAATCAAGCAACAGCGCCCTCCTGTGGCCCGGCAGACTAACTACATCGTCTCTGTGTCTGCTGCTGCAGTGGAAACACCCCCACTTTTATTTTTGCGGGTTAGGTGTTGTCACGTGAAACGTTGTCGTGTAAACAGGGCCTTTGCCTATCAGAGTTCATTTACATATTTAATTTATTTACACATTAACAGTCATTTCAATTACCTTAGAATAGTTGAAAACACTGTCTTTATTATATACAAGTACTGCATTAATGATTTAAAGGGAAGAATTAAATTCTTGTGAATACTAGAGAATTAATGACTAGTTTTAGACAAAAATAAATTGTAGTATCATACATTAACTGATATTATTCAGTGACTAGAGTACACCAATAAAAAGACACAAAACTGATGCATGACAGAGTGCAGTACTGTAGAACACAAACTGACAAAATGTGGATCCAGTTTGTCACTAAAATATTTTAAAATAAGTATTGAAGTACAATCAAATGTTCTTATTCCAGGAGTCTGATGGAGGGACAGCTTCAGGAACTTGTTCATCTATATTGCAGTAGGGAAGCACCCATCCACGTTTTGTCACTTCAATCCGATCCCGATACCTGAATTTGTATATCTGCTGATACTATTCTGATAGCAGAGCTGTTTGCTTTAATATTATTATCATTATTGTTGATTTTATATCAGGCTGTAATAAACTCCTCTCTACAGTAAAGTATGAAATGTACTAATGTATGCATGTATTCTCTCAAAAAACAACTTGAGGTTAATATCAGGACAGAAAAAGAAGCAGTACTAAGTATTTTTGTTCCATTTGGACAATGTGGGGGTCTGCGTGACGTCATCATCTCATAATAAACTAGTTCAATTCAATTCAATTCAATTTTATTTGTAAAGCGCTAAATCACATCAACAAACATCTCAAAGCGCTCTTACAATGATAGAGTACAACAGGACCCAACTAAGCCCTTCCAAAGCAAGCAGGTGTAACAAGCAACAGTGGCCAGGAAAAACTCCCTCGCATGGAGAGAAGTTCAAGAACTCCCTCTTCAGGAAGAAACCGTGGGGCGGACCCTAGACTCTGGAAGGACGGCCATCCGCCTTGACCGGTTGGGGGGAGAAGTACATGGGATAGGACAGGGAGAGAGAGGAAAAGAAGAGGGAGAGAGAGAGTGGCAGACAGGCCAGAGAAGTACAAATACTAAGAAAGGTCTATGATGAGCGTTGGTCTGATGATGAACCAATCTCAGTCTGGAGTTTAAGGGCCGTGCTGCTGCGGTGGGGTCCCGGTGCTGTGGGGGGGTCCCGGTGCTGTGGGGGGGTCCCGGTGCTGTGGGGGGGTGGGGTAGTAGGACCGTGGTAACTCCACTCTGTGAGTCTTGGGTCTGATCCCCTGGATCCTGCTCCCCTCCTGTCAGTATCTGGTGGCTCCAGTAATGTTGTTACACAGAGAGAAAGAAAGAAAGACAAGAAACAGAAGCTCCAAATGTAGAGTTCCTCCCTTTAACGGGAGAGAAAAAAATCCCCTCAGCAGTCTAGGCCTAGAGCAGCTCAACTTAGTGGTCCTATTTTATTCCTATTTTATTCCTAAGGATAAGCTTTATCAAAGAGAAGGTTTTTAATCTACTCTTAAATAAACTAATGGTGTCGGCCTTTCGGACCGAGGCTGGTAGTTGATTCCAGAGTAAAGGAGCCATATGGCTGAAACTCCTGCCTCCTGTTTTACTTTGAAGGACTTTAGGGATTACCAACAGTCCTGCATCCTCAGAGCCAAGGGCTCGTGGAGGGTGATACACTTCTAGAAGTTTCTCGATATAGGACGGAGCCTTCTGATGAAGAGTTTTAGATGTGATCAGAAGGATCTTGAATTCTATTCTAGATTTGATGTGAAGCCAGTGTAAGGATGCTAAGACTGGGGAGATGTGCTCTCTTCTTCCAGTTCTGGTTAGTAAACCTGCAGCAGCGTTCTGCTCTAGCTGGAAGATCCTAACAGAGGAGTTTGGACATCCTGACATTAGGGAGTTACAATCATCTCATCTTGAAGTCACAAAGGCATGAATAATTTTTTCTGCATCTTTGAAGGTAGTTCTATCTTTAAAAGCTCAGAATGACTTTATTAATGCCTGGGGAAATTCTTGAGCAAGGCAGCAGCAACAGCAGTGCTTCCAGCTCGAACACAACACAAATGATTGGGACTATTTTCAGGGAGTTTAGCGTGGAGTAGGACGCAGCTTCACGGAGGTGTGAATCGCCTGCTGACAGCCTGGAGGAGCTGCTGCTCATTGTTTTGATGTCAGTGCTGTTCTCCTCCCAGAGCTGGAGTTTGAAAACGCTGACGTCTGGCTGCAGAGCGCCGCCCTGCTGGACTACGGCTTTGCTAACATCCACGTTGCTGTGTTGCTTTGTTAACATCCACGTTGCTGCGTTGCTTTGTTAACATCCACGTTGCTGCGTTGCTTTGCTAACATCCACGTTGCCGCGTTGCTTTGCTAACATCCACGTTGCCGTGTTGCTTTGCTACCATCCACGTTGCCATGTTGCTTTGCAAACATCCACGTTGCCGTGTTGCTTTGCTAACATCCACGTTGCCGTGTTGCTTTGCTAACATCCATTTTGATGTGTTGCTTTGCTAACATCCACGTTGCTGTGTTGCTTTGTTAACATCCACGTTGCTGCGTTGCTTTGCTAGCATCCACGTTGCCGAGTTGCTTTGCTAACATCCACGTTGCCGTGTTGCTTTGCTATCATCCACATTGCCGTGTTGCTTTGCTAACATCCACGTTGCCGTGTTGCTTTGCTAACATCCATTTTGATGTGTTGCTTTGCTAACATCCACGTTGCCGTGTTGCTTTGCTAACATCCACGTTGCTGCGTTGCTTTGCTACCATCTACGTTGCTGTGCTACCATCTACGTTGCTGTGTTGCTTTGCTACCATCCATGTTGCTGTGTTGCTTTGTTAACATCCACGTTGCCATGTTGCTTTGCTTCCATCCACGTTGCTGTGTTGCTTTGCTAACATCCACGTTGCTGTGTTGCTTTGTGGTGTTGTGAGACTAAAATGCGTCCAAACAGCAACATGTTGCCATGAAAAGTTGGATAGCACAGTGCTACTTCCCTATCCTGCTAGCTGGATGCAAACTGTGGACTGGATTTCCTGACTCATTCCTCCTGGTCTCATTGAGACCCGCCTCCCTTCAGGAAATCCAGTCCACAGTTTGCAGCCAGCGAGCAGAGCAGCAGCAGGGAAACACTGGGGATCATTTCAGCACCATGAAGCAGACCAGGATCATGGATCAGACCAGGATCATGACGCAGACCAGGATCATGGGGCAGAAATCTCTGCAGGTTTGATTGGAAATTTCCGATCCGTGAATTACGTTTGTATCGGAACCCGATCCTGATACTGGATCGGATCGGCCCCATGCCTAAAAACCATGAGCCCGTTGGGGCAAGATGGACAGGTGATTGACTTGCCCGAGCAAAGCTTTTAC
Organism: Lipophrys pholis; assembly: GCF_963383615.2. Lineage (NCBI taxonomy): Eukaryota > Metazoa > Chordata > Actinopteri > Blenniiformes > Blenniidae > Lipophrys > Lipophrys pholis. The sequence continues at coordinate 1,054,429 of NC_137632.1, forward strand.
TAGCCCCGGACATTCGGACATTCCTTAATGTCGAGCCCTGCCTTTAGTCTTCCTTTTATAATACAAGAATAATAATTGGTTGTTTTGCCGGGTTAAAACAACTTTAGGCTGCATTTCAGGCTTTAGGAATGTGGGTTAGGCCATTGTTCATTCACTTACTTTCTACTTCAAGACTTTATTAGAATAATGGATAATCAATCACATAAAAGCTTAATATTGGAAACATGTCAATGAAACCCTGGGATTGTATTATTTCATATAAGTTAATTATCAAATTGGAGCTAAACTTATGTGTATAACTAGTTAACTTCATGTTGCTTGATTTTGAATATTGATTACTTCAATAAATGTTGGAGCCATTATGGAAACAGTTGTATTTGTCTTATTTGGCTGAATACTTCATTATACATCAGTTTCTTTTCTTCATAGTTGTTACCCATTTTAAATATAGGAGGGAATTTGAATGAGAACAATGTCTGGTTAATTGTGTTGTTGATATTTTGTGTGTGTCATGTTTGTTGCTTAGGTATGTCCACTATGTTCAGCACACTTCCAGTGTCAACAACCTCATGTGGGACTCCACTATTGTGCTCATATGACCTGACAATCGTCTCTTGTTACACTTCTCTGAGTGAGGAGTCTTGAGTGTTTTGACACACGGAGTTGGAAATGCTTACCCCACAAGATTTCCTCCTAAAAGGAGAGGAGTTTACTGATAGAGTTTTGAGGGACAGAATGTGTGCAGTGGTTTATTTTGGCACACTAAATTCACAGGTACTGAACTGATTGCTTGTCAAACATTTCACCTGGGTTGCTTAACATGTTGACACAACAGTCTGTAAATTTACACCAACATAAACTGGCATCCATTCCCTTTTAACCAGGTAACGAGGTGATCCAGTGCTAACCATTCAGTTTGCTGTGCCTGGCTTGCTGGCTGAGGTCACAAAGCAATCAGCCAGCGAATATGTGCTTCCACTTGATCATATGTACTGTTTTCACATCTTTCCAGAGAAAGCAACCAATGAAACCAACACAACAGATGACTGGGGGCTCATTATGGACATCTGTGATAAGATTGGAACAACAACTAATGGGTAAGCTGGAATATTCTCATCTGAATAATTTCATTACACACACATTTAAGCCACAATAACATTCAATAAAATTTAAAATTGTGACTGTTTACATTTTTTGCAATACTGTGTTTGTTGATATTTCAATACTGAAGTAGCCACAAATTGTGTTGTTTCCTTGTGTTCCAGGCCAAAGGACTGTTTGAGATCCATTATGAGGAGAGTCAACCACAAAGTGCCTCATGTTTCCATGCAAGCTCTCAATGTGAGCGTGCTACTTTGAATAGAGTGAATTAGAATAACTTGCAAAGGAAAAGAGAAGAAATGAACCCAAAACTGAAATGTAATTGACAATAGTCCACTTTAGAAGCGATTCTCAAGATTCAGAATGTGTTGATGAGATGGAGAAGATGTAGTGAAGGAGGACTGTGGCGTCATTTTAGTGCCAAAAACCCAAACGCATAAAAACTGTAATGGTGCAGTTAGACCACTTTCTGCGCTCGCTGTGAATCCTGTCATCTCTCTGCACACGGCGATGTTGAGTTTTGGCACTTTGGGGGCAGACATTGCATAGACGGCCTCATAATGCCCTCCTTTCTGATTGGTCACTTTAAACATCACTTGTTCTCGCTCAGAGCCAATCAGAGGTACAGCCAGGTGAAAAGTAAGTGGCTGTTTCCTGGGAGGGACAAACAACTTTATGGGGCTAATGAAGAGTCTTAGACTTCAGTCTGAGTCATCATAACCAAATACTGTCCCATGGCTCCTGCTATTTTTAGATGTCTACATTCACTCATTTTGTCTTTGTCGTCGTACTTAATACTAGGTTTGATTTATACTGTTAGTTAAAACACGAACAATCAACATGGGGGGGGACTGTACATCAGTTGCAGAGAGGAGAGAGAGCACAGATTGTTAATATGTAGTGACGATGGAACCTCAGACTTGGATGCCTTCATTCTGACCTTGATCTCTTGCAGCTACTCGGTGCTTGTGTGTCAAACTGTGGCAAAATATTCCACTTGGAAATCTGCTCCAGGGAGTTTGCCAATGAAGTGCGAGCTGTGCTGGGCAGGGTAAGTAAACTTCATTCAGTCGCCCAACCCCCCCCCAATCCATCTGGTTTTGCTCTTTGCATTGATATTAAGTGAGCATACGATATGCAGATGTTGTTTAGTGTTGCGATAACAATGTGATTTATGACAAACACCAGCAGATAATGTGATTCAGATTTGTTGCTTGAAGTAACTTTTTCGATGATGGCACATTAAACGTATTTTACAGTTGATTCTGTTTGAGTAGTACATTTCACAGATGATAATCACAAAACAGCTTTAAATCTTAAACAGATCATCTCGTATGTTTTCTCTTTGATAAAACTAAGCTTGTTTTTACTTGTCTGGTGAAGGCCCATCCTAAAGTGTGTGATACGCTGAAGGCTATGATGGTGGAGTGGGCAGAGAGCTTCCAGAAGGACCCACAGCTCAGCCTGATTGGAGCCACCATCAAGTCCCTGAAAGAAGAAGGAATCAGCTTCCCCTCCACGTCCTCACAGGTGTGTAGACGTCACAGCCATGCTGGAAGCGCCACTTTCTGACTGGTGTTGCAGCAGAAGTCGCTCTGTATGTTCCTGTACTCTTTGTGGAGCTGGAGGCTCAGTCGCTCTGAAGTGTTGGGTTGGGTGGAGTGTCTTGTGGAATTTCCTCCTCACATATCTGACATGACTGGGTATATCTGCTCGTCTGTCTCTGCGGTGGACACGGCTGCAGTCTGAGCTCTGTTTCACAAGCCAATAAACTCTCAAGATGCCCTGAAATAGAAAAGTCTTTCCAAAGTTTCTCAGAGTTGGTTCATTTGAATTCAATTGAGAGTTTGTTGTCTCTGGTATAATTATGCAGCTTCGATAAAACCATCATTGCTGAAGCTCTGATAATATGATTTACCATGCCAATTAGAAAGATGTGTGTATATATATATATATATATATATTTATTACTAAAGTTTGCACAATTTCACACTGAAAGATAATTGGAGCAGAAAGACTCGGATCTAGCGACAATGTGAGGATTATAATTCAGATGGTAATATGTAATAGTGCCTATAACTCTTCTGAGTTCCTTCTTTTAAGTTGATTTTAATATTTCAGACTCAAAAAACCAATTAAAACGGTCTCGTTTGGTGTATCTATGGATTTCACAGGTGCTTCCATACCAGCCACTTTTAGTTGGAGCAAGTTGAGTTTTGGGGAAATGTGTGAGCGAGTAAATGTGTCTTCAGCTGAGTGCTGAAGACGTCCCAGTTAAGGAGGGTTAATAAGCTGGAATGGTGCAGATATTAGCTATTGGTGTCTGGTTCATCAGCACGTTTAACTCACACCTTCATTATAGAACAGAAACATTTTGATGCCTTTTGCCGTGTTTCTACCGTTGCCGTGTAAACGGACAACGTTTTCAGAATGCTACTATGTAAACGCGAAATTTGTCTGAAACAAAAATGCAAAAACGACATATTTGGACTTGACATGTTGTCGCGTAAACGGGGCCTCAGTTAACACAAAGCAAAAATGAAAACCAGCTTGACAGTTTGCCGCTGAATTCAAATGTGAATAAATGCTGAGTTAAGAAGTCCTCAAGACGAGTGAATGTAAATCCTCCTGCATTGCGCCGCCTGCTGCTGTTTTCTCGTCAGCTGATGGAGATGAAATGTCATACCTGCTGCACCGCGGATCACCCGCTCTTTACTGCAGACGGTTCATCAGCTCTTATCACAACCTGTTCTCCAGTCACAATGAAGCCAAGTTCATAGTTGTGAAATGATATATGTGGCCGGTTATAGCCATTAGAGAATAATCGATAATCATCCAAACGTTGGCCGATTGACACCGATTTACTGGAGCGAGCTGTTTACTTCACAAACTAGTTAACTTACCACTGGGGTAAACACTTTATTGCTGCTGCCACATTGACTGGCCGTCAACATCTTTGACGTGACGCATCAACGCACATCATTACTAATCAACATATTTACGTCGGTGCGTCACTCCAGCACTAAGATATTTAATTGGTGGATAAATCACTTACTGGAGTCTTGTATTCCATAATATCGGAATGGGCCCTTTAAAAAACCCTTTTTAGTCACACTCTAGTTGCTATGTATCTTTGATAAACTGGACTTCTGTCGAAGTTATCAAACGGTCACTGACTACTTTATACTACTACTACTTTTCCTACTTTATACATAGCTGAGCAATCACATTAACATTTACTTGCACATCTGCTTTTACCAAGACGATAATATTCCAAACATGATAACATTGTCGGTCAGCAGTTTTACCACCACACGAGGGCGAAGTCCAGTCGGAGCCGTGACACATTCCAGGAGAGTTATGTTACATATGATTCAGAAAGCAGCTTCAGTTTGCCAATGCTGAGAACAGTTAGTATTTATTACTATTTTACCTGTTCAGACACATACCAAAGTTCTGTTGCTTATCTCTGCAGTGTCAGTCCGGCGTCTGGTGTTGTGAGACGGCCTTGAAACATGTCTTAAGGGGCTTTTTTCTTTCTCACCAACAAACTCTTTAACACATTTCTGTTTCATTTTGATCCAAAAAGAAAACATTTGACATTCCAGAGGCAGGCGAGTCCTGTGTTGTGTATTCCTCTCCAGAAAATGTTCATGACAGTTCCAGTAATCACGAGAAGGATTTGTATTTTTACAGTTTCTCCAGCTGGCTGTGGAGTTACAATCATAGTGGGAGGGTGAAATAAAATATTTTATCAGGATTTTCCAGCAAAACTCCTTCCAATTCTAAACTGTCATTTTTACTCCTTGTTTGCATTTTCTGCATTTCGGTCTGTTAAAATGTACACAAACGGGCTGTATTGAGTGTTTGCTGCATGTTTCCCAGCCTGTATTGCGTCAAAAGCTGTATTACAAATGGCTTTTCTGGATTAGATCAGGAATATCAGGATGAAATTCAATCTGAGATGGGAATTTACAATTTGCATCTTGGACGACTCAAACACATTTTAGTTCAGGGGCCACATACAGTCCAGTTTCATCTTGGGTGGACTGGACCAGTAAAACAGTGCCATAATAATCTTAATCTCAACAATAAGCCAATTAGAATAATGCAAAATAAACTGTGAAATGTCCAAAAAAACTTCTCCCATAGCTGAAAATCTGCTGATAGATGTCAAACTTACAGGATGTTATACAATCTGTTCCACCTACAGAAAGTTTCTAAAGTATACACCTGGAATTATTCCTTTATATTAAAAAAAAATAAACTGATATTGAAAATACAAAACGAGATAATACATTTGAGGTGTGTGATTTCTTCACAGTTGACTTTGATAGACAGCCCTCCTTGGGAGTAATTCTATACATGGGTGCTACATAGAATTACACATATGTTCATATGTAAATTATCCACAGCATCCAGTTGACCTTCTTTTCCAGTTTGACCTCGCTGCCACGTCAGAGTTGTTAATGAGACGCCTCCAGGGAGGCCGAGTGAACATGTGGTACCCAGCATGAACTGCAGGGGGCATCGCAGTGTCTGACAATCAGTTTATCACCCCCTCTCTGCCCTATACACACACACACACACACACACACACACACACACACACACACACACACACACACACACACGTGATCTTATCTTTCTATATTGCCTGCAGGGGTCCAGCACAAAGGTCAGCACACCTGCTGCGAGCAAAGCATCGGATGATGACGACCTGGCCAAAGGTAAAGTCAGATCACATCATTCAGCTCAGCCTGCACGTCACATTTGTCCTCTTCAGCATTTTAGTTTTAACATACTCTTTTAACCATTGTCACACTAGATTTATTTAGATTTTACAGTTGGAAAATGTGCAATAAGGAGCTGAAATAAAATAAAAATGATATTAAAACTGAATCATATGCAGTGCTGCAAATCTGACCCTCCTCTCCTTCTGTCCACATCTCTTCTGTTCTCTCTTCTATCAATGCCAGCTATCCAGCTGTCCTTGCAGGAGCAGAAGCAGCAGGCGGAGACGCGACCTCTGACCGTTGTGTCTGACCCCTCAAACCATACGAACGGCGGCGGAGGGCAGGAGGCCCGGAAGGTGCGAGCACTGTACGACTTTGAGGCGGCGGAAGACAACGAGCTGACCTTCAAGACCGGAGAGCTGATTCTAGTTTTGGATGACAGGTGATGTTTCTGGTCTTCAAATGACTCTGCTCTCTGTCGTCTGAAAACCTCCTTGGATTCAAGGAGGACTTGTGTGTCTGCACATAAAACTACTGCGTAAACCTTTTATGTGAAGTGTTGAAATAACTGATCAAACAAGTTATTAATGGAGCTTTGTTTTTGTCCTAGAAATGACAGTTTTTTGGTACAGTAAGAATGTAAGCTTTTATAACTTGTAAAATAGTTTAAAACAGCCATAAGAAGCTTTAAGTAATAATTTTCTGTGTCTAACATTACTTTATGCAACCACCCTGATGATTCACATGATGCATATTTATTAAGTAGTTGGACAAAGTCTGCTTGGCACGTCCAGCTCGGTACAAATTTGAAGATGTCTCATTTCTCCAGAAGACTGCACAACTCATTTCATTTGCAGACCCTGCTTTTCTTTTTTCACTCAAGCATATTTTGCCTCGATGTTCATTTTTGTGTCTGCTTGTGTTTACAGCGACCCGAACTGGTGGAAAGGAGAGAACCACAGAGGAGTCGGACTTTTTCCCTCCAACTTTGTCACATCCAATCTGAATGCAGAGCTAGAGATAGGTATGATTAATTAACCTTTCAGTCCATTCAGCTGCACACCGTTGTTTTGTCTTTGCGCTATTACAAGGTGTACCCTCTGTTTCACTGCCTGTGAAAGGCAGATCATGAACTTCCAGTTTTAGAGAGATCATCTTGGGGTGGGGGGTGTACACTCGATGAACGAGACTGAACACGAGGGCAGTATATTGGCTGCTACAGCCAGTTTTAAGTAGCAGCAGCTCAATTTCTTTTCACAGTTTTAGGCAGCGAGCCGTCCAGCAAGCCATCAATCTTCTTCAAAGACGGCCAAAAAAGTGGCCAGTTTGCTGAAAGCCGTCTAAAATATGTATATAGAAGAACTCAGGTGAACGAACTCGTTGTACACGGAGAGGACTGCTAACACACCTTAATGAGCGGACAGCCTCCCGCAGCATGTTTGTGCTGTGAAGATTCACTTCAGTTCCACATAAGGCCTGTGGACCAAAACCGGCCGCTAACGGCTCCAATCTGGCACCAGAAACTACAGAGCAAGCTGGTTATATAGGATTTATTTTTTTTCACTGTATTTTGCATCACAATGTTTCATTAAAAATTACTTTTTGTTGAGATTTTAGTAATTTCAAGCGGTAATTGTGTGATCTTGCAAAATTCGAGACAGTTTCATCACGTACACTGTGGCCACAACAAAGGAAAAACTTTCAAGTGTAAATTCAAAGGTTATTATAGCAATATTTTCCCAGTCCAGCCCACAAAAATAAAGGGACCACTAAAATAACACATCCTAGATCTCAATTAATGAAATATTGCACTTGAAAGTCTTTATTCAATATATAGTAGAGTGTGTTGAGAACAAAATAACATAAGAATAATCAATGTAAATCAAAGTGATTATTCCATGGAGGTCTGGATTTGGAATCCTATCAAAATAAAAGTGGAAAATCACATTGCAGGCTGATCCAGCGTCAAGTAAAATTCCTCCAGACAAGTCGAGATGAGGCTCAGTAGTGTGTGTGGCCTCCCTACAACCCCTGGGCATGTTTCTGATGAGGCAGTTAATGTTCTCCTGAGGGACGGCCTCCTGAAGGACGTTCTCCTGAGGGATGGCCCTCCAGACCCGGGGAGGCCCCAACAACCACGCCAGAGAGCCACGCCAGAATCCCCCCCAGGCAAGAAGAGTCCACAAGAGAAAGATAAAGGGCACCAGGCCCCAACCCAAGCCGCCAATCAGAGACTGGCCGGAGCAGGGCCCCCGGGCTGAGCGGGCCAGGAGACCCCTCAATCCCGGCGGCGGAGCCGCACACCCGGGAGCCGGCCAACCCACCGCCCCCCCCAACCCAGCAGGGTAGAGATGGCCCCAGCCGCTGCGCCCCCCCCCCCCTCCCTGTGGAGCGTTGGATGCATGTAGGGGTGTATTTTGAAGAAGTGGATGTGTCTACGGTGCGGTTTAAAATTGGGGGGTAGCGGGGCCCGGGCGTTCTACCGCTGCCAAGCGGCAGAACGCCGAAAGCGGCTTACCCCCTCAAGAACCTGCGTGACTAGTTGTGGTTAAAATTGCATACTCTCTTTTTGAACCCATAAGATACAAGAAGAAAATCCGGCAGTGACGTCAGACAGCTGCTTTTTCGGCAGGACTGTTCATACTCCAAGGAGAAACTGCCGAACTCGCAGGCCACGCCCTCTCACAGCAGGCCACGCCCCCTCACAGCAGCAACACGTCTGTGAAGCGGCGTTTTAACTTTTCTAACGTTGCTCTACCTGCACTGGCTGCTCCGGCATGATGTGGGCAGGTTTCAGATGGTCCACTGAAACCTAGACATGCCTACCCCCCATGTCCACCACTAAGTTCTTCTGCCCCGCCTCCAGGACGTGAAACGGGCCATCATATGGTGGCTGAAGTGGGGAACAGTGAGCGTCATGTCGAATTAATACATACTCAGCTGCCATCAGGTTCTTTGGTACCAGTGATGCCGGTAACGCGTTACTCCATATGACCACTTTTTTCAGTAACGAGTAATCGAACGCGTTACTATTTCTAAACCAGTAATCAGATTAAAGTTACTTCTCCAAGTCACTGTGCGTTACTATTGTAGAGTCCAGCAGGACGAGTATCTTGTCTGCGAAGCCACTTTATTATTAAACTAAACCGGCCGCTTTTTCATTCTCCAAACGCGCACACACAGTGCATGCAGTCTGACCTGACCCGCCCCCTTCTCCACTCTCAGCCAATCACAGACCGACTCGCGCTAACAACGTATTCAAGTGACACAAAGGAATCGGAACCAAGAAATGTCAACACTAAACCATATCATTGCAACAATAACACAGCTGCAGAGATGTTCAACTCTTTTTGTAATTTTTTTCTTTTTCAATCAATCAATCAACGAAAGACTTAATTTCTTCCCGAGGAGGGTAATAAAAAGGTTGTATAGAGCAGATGGTGCAAATATATGAATAGTTAAATAGTGCAACAACAGACTACAACTACATCCCTGGGTAAATAAATAGCAGTAATAGTAAAAATCTGATAATAAAACCGTGAATCAGATATAAATACAACAAAGAATGAAGATCAAAGGTTAAAATATGTATGAGCTGGAGGCCAGGCAGTGATCAACACAGAGGTTGTGGCAACACCAGTTGTCCTTTTTATTTTGAGACGGTGGGGCGGTGTTGGCAGTCGTTGAAAGTAACTAAAAAGTTACTTACTTTTAAAAACAAGTAATCAGTAAAGTAACTAAAGTACTTTTTTAGAGGAGTAACTAGTAATCGGTAATCAGATTACATTTTCAAGGTAACTGGCAACACTGTTTGGTACATAGTACCAGGGCAGGCAGTGATGAGCTGCAACCGGGTCGAACATGTGGGCTGGCTCCTTGAAGACTGTCCGCCTGGCTGTTACCAACCAGGGTTCTGATGGTTCTGGCAGGAACTCTCCGGGGACCCTCAGCGGCTGACCAGACACCAGCTTTGCAGACGATGACTGGAGATCTTCCTCCTGGGCCGAATGCAGGCCCAACATGACCCACGGCTTTCGGTCGACTCAATTGCAGTCCGTGAGGGTGGCTTGGAGAGCGGCTTTCATTGTGTGATGGAAAGGCTCACAGTCCATTAGCTTGAGGGTTGAAAGCTGTCGTCCTATGTAGCTGCACTCCCAGGCCTTTAGCCACATCTGTCCACAGCTCCGAAGTGAACTGGCAGCATCTGCCTGACGTGACGTCCAAAGGAGTGGCGGACCGGGACATGACACCTTCATGGATATGAAGGTGTCATGTCTCCTCAGTTGATGTCGTCAATGCCAGAGGAACCACCTCTGGCCAACTAGTGGTCCTGTCCACCATAGTGAGGAGTTGAGTGAAGCCTTGGGAGGGAGGAAGTGGACCCACCACGTCCAGATACAAGTGATTGGACCTCCTCTCAGGAATAAGGAATGGCTCCAGGTGTGACGGTGTACCTTGGATTGCTGACACGCCACACAGGAGGCCCCAGCTCCTGACGTCCTTCCTGAGGCCCGGCCAGACAAACTTTGCCCCCATGGAAGACCACATCCTGCAGCTGTAAACCTGTGGCGGCTGTCCTGAAAGCCTGGGTGTCACAGTCAGTTTGCTGGTCACTGGCCATGGCAGCATAGTTTACTTCAAGGTGCACAGAGTTCACATGTGCCCGGGAGAGGCAGTCAGCCACAGCATTGTTTTGTCCGGACACGTGCCGAAAGTCTGTGTTGAACTCTGAAATGGCACATACCGCCCCACCATGTAGACTGAGGCATCGGTGGTGAGCGCTGCCGCAGCTGTTGGAAATGGGTGCACAAGCATGGCGGTATTGGAGAGGGCAACCTTGGCCTTCCCGAAGCCAGGATCCTTTCTGGGGACCAGTCCACGTCCTGCTTGGCCTTTCCGCCCCTCAGCACCTCATACAGGGGGCGCATCAGATGAACTGCTCGTGCAATGAAGCAGTTGTAAAAGTTCACCATGCCCAGGAATTCCTGCTGTGTCTTGATGGTTTGTGGGAACAGAAAAGCAGCGATTGCTTCCACTTTACCCGGTAAGGGCACCACTCCCCGTGAGGATACATGGTGGCCCAGAAACTCCAATTTCTGCCAGTCCAAAGCAACACTTAGCTGGGTTCACGATCAGCCCATGCTCATTAAGTTTCTCAAAGAGCTGCCGCAGGTGTAGCAGGTGCTCCTCAGGTGAGGCGCTGGCCACTAGGATGTCACCCAGATATACCAACAGGAAAGGCAGCCCCTTAACACAGAGTCCATCAAGCGCTGGAATGTCTGTGCTGCACCTTTCAGTCCAAATGGCATCCACAGAAACTCAAAAAGCCCAAATGGTGTGATCACTGCAGTCTTGGCCACGTCCTGCGCATGGACCGGTACCTGGTGGTAACCGCTCACCAAATTGACCTGGGAAAAAAACACCTTCCACCGCACAGAAAATCCGCTCTCATCAGCCACGACAAAATCCCATCCAAACTGACGGCCATTGAAACCCACAGTCAGTGGGTGGTATGAGTGTCTGTGTCTGTGTCGGGGTGGGTGTCTGTGGGGGGGTTGGTGGGGGTGTGGGTTTATCTATCAAGATCGGGGGGAGAATCAGGGGGCGGGAAAGTGGGGGGTGGGTTATGAGGCTTCTGGGGGTGGAGAGTTGACTGTCCTCCAACCGGGGCCTGTTCGGGCCTTTGCTTATCCTGGTCTGGGGGCGGGGCGCGGCGGCTGTGGCCATCTCTGCCTTGCCAGGTTGGGGGAGGACGGTGGGTGGGCCTGCGGGGCTGCCGTCTGCCGGGGTGGCAATGTCCGGGCCCGATGGCCTCGGGCCCCAGGGTGTTGCTACGGGTCCCCCCACAACAGTTCCGGCCACACCCAGTGGACAAACCACACACACACACACACACACAGACTTCCACTCCTCACGAAAGGTGCTTCTGAAGTTGCTTGTTCTCTGTCATCATTTGCTCAAACTTTAAAAATCATGTTCCTCTTTTTGTTGTTGCCTCTTTGTTAATTCATGTTCCTGCTTCATGTTCCTGTCTAGATAGAGCTGCTCAGACTGGTTTATCTAAGAAATCATCTTACTGTCTAGATGGAGCTGCTCAGGCTGGTTTAATCTAGAAAATCATGTTACTGTCTAGATAGAGCTGCTCAGGCTGGTTTAATCTAGGAAATCATGTTACTGTCTAGATAGAGCTGCTCAGGCTGGTTTAATCTAGGAAATCATGTTACTGTCTAGATCAGGCGTCAGCAACCCGTGGCTCCGGAGCTGCATGTGGCTCTTTGGTCCCTCTGCTGTGGCTCCTTGAGCCTCGGTCCCACTGCAGTACATCCCTGAGCGGTACGGTAAGGCAAAGCGCACCCAGACCCAACTGTGTTGCGCGGTCCCACTACTGAGAGTGCGGTAAAATGTAGGTTGCGAACAACGCAGGGATGTAACGTCAAAAAAGCAACAACAGTGGTGCGAAGAATGTGGAAGTTGCGGCAGCTCCGTGGTCGTCTGAAGCCGTAAGCTTCCTTTATCTGTGGCACAGCAGAACACCTTCTCAATCTGGACTGCAGCGTCCATCTCCTGCTGGATCTCCTCTTCTCCTGTCACTGAGAGGAGCGTCTGAACCTCGTCGGATGACCACGGTGCTCTGGAGCGCCACATTTCAATGAACCCAGTCAACAAAACAACCAGTGTGTGCAAAGCGGCGTATGTGAACAATAACGGGAGTGTTTACGACAGATTAGATATTTTAATATTGCAGACTTGTTGAGAGTGTCGATCGTCACTACCAATCAGCAGACGTGTGGTGGCCAGCGCTTCATGCTCACAGAGAGCGGCAGTTATTCACTTAATGCTGGATTGTAAAATCATGAATCACAAAACTGAATGAGATTGAAAGCCACACCACTCACTCATGGTTCTTAAAACCCCGCTCTCCCCCATATATCTGCCCATTTAATAATATTATAGCGACGATGTGGGGGGTGGTACGACTCCCAGTATGTTGTGTTCAGTGGGAAACAGGTCCAAATGGCTCTTTGAGTGTTGAAGGTTGCCGACCCCTGGTCTAGATAGAGCTGCTCAGGCTGGTTAATCTAAGAAATCATCTTACTGTCTAGATAGAGCTGCTCAGGCTGGTTTAATCTAATAACAGTTGTAAAGTACTTGGCTCAGTGTGATAACTGCAAATAATATATGTAGTACAACAAAGGTATTGTATGTTATCCCCTCCCCCTCAACTTCTCTTCTCTCTCTTCTCTCTCTCTTTGAGCGTTCCCCCCCCCGGTCGTGTACGGCAGTCTTACCAACTTCTGACGGAGGTTGGTAAGTGTGTGTGCAAGATGGCGCCAGTGTGTTTGGCCAGCCGTCTGTCGCTGCGCACTTTGGTTTTGTTTGTGGCACTCCTGTCATTTGTTGTAGTGGAAGTCGACTCCTTGCTGGTCTATGATTGCCAAACGCTACTGGATCTTCGATCCTCGAGTCTAGACTTGGTGAACATTGAATGGAAGAGACATGAAAGTCCCTGCCCTCCTCTCCTGTCTGGAATACCAGCTTACCTGCGCCGTGTGCCGGCTCCACCCTCGCGCAGAGCGCGACGCAGACGGCGGGGGAAGCGCAGTGGAAGGCTGGTCAAACTAAAGGCTTGCTTGTTGCTTACTGCCCCTGCGTGCAGCAGTTTTGGATTGACGCGTTTTTTTCCGACCAGATGCCTTGTTCCTGTGGTTGGTTTAGATGATGTGAAGACACGGCTCTATCGCCCCCCTTTTGCCCATGTCCAGCGGCGCGGAGTGAATTTTCACAATCTTCGACCACTAAATCGGACCTTTTTCCGGGCTACTGCGGAGGCTAGCTGTTCTGTGGCTCCAGCCAGGATAGCGCTGGTAAACGCCAGATCGCTGGTGAACAAGACCTTCGTTCTAAAGGATTTTATTGTGTCTCACGGACTGGATTTCTTCTGCGTAACGGAGACGTGGATCGGTGTTGGTGAGACTAATGCCTTCGCTGAACTTCTGCCTGTTGACTTTACCTACCTGTCTACGCCGAGATCAACGGGGCGTGGAGGTGGAGTAGCGACTGTCTTTAAGACTTGCTTTAAATGTACACAGTTCGCTTCGAAAGTTTCTACATCTAGCTTTGAGATAAACGCATTCGTTTTGTCCTCTGATTTTCCCGTGTTGTGCGCCGTTGTGTACAGGCCACCCAAATACAACAAAGACTTCATAAGTGATTTTTCCAATTTCTTAGCTGAAATAATGCCCAAATTCGATCGCATACTGATTGTGGGTGACTTTAATATTCATGTATGCTGCACTGAGAAACCTATGGTGAAAGACTTCTTGGATCTTATTGAAAGTTTTAACTTTGTGCAGTCTGTTTCTGGACCCACACAAGATCATGGTCACACATTGGACCTTGTTTTAACATACGGTCTTTCAGTGTGTAATTTGGAGGTGTGTGATGCAGTGTTTTCAGACCACCTGCCCATTATTTTTGATGTGCCTCTTTTGTGCGATGTCAACCTGTGCGCTCCTGTGCGCCGCTGTCGTGTAATTAACTCTTCCACTGCTGCTCAGTTCTCCATGGCTTTTCACCAGTCACTGTTGGCAAACGATCGTTCTTTTCTCGATTATGATATTGATGAGTTTTCCATACTTTTTGACTCAACTTGCCTATCAATTGTTGACACTGTGGCTCCGCTTAAACCAAGGCGTGCCAAACCTAAATCTGAGCCGTGGCTCAATGAGTCGACTCGTGCTGCTCGAAGTGAGTGTAGGAGAGCTGAGCGAAGATGGAAAAGGGATAAGTTGCAGGTTTCCATTCAACTGTTAAAAGACAGCTTACATACCTATCAGAAAAGTGTCAAATCTGCCAAGGCTATGTACTTTGCTGATATGGTTACGTCCAACAGAAACAACCCTCGGGTTCTTTTTAATATGGTGAATGCTGCTCTTAATGTTCCTCAATCCAATGGCCTAGAGGCAACACCTGAAGTGTGTGAAAACGTCTTGAACTTTTTTATAAATAAGGTTGTGAGCACTAGGGCTCTTTTCAGCCCTCCCTCTGTAGGCATGTCTAACCATGTTTCTTGCTCAGCTTTATTCTGTCAGTTTGAACCTGTCACACTCGCTAACTTGGAAAAGGTGGTCAGTCAAATGAAGCCCGCTGGTTCACCGTTTGATCCTATTTCCCCACGCCTGTTCAAAGATGTGTTTCCCACAATAGCACCCTTTGCTTTGCATTGTGTTAATGGTTGCTTGGCGAATGGGGCAGTGCCTGCAAGTTTCAAACACGCTGTTGTTCAGCCAATAACTAAAAAGCCGGGCCTAAATTCTAACGACCCTTCTAATTTCCGCCCCATTTCCAAGCTCCCATTTTTTTCCAAAATTTTGGAGAAAATTGTTTTCATTCAGATGAAGTCATTCTTGGATGAACATGAGATCCCTGAGGTTTTTCAGTCTGGTTTTAAGAACCTCCACAGTACTGAGTCCGCTTTATTAAGGGTTTTTAATGACATTTTAATGTTGAATGATGCTGGCCATACTGTGGCTCTGGTGCTGTTGGACCTAACTGCTGCGTTCGATACAGTCGACCATGAAATCCTCCTGTATCGCCTTGAAAATCTGGTTGGCATTCGGGGATGTGCCTTAAAATGGTTCAGATCCTATTTAACAGGGAGGAGTTTCTGTGTTAAAGTTGGGGATTGTGTTTCCTCCACAGCCCCCCTGTCGTATGGAGTACCGCAAGGGTCCATCCTTGGTCCTCTCCTGTTTTCACTGTACCTGCTCCCGCTAGGATCTGTTCTCCGTAGATTTGGGGTGTCATTTCACTTGTATGCTGATGACAGCCAAATCTATGTGCCCCTGAAGCGTGAGAATGCTTTCAGTGCCACTCAACTTTTGGAGTGTATTGAAGCAATCAAATCCTGGATGTCTGCTAACTTTTTACATTTTAATGACAGAAAGACTGAAGTCCTCCTAGTGGGGCCGAGCGCTTCTGGTACTGCCGCCCCGGTGAACCTAGGATCGCTGACACAGTTTGTCAAACCAACTGTTTCTAATCTGGGAGTAAAGATGGATCAACATTTTAAATTTGACAAACAGATCAGTGCTGTGGTGAAGGCCAGTTTTTTCCACCTGAGGCAACTCGCAAAGATAAAATCCTCACTTTCAAAACATCATTTTGAAATACTGATTCATGCTTTTGTCACAACCCGGCTGGACTATTGCAACGCCCTGTACACCGGCATCAGTCAGTCCTTACTGACCCGCCTGCAGCTGGTTCAGAACGCTGCAGCGCGCCTCTTGACTGGCTCACAAAAATATGATCATATTTCACCCGTCCTCTCTTCTCTGCACTGGCTCCCAGTGCAATTTAGAATTGATTTTCAAATTCTGTTATTTGTTTTTAAATGTCTTAATGACCTTGCCCCTCGTTACCTGTCCGACCTGCTTGTGTCGTACTCCCCAGCACGTTCACTCAGGTCAGCTGATCAAGCGTTGCTTTCGGTCCCCCAGACGCATCGCAAACTCAGAGGAGACCGAGTGTTTTCTGTGGTTGGTCCCAAACTGTGGAATGAGCTTCCTCTGTTCATTAGACAGGCTGACTCCCTTCATGTTTTTAAATCACATCTTAAAACACGCATGTTCTCTTTGGCTTTTAACCAGTGTTGAAGTTGACTTTTACTGCTCAAAGTGTATTCTGTGCTGCCACTGTATTGTTGCATTTATAATTGTATTTTTATATTGTTGTACAGCACTTTGGTCAACTGAGTTGTTTTTAATAGTGCTTTATAAATACATTGGATTGGATTGGATTGGATTGGAGGAGGCAACAGGAGGAGACTCCAGGTCTCTTTCTGTTCAAGAACAAAAACTGTTCTGACTCCAGAAGGTTCTAGATCACATCATATTGTTGGCCCAAGCTGCAGAACAGGACAAGGGCAGAAGAAAAAAGTTAAAATTTTAAATAAAATAAAAAAGAAACCCACAGTCAGGAACCTGGTGCCAAAGGTGTGGATGGGTTTCCCGCCGCTTGCAACGTTAGTGAAGGATGATGCTCCGCCTCCCGGATACAGTGTCTTAAATAAACAGCAGCTTCCCAGTGTTCCCGCCGCTGGTCTGGCGTTTCCCTGCACAGAGGAGTAGGGCAGGGTGCAGCGCTGGGCTCTGTTCCCGAAACGCCGGTGGAAAAAGCTGAGCTGGCTGTCATTCTTGCGCTGATCTGTAACCGCCCCGAACGAAGGCTGCGCTTCCTCCTCTGGCCGGTGTTCAGGCTGCGCCAGCAGGACAGCATGCACTGTACGGCTGTGATGCGAGCAGGTAGTTGACACAGGAACAGCTGGATGAAAAGGAACTCGGCGTCACCCGATCCTCGCAGCACCAACATGTTATCCATCAGCTCTGTGGGTTCACTTCGCTCGTTCGACATCGGACAGCTGGAACAGCCGGAGGAGTTTAGTTTTGAGCGCGGTGTATTTTTCCTGCTTCGGCAGGTCCCGAAGCAGAACCATCACTCGGTCAATAGTGGAGGAATCCAGCGCAGCGACGACGTGGGAGTATTTTCTCTAACCCCTCAGAGATGGAACGGAGCCTCGATATGTTGGGATCAAGGCTCGATTTGAGTTTTGAGGTCACCGAGTGTGTGGAGAAAGTTTAGTGAGCCTTGTGATGATGGAAAGACGAAAACGAGGGAAATTTCGGCAAAGGACACGTGTCTGACCTCTTAAGTCACATCTGGTCCAGCTTCGGTGAGTTAAGCAAACAAGATTGAGCCAGACAGGAAGTTGCTTTTGGAAATCCTGTCATTTTGAAAACGATGATGACGTTTATGATGGATCATATTTCACCTCGATGGCAACAGGGAAGAAGTCAGAAGCAACAAACCTCACAGAAAAATAACCAAAAATAATACAATCAAGAAACTGCAGCACTTTAAAAGGCCACTGGTGGAAACTGCAGATGCACAAATGATGGGAAAAACACAACCCTGTCAATGCTTGTGGGAATTAGGGGCAACAGAGGGAGCGCTTTGATTTTTAAGAATAAAGACATCACCGTCGTTGATTTCAGCATTTTTATATCAATAATTGATCATATTGCCGGAGCAATAAGACTTTATCACATGTTGACTTATTCTGGGTGTTTTTGGTGAAGTTGCTACAGCAGCTCAGTTTCTGACTGTTAAATCTCGCAGTGTTTTGTGTTGGTGTTTCTGAATGTCGTGAGCAGAAGTGAGTATTGGATTTCTTCATTTAACCAGGGCAAAATGTGATTTTAGTGGCTCATGTTGAGAAGACGACCACTTCTGAAGATAATAGCCTGGAAACCAGAGTGGAGCCTGAGCCGGTCTTTATTGACGAGGTACTTGTTAGTTTTCTCTAGTGCACATTTCTTTTTCCACCCCGAATCACCTCCCGAGGCAGCTACCCACCTTAAATCTGCTGTCCTCTCTCTGCAGGAGAAGATGGACAGAACATTGGCACTGCTGCAGAACGCAGATCCTGCTGAGCCGTCTCCCGACCCCCCCGAGCTGATCCAGCTGGAGGGTAGAAACCTTAATGCCGATGTAAATCCAGTCCGCCTGTGCTACTCTCTTCACTTCTTCGTCTTCATGTTTTTCTTCTCTGGTTCCACAGGTGCATGTGAACAGATGAATCCACTGATTGATGAGAAGCTGCAAGAGATTGACAGGTATTGTACAAGATAGAAGCAGTACAATTCCACATGAATATCAGAATTCACATCAGATTTTCCGTAAAGTAAATATAATAATTTGCCTTGTATGTACAGTAATTTCCTCTGTCTGTGCTGCAGGAATCACTCGGAGTTGTCAGATTTGAACGTTAAGATATCAGAGGCTCTGGAACTTTACAACAAACTGATGAACGAGGCTCCGTTCTACTCGGCCTACTCCAAGATGCAGTCGCAGTACGCAGCAACCGGCTCTGCTGTGGGCATGCAGGTCAGAAACACTTCTGCAAAGCACAACTGGTCCATAACTTAAATATGGAATTATTGCCTCCTGGTCAGATTCTTTCTAACAAATCATTCTATATTGATTTACTTAAACCTGCTCATCAATCTGATCTCTTTATTCAGTGTTCATGTAAACAAGACAATCGGATCCCTCATGGGAAAGAAATAAGTCAGATTGTCATAATATGTAAATGCAGCTTCACTTTTTAGATGGAACTACAACTTAACTCCAAACCTCTGTAACATCAGTATATTGTTCACGAAACAAGATGGAATGAAAATAGCTGGAGAAATGACTTCAAACACCTTCAGCTGCAATATTAATAATTGACTCCACTATTCAGAATCTACAGAACTTTTGATGCAACATTAACAAAGTATTTGGAAAAGAGTGCACACATTTTGTCTCAGTCACAGTGGTACAGTACTTTAAAGCGCGTATGACACCATATACCATGTTGATTTAATTATTTTCGCCGTCAAACATAACAGTGAAAGGCATAATGGCCTTCATGGGACGCCCCCTGGAATTTACACTTTTTAGAATTTTGCCCTGTTGACAAGGTAACCCTCTCGGGGAGGCGGAGCCTGGAGAGGAATGAGGAAGTGACGTAGCAGGAGGAACTCTTTCTCTCGGTCCGCAGGGAATGCTGTGTTTTCACATTGTGTTGGTGCTTTTTTTTTTTGACTGGATTTTCAACACAGAATGATCTAATACATAAACATATAGTAGTAGACTCTACTAGATTGTGTATGTCTACACAATAGCCGTACTCTAGTAGACCGTCCACGATATGGTGTAGACAAGAGGCTCTCCACATATACAGGTACTTCTCAAAAAATTTGCATATTGTGATAAAGTTCATTATTTTCCATAATGTAATGATGAAAATTAGACTTTCATATATTTTAGATTCATTACACACAACTGAAGTAGTTCAAGCCTTTTATTGATTTAATATAGAGGATTTTGGCAAAAAAGTAAAGAAAAACCAAAAATCCCCATCTCAAGCAATTAGCATATTTCATCTGACCAATAAAAGAAAAGTGTTTTTAATACAAACAAAAGTCAACCTTCAAATAATTATGTTCAGTTATGCATTCAATACTTGGTCGGGAATCCTTTTGCAGAAATGACTGCTTCAATGCGGCGTGGCATGGAGCCAATCAGCCGGTGGCACTGCTCAGGTGTTCTGGAGGCCCAGGATGCTTTGATAGCGGCCTTAAGCTCATCCACAGTGTTGGTCTGGTGTCTCTCAACTTCCTCTTCACAATATCCCACATATTCTCAATGGGGTTCAGGTCAGGAGAGTTGGCGGGCCAATGGAGCACAGTAATACCATGGTCAGTAAACCATTTGCCAGTGGTTTTGGCACTGTGAGCAGGTGCCAGGTCATGCTGAAAAAGGAAATCTTCATCTCCATCAAGCTTTTCAGCAGATGGAAGCATGAAGTGCTCCAAAATCTCCTGATAGCTCGCTGCATTGACCCTGCCCTTGATAAAACCAAGTGGACCAACACCAGCAGCTGACATGGCACCCCAGACCATCACTGACTGGGGGTACTTGACACTGGACTTCAGGCATCTTGGCATGTCCTTCTCCCCAGTCTTCCTCCAGGCTCTGGAACCTTTATTTCCGAATGACATGCAAAATTTGCTTTCATCCGAAAAAAGTACTTTGGACCACTGAGCAACAGTCCAGTGCTGCTTCTCTGTAGCCCAGGTCAGGCGCTTCTGCCGCTGTTTCTTGTTCAAAAGTGGCTTGACCTGGGGAATGCGGCTCCTGTAGCCCATTTCCTGCACACGCCTGTGCACGGTGGCTCTGGATGTTTCCACTCCAGACTCAGTCCACTGCTTCCGCAGGTCCCCCAAGGTCTGGAATCGGTCCTTCTCCCCAGTCTTCCTCAGGGTCCGGTCACCTCTACTGGTTGTGCAGCGTTTTCTGCCACACTTTTCTCTTCCCACAGACTTCCCACTGAGGTGCCTTGATACAGCACTCTGGGAACAGCCTATTCGCTCAGAAATGTCTTTTTGTGTCTTACCCTCTTGCTTGAGGGTGTCAATGATGGCCTTCTGGACAGCAGTCAGGTCGGCAGTCTTACCCATGATTGCGGTTTTGAGTAATGAAACAGCTGGGAGGTTTTAAAAGCCTCAGGAATCGTTTGCAGGTGTTTAGAGTTAATTCGTTGATTCAAGGGTGGGTGTGGTGCTCCAGATGATTAGGTTAATATCTCATTTAGAGTACCTTTTCATGATATGCTCATTTCTTGAGATGGGGATTTTTGGTTTTTCTTTACTTTTTTGCCAAAATCCTCTATATTAAATCAATAAAAGGCTTGAACTACTTCAGTTGTGTGTAATGAATCTAACATATATGAAAGTCTAATTTTTATCATTACATTATGGAAAATAATGAACTTTATCACAATATGCAAATTTTTTGAGAAGTACCTGTAGTGAAGGATCTACTAGCTTATGTCACTAAGGGACAGATTGACGGCAGAGTTCATTTATTATTAGTCCCTCATTTTTTCTCTGACGAGAAATTTCTTCACCAAATGGATCGTCTTCAGCAGACACACAGAGCAGCGGTCTAGGGAGGTGATGGAGGCTGGGGGTGTAGCTCAGGAGTAGGTGATGGACGCCAGGGGTGTAGCTCAGGAGGAGATGATGGAGGCCGGGGGTGTAGCTCAGGGAGGCAAATAATTTGGACTATCAGAGTAAACCGGAGTACTGGAGGGGAGGGGAGGGAGAGGAGAGGGGAGAGAGAGGGAGAGGGAGGGGGAGAGAGACTTTTTTTTTTTTTTTTATTATTTACCTGAGGCCTTCTGGCTGTTACTGCTGGAGCCTGGTACTGCTGGAGCCTGGTACTGCTGGAGCCTGGTACTGCTGGAGCCTGGTACTCCTCGTACGTCACAGCAAGATGGAGGAGGTTGAGAAAGCTTGATGGGTGGAGATCGAGAATCACAACTTAATTTCACTAGTTTTTTGTAGTTTTTTTTTACCTGCGGATGACGGCAGTATGACAAAAATGTTTTATAATAAAAATTCTTTTATTTTGTATTACTTTTTTTCAACAATATTTTGGTGTCATCCACTCTTTAAACTTGAAAAATTTGTTTAGTTCCTTCAATCCCTCTTTGCTTCTATTTATTCAAATACTGTGGAGCTTAGAGTTTCACATGATGGACAAATTTGACCTCAGTTGAGGCAGAATAGTAAAAAGATAATATGATAACCACAAATTCCCGCCTTCATTTCAGTCCAAAGATGCAAAAGTAGATATTGATGATTTCTTCTTGCTGTTACCTCGTGTCTTCTAAGGCACATTTATCATTATCACACAATGTGCATCAAAGATTTGGTGATGGTTTTATGCTCATTTCATTTCTTCCAAGTTCTTGGGGAGACTTTCCTCTAAGTGTTATATTTGGACCTGCTAGAAGTTTTCAGTGCCGCGGCTTCAAACCCCAGCGTGTTGTGGGAGTGCAGCTGCCGCCTCCTCGTCTCTGTCCTGGTCAATAAGAGCCCAGCCAAGTCGTACATAATTGAAGAGTGTATTCAGGCTCTGGCTTCACTCTTCAGACTGAAGCTTTGAAACCAGTGGAAGGGGTGTGTTTGCACCTTGTGTAATCAGTGTTGTAGTTTAGGCTTCTTGTCGTCACCGTCGCCACAGTTGATCCTGCTTTTCAAGCAGCCTTTGTTTTTTGTCGTCCCGGAGCCTCGGAGGTTGCTCCAGTTTTCTCAGTGATGACTGGTGTTGCTGTCTCTCCCCCGAGATTCACAGGAAGGTCCACTCCACCGCACTGCCCCACACCGCCGCCATAGCCCTTCTGTTTTTATGCTGAGCGCCATAAAACACGACAGGCAGTAAATGCACCGTCAACAACATGGATGCTGTTAGAACATGCAGATTTCATGGGAATGGAGACACTGTTTTACATTTTCCATCAGGAATCTTGCGTGAATAGAGAATATATTCAGAGTTCTGTCTATCTATCGCTCTATCTCTTTCTATGTGTTTAGCTCTCTTCTGTCTATCTCTCTACCTCTATCTCTATCTCACTCATTTCCAGAGGTTACTGTGCTCTTATCTTTCAGAGATAACAAATACAAATGACAAATAATCGTAATAAGGGCTGCATAACAATGTACTCTTTAGGGCTTCTTATAATCCTTACTAAGAATTTAAAGTGTTTAGTTTTTCAACTGTTTATTTCCTTGAGCCTTAAAGAAATCGTTCTGCACTTTTTTTGATGTGATGTAAAAATACATAATTCAGTAAATAATTGAGGCAAATGTACATAAGAGTTAAATATATTAAAGCTACTGTGGAGTTACCATCCTCACACATCCATCTGCTCAGGATAGTTTGAGTCACTAGTTTGAATAGTATGTGAGTAGAAACTATATAAATAAAATACAATAAAAACCCTCCACACACACAGGGAGAAAATACAAGCTTCAACAGAGTTATGCTCGTTCTGATGGCCACACATTGCTGAAGCAAAAACAATTCAAAAGAGAAATGAGGTGCTTAACAGTCAGATGGTTTTCAGAGATGCAGTATGCGTCACCTCCACTGAGCAAACGCACTTTCTCTGATGTATTAACATTTTTAAAGAAGTTAAGAACTGTTGTCCAAGCACCTCTGAAGAGCAATCAACACTACTATTGACCGCTGAGACATAAGTTGACTTGAGTTTTGCTCAGTGAGACGTATCTAATAAATTTTGTGAGGTAACAATTTCTAGACACAAACAATAATGTCATGATGGCCAACACATGAGCAATGTGACCATTTCATAAAGTTAATAACAGCAGTCATATTCTGGACCTTCTGACGCTCAGCTCTGTATTAAAACCTCCTCTCTCCTCCCCCGGTCTGTTCAGAGCTACCACGGACAGCCTGGCGTCCCGTACCTGCCCCCAGCGATGCCCCAGTGCCCCCCCGTGCAGCCCTACACTCTGCCCAGTGACCAGCCCGGACCCCTGCACTCCCTGCCCCCCGCCGTGTCGGCCCCACCCAACAGCCAAGCTGCTCACACTCCCTACATGAGGTGAGGCTGTCAGGAGACACTGACTGCATTTTAAAAATGTCTAAACTAAGCGGATCTTTATTACTGTAGACAAAGTCTGTTAATGGCTCTGCTTCATTCCCACCCGGCTCTCGAAATGCCCCCTGTGTTTCCTTCACAGCAGTGGCATGAACGCTCAGTACATGAACCATGGCACGGGAACTTCTTACCCCCACCAGACGGGCGTAGCCATGGATATGCCGGCCTATCACGGCTCCGGCATGGCTCCGGTGTCCTACCCGGTGGCTGCGGCCCCTCACCAGGCCCCCCAGCAGCACCAGCAGCAGGCGGCGTATTACCAGCAGCCTCTGCTGTGAGACTCCTCTGACGGCAAACTGGAGATAAAAATACATCGCTGATATTTCACCGTCTGTCTGTCTGTCTGTCTGTCTGTCTGTCTGTCTGTCTGTCTGTCTGTCTGTCTGTCTGTCTGCGTGTGTCTGCGTGTGTCTGCGTGTGTCTGCGTGTGTCTGCGTGTGTCTGCGTGTTGGTGCCTATCAAGCTGGACTTGAGGTTGAACTGATGGAGGTGTGTAGGTCACAGCGGTCTGCCGTGTATGGAGTCGGAAGTCAGCTGCTGTGCGGGAGGCTGAGGTGGTGCAGGGTTTCCTCTCCTGTTTTCTTCCTCCTCTTCTGATTGGCTGACTCCAAGCTTCGCCAGTCTCCATAAAACGTCACAGGTCAATATAAGCCCACTATGTAAGGAGCAGTCATTATCTACTTTATGGGGGTGAGCAATTTACCAACTGTCGTTCCCACACTATGCTCCTCCCACACTATGCTCCTCCCACACTATGCTCCTCCCACACCATGCTCCTCCCACACTATGCTCCTCCCACGCCATGCCCCTCCCAAGCCATGTCCCTCCCACGCCATGCCCCTCCCACGCCATGCCCCTCCCACGCCATGCCCCTCCCACGCCATACCCCTCCCACGCCATACCCCTCCCACACCATGCTCCTCCCACACCATGCCCCTCCCACACCATGCTCCTCCCACACCATGCTCCTCCCACACCATGCCCCTCCCACACCATGCCCCTCCCACACCATGCCCCTCACACGCCATGCCCCTCACACGCCATGCCCCTCACACGCCATGCCCCTCCCATGCCATGCCCCTCCCACACCATGCTCCTCCCACACTATGCCCCTCCCATACTCCGCTGGTGCACAGAGGATCCGGACCCTCTTCAGTCGGGTGAAGAAGGTTGAATCACCGTCACCATCACTAAAGAACACCGCACACTTGGCGCGGAGGGGAAGACAGCTGCTGAGGTGGTTCATCAATGTCTATATTTGATGCGTTCAGCCACAATTCTGCTGCGTCTTTGAGTTTTCTGCCTTTCAGCTTCAAACAGCTTCAGCTGGACCAGAACAGACCAATGAAAGCTTTCAGCCACTTTCTCTCATGAGGACTGCACCATCAACACAACCACCCTCCTAAACTCAAATAGCCAAAGACTTTTTTTCAACAAAACCCCCCTGAACCAAATATAAAGACTTTGATCTTAAAAAATACTATTATCTTAGTATTTCTGCTACATGAAGGTAAAATACTAACAAGAAGTGGACAGCATCATAAACAACTGGCTTGGATTTAGAATAGAACCTTTTGTTAAAAGAAATGACTTCAGCTATTAGTTTAGGAAGGTGTACCAGTGCTGCCAGTCGGCTGGTTTCCAGAGTAAAGAGAAGCGTGTTGTGATGTGGGAGGAGAACCACGGTGCAAGGCACCACAAGCGAGTGTGAAACCAACTCACTTCACACCTAAACAGCAGTTTGAAGTCGACGACGGCCAACATGTTGCATCTTCTGGTATTTAATAACTCTCAGCCCAGCATCAACACATCTTGTTCTTCAGTGCTGTTTTGGTTTCAAATTGTTCTAATGTACCACTGTGAGCATGATGTGGAGAGTTGTTTAACCACATTTAGTCAGGATTTGGTGGTTCAGATTTCTGTGTGCACACAGGTTTGTGTGTCTAAAGCAAGGCTTCAACATATAAGCACAAGTTTAGACGTGTCCAACAAAATGTGTGTGTCCATAATACAATTTGTGTGCGAGTTTGGTCCATGCATGCTTAAATCTACCTGTAAATGTCTGTCACCTCAGGCGGATTGGCAGTGACTGTAATATTGTGTGTGTAATCCATAAGCATTATCACAGTACTATTTAGTAATATACTGGCTGTACAGCTGAAGAGAGACATACAAACCAGAAGGCCTGATGAGTCTGAGCCTGCCAGTCGCACTGAGGGCAGAATAACCCGAGTGTGCCATAGATTTGTGTTGCTGCAGGACAGTAAAAATCAATAAATCAAACTGAGGAATGCCTGAGGTGAAGATGGAGACGTTTACAGGTCCTTGTAGCAAGCAACACACACACACACGCACATTTGTAACGCACACGACTGTCATTAGCAAGACACAGATATTGTATTGGGCACATGAATCTAATTACTCATCTAAAGCTGTGCATGCATCTGCAAATCTCTATGTGCAGATGTAAGTATGGACAAAAAGTTTAATTGCAAAGAGACACACAACTTTTATTCCACATGTGCAGGCTAATAAATCTTGGTACACACACACACACACACACACACACACACCTCATTACAAAGACTAGACTGTCCACGTGCACGCAGAAGTTACTCTGCGAGTGTTTGGACCTGGTAGTGACTGGAACACTCCGAGCAGGAAAACCAGGATCCAATGAAGACAGAAGCTTCAGTTGTCTTCTCTTTCGTCCTCACCAGCATCCGTCTCTTCAGCTCATCTCTCTTTTCCTACGTCCACAGGGTGAGAAGTGGACTTCTCCGTCAGCTCACTGCCTTGGAACAGACTCTGTGGGGTTTTTAGGATATTGAAGTGAATTGTGTGTTTGTTTTTTTCACACGACCATATATGTTTGGAGGTTGACAGAGTTTGGGTTGATGGTCTAATTTTAGCCTGAGCTGAGAAGTAGTTGAATGTTTGTTCATCAGATTAAATGTCTCTTCATGGTTCCCCCTCTGTTTGTTTCTGTTGAGAGGAGCCTGTTAGGATTGTGTGTTATGCAAATGTCAAAACAAAAACATGTTCACTGTCTACATACTAAAAACTTTCTAAACTATCAGCGACATTTGCCGACACTTTCTTTAAATCTGCTTTTTCGGAAATGTAAATAGATCGAATTTTCTTTAACAAGAGTTAGTGAAACCTTCAGCCGCTGTTTGAATGAAGAAGTGTGGAACAACCCGAGTTCAGATTAAAGTAGCTTTCATAGTCCGGAGGACCTGGAAGCACCCTCATGCTCAAATCGCTGTATATTAGTTGTAAAATATCTGGGTTTCTGAGTGATGTTGGCATCGCACCTTAGCTTTGTAAAACATTTATTTACCATTGAATGCCTTGTTTGTGTGTTGGAATCAATGAACGGCGACAGCAAGGACTTCGGAGAGCGGCAGCATCTTCTGGATCTGTATAATTCTGTATATTTAAAATATTCCAGGAAAAAGTTCCTTTATCCTGGATTTTTAAAATAAAAAATGCTTTTGTAATGGAGCAAACATGAATATTCTTTGAAATATAATAATAAAAAACTTGTATATAGAATCTTTGCCTTCTATTTTCTAATGAATGATCTTATTAATATTGCATGTATTGGAATATTGGTGCAAATTTCAACCCTCCTTTTTTGTTTCCTCTTCACTATTGCACTTTTTCTAACAGTTCTTGCTTTGTTTTTTTAACAGAAGACATAACATCAAATATAATAGTCCTTTGACTGGGATTTCTTTCCTTCTTACATACGAAGTCAAATCTGTGTAGTTTCTCCATTTATATTTTTCCATTCAGTGAGAGTTTACAGTTCATCCTGAAGGTGGGTTCTGCTCGGGACCCTGCATTAGATGGATGGAGGAAAGTTCCTATGGAGCTGTAGAAGTAATTACACACACACACGCAATTAAGAGGTGATTAATATAGTATCTGTGGGCTGCTGTAATTAGCCTGTCCTATTCCCCTGCACTCATCAGCTGCTGCACAAGATGTACAAGCCAATTACTGGGCCCACCCAGCACACATCATTTATTCATCAAAATCTCTTCATAGTTTCAGAAAACGTCTGTGCTGCTGCTCGGAGGGTGAAATCCTGAAGCGGCCTGTTCTTCTGAAATGACAGTGGCTGTTTCAGGGTTGGACAGACCTGCTGGAAGAGGCTGGCTCTGCTCCGGATGGCTCGTTTGATCGTCTGTTGTTGGTCCCGGTGCCACAACTACGCAAGAGTATCAGGGCCAATTAAGAAAAACATTCATTTGGAGGTCAAATTAAAAAAGAAATAAAAATCCTTGTGCACGGAGAGAAAAAAATAGAAAATCGATGTCAAAATCTTTTTTTTTTCTTTTTTAAAAAAAATACAAACTGGAGAAGTCTGTCTCCTCTGGTCCATCACTCATCATTTGCCCGTGGATGCCGAAATACTCATAATAAATTACATAATTCTGAGTATATAGGGTTGCTTACTGCTGATGGACATCAGATTTTACTCAGGATTTCCTTGTTTAATTATAATATAGTTATAAAGCACCCGGGATCAGTGCCTTTGTCCCTCTTACTCAGTGAGGAGGGGGGGGGGGGGAGGGGGGGGAGACCTGCAGGCTGCTGCTTCTCTTCACAGTCTATACTGATGAAACTGAAGCCCGTTCTGAAGCATCGGTTCACCACTTCATTAAACCGCCTGCAATGCCTCTCTGTTGATCAGTAACATGTGTTGGCATGAAGGTGGACCAGAGGAGAGGCTCGCTTCAAAATGTATAAAAAACTAACTTCCTTTTTTTTCTCCGTGAAAAAAAAAATCTCAACTTTGATTTTCAACTTTTTTCTGAGGCACATGAGCGGGCCTGAGCAGCTCTATTTAGACCGTAACATGATTTTCTAGATTAAACCAGCCTGAGCAGCTCTATCTGGACAGTAACGTGATTTTCTAGATTAACCAGCCTGAGCAGCTCTATCTGGACAGTAACGTGATTTTCTAGATTAACCAGCCTGAGCAGCTCTATCTAGACAGTAAGATGATTTCTTAGATTAACCAGCCTGAGCAGCTCTATCTAGACAGTAAGATGATTTCTTAGATTAACCAGCCTGAGCAGCTCTATCTAGACAATAAGATGATTTCTTAGATTAACCAGCCTGAGCAGCTCTATCTAGACAGTAACATGAAGCAGGAACATGAATTAACAAAGAGGCAACAACAAAAGAGGAACATGATTTTGAGAATTGAACGAATGATGGTAGAAAACAAGCAACACCTCTCATGAGGAGTGTGTGTGTGTGTGTGTGTGTGTGTGTGTGTGTGTGTGTGTGTGTGTCCGGAACTGTTGTGGGGGGGCCTGTAGCAACACCCTGGGGCTTGAGGCCATCGGGCCCGGACACCGCCACCCCGGCAGCCCCCCAGACCCAGGGAGGCCCCAGAAAACTACACCTCAGCCCAGAAAGCACCAGACGGAGTATCCCCAACCCAGCAGGACAGAGAATGCCCCATTCCCCCAGCCCCCAGACCAGGAAGTGCGAAGGATCGGCCGGGCCCGGTCGGCCCCCCCAGGTGCGCCATGCCTGAGCGAGCGCGCCCCCGCATCCCAGCCGCACTCACCCGGGGTGAGACCACAGCAGGAGGTGCTGGGGGAATCTGGCCCAGCTGGACCCCCTGCGCTGCCCCACCCCACTCCCAAGCGGCCGGCCTAAAACACGGGGAACAACACCCACCCTGACAAGGCGCCGCAAGAGGACCCAGACAGGAACATCCCCCCCCCCCCCCCCCCCCCACCACCTAACCCACCTCCCATATTTTCAGGTCCAAGAGCCCCACCCTCCCTCACCCCCCCCAGATCCGGAAGTGAGGCAGACCCGGAGTGCGGCAGCAGGGGCCAGCCTGCCCCACCGGGAGAGGGAGGTAAAGGGAGCCCCCGGTGCCGCAGCAGGCACCCCCACCAGAAAAGGGAGGGCACCCCACCCCCAGGGCTCCGAAGCCCCACACCCGCCCACCCCGGCCCCAGAGCCCCGGGTCAAGCCCCTCCCCCCACAGGGCTACATAGTATATTTAATTATAGGGGACCAGGTGGACTCAAATTGTGTCAAATGGTTTTTCGTACAAGCAGAAATTCTCTCCACTGTGATGTGGTCTAGAAGTAAGTTTTTAAATAACTTTATACTCAGATTACTTTGGGATTTACAGTTCATGAGCCTTTTCTGCGACGCTTAGGGAAACCAGGAGCATCAGGACTCTTTTATTCTCTTTTAATTCACCTGACAAGCAAAGTGCAGATGAGACTGGAATAGGGGGGCCCAGGTAGAACCATAAACCTTCACTGATCTTTAGACAGAACGTTTGGACTGTGTACACAGCCATAGTGTGTGTAGATAGTATCAGGAGATCACAGTGTGTAGATAGTATCAGGAGATCAGTGTGTGTAGATAGTATCAGGGAGATCAAAATGTGTAGATAGTATCAGGGAGATCACAGTGTGTAGATAGTATCAGGAGATCAGTGTGTAGATAGTATCAGGAGATCAGTGTGTAGATAGTATCAGGAGATCAAAATGTGTAGATAGTATCAGGAGATCATTGTGTAGCTAGTATCAGGGAGATCACAGTGTGTAGATAGTATCAGGAGATCAGTGTGTAGATAGTATCAGGAGATCACAGTGTGTAGATAGTATCAGGAGATCAGTGTGTAGATAGTATCAGGGAGATCAAAATGTGTAGATAGTATCAGGAGATCATTGTGTGTAGATAGTATCAGGGAGATCAAAATGTGTAGATAGTATCAGGGAGATCAAAATGTGTAGATAGTATCAGGAGATCATTGTGTGTAGATAGTATCAGGAGATCAGTGTGTAGATAGTATCAGGAGATCACAGTGTGTAGATAGTATCAGGGAGATCAAAATGTGTAGATAGTATCAGGGAGATCAGTGTGTGTAGATAGTATCAGGAGATCACAGTGTGTAGATAGTATCAGGGAGATCAAAATGTGTAGATAGTATCAGGGAGATCACCTGTGCAGTTTGAACATATGATAGTGGGAGTGAGACCCATCTTGAACATCCTTTGTATTGTAAAGTACTCTGTGAAGGACCTTGTATTGTAAAGTACTCTGTGGAGGACCTTGTATTGTAAAGTACTCTGTGAAGAACATTGTATTGTAAAGTACTGTGTGAAGGACCTTGTATTGTAAAGTACTCTGTGAAGGACATTGTATTGTAAAGTACTGTGTGAAGGACCTTGTATTGTAAAGTACTGTGTGAAGGGGCTTGTACTGTATGAGCAGTATGGTGGTGTTATTAGAGTACTAATGTACTAGTACAGAGTAGTGACCAAACGTTGGGTCTGTTGATGTTGAGATCTTCTTCCCATCTGGAGGTTGAAGGGATGTTGAGATATTTGAAGCTACAGGATTGAGATGATTTTAGAAAGAGGTTTAGAAATCTCTCTATGTTCTGAAGAGAGATGTGAATAATTATAAATCTTCCCTCTGGATCTGTGATTGTGTCTTTACAAGACAATTGTATTTTATTGTTGATTAATGTAGCTCCGCCTCTCTGCTGGGAGTTCTACCAAGCTGAGTGTGTGTGAGGGAACTGTGGGTGAAATCAGTTTGTGATGTCCTATGGTAGGTGTGTGTGTCTCTGGTAATAAGACAATGTCTCTGGTAATAAGACAATGTCTCTGGTAATAAGACAATGTCTCTGGTAATAAGACAATGTCTGCCTGGAGTTTAAGTGTTCAAAAACTTCTTGTCTTTTTATTTGTGATCCCATTCCTCGTACATTCCAGGTGACAAACCTGAACCTGTTCCTCGTTACACTCATCTTCTTGGTGTGTTTTCTATTGCTGTGTGTGTGTGTGTGTGTTAGAGTGGTTATACTCAGTGTGTGAGGACCATCAGTAGAGCCAGGGGGGGACGGCGGGGTCCTGGAACAGCTGGCCATTGACATTCAGCCTGTCCACTGTGAGGACGGCTCGGGATCCCTCAGCGATGAGCGGCGGCGGTCCAGGATGTCCTTCTGGAACTGCTCGTTGACGCTGAAGTCCGTCCCTCTCAGTTCCCTGCCGCGGCTCTTCACCTGCTCTTCCTGTTTGAAATGGTCAAACATGGAGACGACGGGCTGCGGGCGCTGGTTGTCCTGTCGTCTTCCTCCCAGGCGGTGGCCGCGGGCGCTGGTTGTCCTGTCGTCTTCCTCCCAGGCGGTGGACGCGGGCGCTGGTTGTCCTGTCGTCTTCCTCCCAGGCGGTGGCCGCGGGCGCTGGTTGTCCTGTCGTCTTCCTCCCAGGCGGTGGACGCGGGCGAAGGTGATCTTGTTCACGGTGTCTGTGGGCAGCTTCTATGGATGCCTCGGCATCCTCCTCCGCCCGCTCGGGCAGTCCCGCAAAGACGAGGTTGTCCCGCATGCTCTGACTCTGGAGATGGAGGATGGACTCCTTCGTCTTCTTGTTCTCCCGCGTCAGCCTGGTCAGTCCTTTGCTCAGTGTCCTCACCTCGTCCCGAAGTCCCTGGTTCTCAGCAGTCAGTTCCACCACCTGCTGTTGGCTGAACTCCAGCGAGTCCCGGAGAGCCTGAAACTGGAGGTGGAGCAGCTGGACCAGAGCTACCGGGCCTCGAAGCTGGACAGCTTGGTGTTGATGCTGTCCAGGATGTCCTCAAACTGTTTGATTATCCTGATTCATAAGCAAAAATGATAAAGATTGAAACAAAAAAGGCTTCAAAGATTTCTATTCTATACTTAATAATTAGTCTTGAATATATGTATTGTTTTGACTTTAACTGGAACCATTTTCCATTGTGGTACTTTTTTTGAGCTAAGACTGCTCATACATTACAATATGGCTAAAATAGCCACAACACCTAAAATGGCTGACACAGCAATTAAAATGGCTGAAGTAGGAAAAATCCATGAAAGGAAGGCAAAATAAATAATTTAAATATGGCTGCAAAAGCCCCACAAATAAAAATTCTATGTAAATTGTAGCTATGAAACTTAATGAATACAACCTCAGTATGTGCAGAAATGTTTTGAGTTTTTCTTAATTCCACATTATTAACATGTTTTGGAGCTGAACAGCAAAACCCTTTTATTTGGAGGGAAATTGCAGAACATTGCTATTTTGCTCATAAACGAGAACAATTAGAAGGCGAGATATCAAACTAGATGAGTTAACATGTTTAATTTGGGCAATACCTTATTCTTTTTAAACAACATGTAGTGTGGTGGAGCAGTGGAGGGAGGAGGAGGCAGCGCTCACTCCCTGCAGGAGAATGGTCAGTACATATTGTCAGTACACACCTTCTTCCTCCCTTCTTCCTCTCCCTGTTTCATATGTCCTTTTGGGGTTTATCCCGATAAAGCTGCTAAAATGGTTAAAGAAGATAAAATGGCTCAAGTGGCTAAAATGAATGAATTGCCTAAAGTGACTAAAACGACTAAAGAAAATAAAATGGTTTAAGCAGCTAAAATGGCAAAAGCGGCTAAAAAAGCTAAAGTGGCTAAAATGAACAAAATGACTAAAGTGGCTGAAGCAAGAACGGAAGGGAAAAAACCCACGAATAAAACATAAAAAATTACTAAAATGGGCTATGAAATCAATAAACAATATGTGAATTACAGCCATGAAACTTGATGAATGCAATGTCAATTTTTAAAGCTTTATTTTTCTTCATTTCAAACAATTAGCATGTTTTGCACCTCAAGATACACGTTATTTGTTGGGAATTCCCCAAAATGGCTCTTTTGGTCCTAAAAGTGAAGAATTAGAAGGCGAGATATTGAACCAGAGGGGTTAATACTTTTATAATCAACTGAAAATGGTGCAGTGCTTTTTGTTTTTTTTTTGTTTTTGTTTTTTTTCAATGAAAATGAGTGTTGAAATTTCCGAGCTTCGTGCGTGTCAATGAACGCAGCGCGGTCAGCAGGTGCGGTGGAGCAGCGGAGGAAGAGGAGGAGGAGGAAGAGGCAGAGCTCACATCCTGCTCAAGCATCCTTCCTACAGACCTCCTTCTCCTCTTTTCCCCTCGTTAACTGGCTGAAAGCTGGAGCCTGCGATCGCCTGCCCGGCCCCGGAGCCGCCGCCGCCGCCGCCGCCGCCGCAGTGGAGCGGCACCGAGCGGCACCCTCCGCCCTGGACCGACGAGCTGGCGGAGATGTCCCGGCACATCTACACCCGACACGGGATAGGAGACGGGCTGCAGAAGCCCGTGTTCCAGGTAGGAGGGAAACACGACATGAGCCCCTCTCAGCAACAACACTCATATTTAAATTGACGTTTAAAATAAATGCACATTGTGGCGGGAATTAAAATAAAACTGATGATAAAAAAAAGATCCGCAGCTTAAACTCTTCTGTGTGACCAGGAACACGCTTTTTTTCTTTCTTTTCTAACCAGACTGATGTGTTATTAGCAGTGGCGTTACTAGATGTAAATACGTGCTGGGGTAAGATTTTATTTCAGGTCTCGTGACTCCACTGAATTCCAAAGTAAAGTGTGTGCACAACCTTTGGGCCACAACATTTTAACAACAGTATCGGCGCTGATACAGGGAAAATGTTGAGCCTTGGAGATAGTAGATTGAAAAAAAAATAATAATAATAATATTAAAAAAATGTCATATTAGTAAGGAACCACGTCACAGTTTCAAAGAGAAAAGTTCTACCGCTTGACCACAATAAAGCTGCAGAGGAAGAGATTCTTAGAAGATTTCATCACCGCATCACTCAATTTACCACGAGTTACCTTCACTTTCTCCGCTAAAATAAGAGTTTCACACTCGTACTCGTAAATAATCGACCTAATTAATTTAGATTCTTAACTGTTTGTTAGCTTTAGCTGAACAAGCTGGTATTTGTTCGACTGGCTCCAGTTCTGTGAAACTCTGCCCCAATCAGCTCCAGCCAATCAGCTCTGAGCATCTAAATGACGTTTGTTAGTGGGCGGGGCTTCAGGCTTCAAACCCTCAGCAGGCATCAAAATAACTTGAGATGAATGAATGGAGCCACAGCCTGAGCATGTGCACTTACAATTAACTGCATGTAATACACACTGCATGGTGAGAGAGGGGCGAGCTACACTAATGTAATACACACTGCATGGTGAGAGAGGGGCGAGCTACACTAATGTAATACACACTGCCCGGTGAGAGAGGGGCGAGCTACACTAATGCAATACACACTGCATAGTGAGAGAGGGGCGAGCTACACTAATGCAATACACACTGCGTGGTGAGAGAGGGGCGAGCTACACTAATGTAATACACACTGCGTGGTGAGAGAGGGGCGAGCTACACTAATGTAATACACACTGCCCGGTGAGAGAGGGGCGAGCTACACTAATGCAATACACACTGCATAGTGAGAGAGGGGCGAGCTACACTAATGCAATACACACTGCATGGTGAAAGAGGGGCGAGCTGCACTAATGTAATACACACTGCCCGGTGAGAGAGGGGCGAGCTACACTAATGTAATACACACTGCATGGTGAGAGAGGGGCGAGCTACACTAATGTAATACACACTGCATGGTGAGAGAGGGGCGAGCTACACTAATGCAATACACACTGCATGGTGAGAGAGGGGCGAGCTACACTAATGTAATACACACTGCCCGGTGAGAGAGGGGCGAGCTACACTAATGCAATACACACTGCATGGTGAGAGGGGGGCGAGCTACACTAATGTAATACACACTGCATGGTGAGAGAGGGGCGAGCTACACTAATGTAATACACACTGCCCGGTGAGAGAGGGGCGAGCTACACTAATGCAATACACACTGCATAGTGAGAGAGGGGCGAGCTACACTAATGCACCATCAGTGTGGATCAGGAGGAAACAACCTGAAGCAGCAAGAGGAGACCAGGAACCAGAGAGGACAGTCCTCACACAGTAACTATGTACTCTATAAGAGGACGTTTTATTCACAGACAAGAAAATATTGTAGATAATCTTAAAGAATTAATAGCATACTTTGCATGCAGTCCTTTCTGATGACACCAGGTGGCGCTCAGCCCCACCTGCCCCTAATGACCAGTCGACCCTAATCATTAATAATAAACACAGTCTGCTGTGAGAATTTGATTTGATCAAATAGAATAGAATAGAAATACTTCATTATAAAAGGAATATCTAATGTGATCTAAGACCCGCTATCCATCCAGTGGAAGCAGTTCGGGAGTCAGTGTCTTGCTCAAGGACCCTTCGACATGTGAAGATGGGGAATCAAACCTTCATCTTTCCAAATGAAAGATAAGCACTATTCCAACTGAGCCACAGCTGCCCAACCAGTGGATGTGGCTGTCATGCCAGGAGTGGACGGACACTGGGAGAGGTTTGGGGTTTGGGTCTTGCTCAAGGACACTTTGACATGCAGATTGGGCGAAATGGAGAATCTAACCTGCAACCAAATACAAATAGTCTACCAATGAGCCACAGCCGCCCCAAAAAGGCAGTTAAATTATTAAGCATCTTATGATGGGACCTCGTCTCATGATTAACGATGTGGATCAAATGACTTCCCAGCAAATGAAACAGCCTTTTTTTAATGATCTATTTTCCTTGCAGATTTGTGTGATTTGTAGTAAAATAGAACGGCACTTTTCTCATCATGTACAATGAAATGTTTGAAGAAAATGCAACAAACAAAAATAGTGCAATAAAAGAAAGACTCATGTGATGTGGCAGTGGGTTGACAGTTTAACCGTTTGTGTTCACGTTGTTACTGCAGAAGATGAATGATGATTTGGTCTTTTCACTGTGGAATGTAATGTAACTGTTCCTCAGCTCCTCTGATACGACATCGCCTCACTATGGAGGGATTAAATCAGATCTGATGTCTCCGGTTTCTGTTTGTCTAGGAAAGGCTTTGTAACACATGTGCACATGCAGCAAATCCCACTTTGCTCATGAGGACCAGGGGCCTCATGTATAAAGTTGTTTACGTACAAAACGGGCCCTGAAAGAGGCGTACGCCACTTCCTACGCAAAGTTTGTGATCTATGAAAATAAACTTCACGGAGGAATTTGCGTACCGGTACGCAAACTTTGAACCTTGTGCACACGCACATTTAGGAGACAGGGATCCCGACAGCGTTGATTGTGAGGTGGAGAATTGAAGCCAGATTCATCTCATATATTTAATGTCTTCATATATCAGACTTACAGATCCAAGTGATCATAGTGAGCCAAGCTGCAGAGTTCTGGATGTTTCTTTAGTGAAACATTACTGCTGAATCAGCAGCTCTATGTTCATATGTCAAACTTCCATCTTCAACGATCCAGAGTGGACAGAACTGATTGATTATCAACTGTGACAAAGTGAGTAACAATCAGTCTCATTTCAGAGGAAACATAGAAATAGAGCGGTGACAGTCGTGTGTGAAGCTGCACTGTGGACGCTCTGGACGCACTGCTGCTGCAGACAGAACAACCTCCTCCACCCTCTGCCTCCACCTCTGGAGTGACTGAGGATAAAACAAAGTCCACTGAGTCTTTTTACCGTCTCTGTTCAAATATTTAATTCATACTTTTAATAAACAGATCAAAGTGAACTTTATCGGTCCGCTGTGTCTCCACCCAGACTCCTTCCCTCTCCGTCACTCTGACACTCGCTGACCGTCACAACCATGGAGGCTGTTTTGATGTCCAGCGGTGGGCTCTGGTCACTCTCCCCCATGATGTCACTCTCCCCCATGATGTCACTCTCCCCATGATTTTAATCTCCTCCATGATGTCACTCTCCCCATGATGTCACTCTCCTCCATGATGCCACTCTTCCCATGATTTTACTCTCCTCCATGATGTCACTCTTCCCCATGATCTCACTCTTCCCCATGATCTCACTCTTCCCCATGATGTCACTCTCCCCCATGATGTCACTCTCCTCCATGATGTCACTCTCACCCATGATGTCACTCTCCTCCATGATGTCACTCTCCTCCATGATGTCACTCTCCTCTGACCTCCACCTTCAGATTATTCTCCTCCACCTCTACAGTCAATGATCTCTGAGACTCTCACTCTACTTACAGCAGTGATGACGAGCTGCCGATCACTTTTTTTATTTTTTATTAGTGATTCCACTACCGTAACACCAAATAATATCATTTTCCTGACCTCCACCTCCTCAGGACTATTTCTCTCTCCGGAAAATTCCTTTTCTTGGTCTTTTCTGTCAGG
This sequence comes from Lipophrys pholis, assembly GCF_963383615.2. Classification (NCBI taxonomy): domain Eukaryota; kingdom Metazoa; phylum Chordata; class Actinopteri; order Blenniiformes; family Blenniidae; genus Lipophrys; species Lipophrys pholis. Next base: position 1,092,508 of record NC_137632.1, read on the forward strand.
ATTTAACGTCAAATGCCGGCGATCAACAGGCTGAATGAGCAGCAAAAATGTTGACGAGGCCCTTTGCATTGAGCATTAATGGTAGAAAGTGGGCGTGTTGAGGAGGGAGATGAACTGTCAACCTTCCAGTCAGACTGTGCTCTATAGAAGGGAAGTGCGTGTAGATGTGCATACGCACGGTTTTATAGATCCAAATTTGTTTGGCCGCACGCTATTTCCTGCTTTCTGGGCGCACGAACATTTCTAGTAGGAATCCTACACAAGCTTTTATAAGTGAGGCCCCAGGTCACTATAAGACACTCCAGAGAAAACAAATGTGAGCCCATCCTGAATATCGTTGTGGGAGACATGACACTAATAACTCAGGTGTTGGTGAGATAACATGACTTGTAAACATTGAATAAAAGCAGAGGTCTTAAAAATGTTTTGATATAGGATCGACATACAGCTATAGCCTCGTATATGGCCAATAAAATGATATCATATTAACATCTTTATAGCACAAAATGCAAACTGTCTCATTGCTATCGGGGAGGTGTGTCAGACATGTGGCCCATCGAGCCAAAAATGGCCCATAAGATTTTTCAATCACGTCCTCGCAACGTGTAAAAACTCAATGCAATTCTTCAATCAGAGCAACTGCTGTTTCTCATTTGACCACTGGAGGACCACGGAATAGCATCAGCAGCAAAAACTACATGCAAACTGCTGCAGAGAAGCTTTTGCACTAATTATTGTGAAGAGAAGCACAGTGATGATATTATATTCACATTGGAAAGTTCAGGTTGTTCATTATATTAAATAATGTAATCATTTCGGAATATTTCCACCATCGACTTGTATTTTTTGGTATTAGGTCATCATTTAGTGGGCTGCTCTATAATCTGGATTTTAATAGGAGAAAGATGCTCTAACATCAGATTATAGAGCATCTCCCCCTCTAACATCAGATTATAGAGCATCTTCCTCCACTCACATCAAGATTACAGAGCATCTACCCCCACTAACGCCCATATTATAGAGTATTGTCCTCCTCTTACATCAGATTATAGAGCATCCCCCCTCTAACACCAGATCATAGAACATCTTCCTCCACTAACACCTAGATTATAGAGCATCCACCTCCTCCAACACTTAGATTATAGAGCACCGTCCTCCTCTAGCATCAGATTACAGAGCATCTTCCCCCACTAACATCCAGATCATAGAGCATCTACCCCCACTAACGCCCATATTATAGAGTATTGTCCTCCTCTTACATCAGATCATAGAGCATCTTCCTCCACTAACATCCACATTATAGAGCATCTTCCTCCTAGTGGAAAACAGTACGACTACACTCAAAGTGTCCCTATTAAACCTGAACAATCTGTATTTTCTACATTAGGACATTTTCATGAAGCTTTTTGAGCCAAAATAAATCACAATGTCCACAGATCCTGGACATCTGCCAATAGAGTGGTCAAACAGAAAGTAGGAGATGTGGATTTTTATCATGTCAAGGACAAAAGGGGAAATAATCTGTTTGTGCAACGAGGTGTGAAAAGATGAAGCCATAAAAGCTGGAGCAGCATGCACACCTACATTCCAAAGCCACATCTCAGTGGAGATCAAGTCTAATTTAATATTTGTGCATGAAAAATACAAACTACTCTGTAAAATCTGCCCTGACATTATTGAAGTGAGGAGGTTTCGGTTTAGATTAAAGTGCAGCTCATTCCAACACCTTGGGCTGGTTATTTAATGTAATAGTTTATTCCACTGTCTCAGGTTTAAACCGAACTCTATTACGATTTAATCTCAGTTAATCTGTTTGTGAAATGAGATGTTGAGCCTAAATCAGGTGAGGTGAGAGTGTTTTGGGGGCCGGCGCTACCCCCTGGAACTCACTCCTTCCACCCATCAGGAACCCCCCCCCCCATTACTGAACTTTAAAATACTCCTGAAAACCCACCTGTTCAGGTGTTCCTGTTCCTAATCTCTTCTTTAATCTTCATTGTTTTGTTTGGTTTTTGCTATGTAAAGCGTCTTGAATGTAAAACAAAGTGCTATATAAGTTTGATGCATTATTATGACATTTCAATACTCGTGTGTCGTTAAAGAGGCTTTCAATATGTCAGTCTTAATATAACACAGCAAATATATTTCATATATGAAATATATTTGACCCCACCACAACGGCACGGCCCTTAAACTCCAGACTGAGATTGGTTCATCATCAGACCAACGCTCATCATAGACTTTTCTAAGTATTTGTACTTCTCTGGCCTGTCTGCCTCTCTCTCTCTCTCTCTCTCTCTTCTTTGCCTCTCTCTGTCTCTCTTCTATTCCTCTCTCTCTCCCTCTTCTTTTCCTCTCTCTCTCTCTCTTCTATTCTTCTCTCTCTCTCTCTTCTATTCCTCTCTCTCTCTCCCTCTTCTATTCCTCTCTCTGTCTCTCTTCTATTCCTCTCTCTCTCCCTCTTCTTTTCCTCTCTCTCTCTCTCTCTCTTCTATTCCTCTCTCTCTCTCTCTCTTCTATTCCTCTCTCTCTCTCTCTTCTATTCCTCTCTCTCTCTCTTCTATTCCTCTCTCTCTCCCTCTTCTATTCCTCTCTCTGTCTCTCTTCTATTCCTCTCTCTCTCTCTTCTATTCCTCTCTCTCCCTCTCTTCTATTCCTCTCTCTCTCTCTTCTATTCCTCTCTCTCTCTCTTCTATTCCTCGCTCTCTCTCTCTTCTATTCCTCTCTCTCTCTCTCTTCTATTCCTCTCTCTCCCTCTTCTATTCCTCTCTCTCTCTCTCTTCTATTCCTCTCTCTCCCTCTTCTTTTCCTCTCTCTCTCTCTCTCTTCTATTCCTCTCTCTCTCTCTCTCTCTCTCTTCTATTCCTCTCTCTCTCTCTTCTATTCCTCTCTCTCTCCCTCTTCTATTCCTCTCTCTCTCTCTCTTCTATTCCTCTCTCTCTCTCTTCTATTCCTCTCTCTCTCCCTCTTCTATTCCTCTCTCTCCCTCTCTTCTATTCCTCTCTCTCTCTCTCTTCTATTCCTCTCTCTCTCTCTTCTATTCCTCTCTCTCTCCCTCTTCTATTCCTCTCTCTCTCTCTCTCTTCTATTCCTCTCTCTCCCTCTTCTATTCCTCTCTCTCTCTCTCTTCTATTCCTCTCTCTCTCCCTCTTCTATTCCTCTCTCTCTCTCTCTTCTATTCCTCTCTCTCCCTCTTCTATTCCTCTCTCTCTCTCTCTTCTATTCCTCTCTCTCTCTCTCTTCTATTCCTCTCTCTCTCCCTCTTCTATTCCTCTCTCTCTCTCTCTCTTCTATTCCTCTCTCTCTCTCTCTTCTATTCCTCTCTCTCCCTCTTCTATTCCTCTCTCTCTCTTCTATTCCTCTCTCTCTCCCTCTTCTATTCCTCTCTCTCCCTGTCCTATCCCATGTACTTCTCCCCCCAACCGGTCAAGGCGGATGCCCCCCCCCCCCCCCTTCCAGAGTCTAGGCTCCGCCCCCTTTCTTCCTGAAGAGGGACTTCTTATGAACTGTTCTTCCTGAGAGGGAGTTTTTCCTGGTTTCCACTGTTGCTTGTTCCATCTGCTGTTCTGGAAGGTTTAGTTGGGTTCTGTTGTTCTCTATCATTGTAAGAGGTTCTGGAAGGTTTAGTTGGGTTCTGTTGTTCTCTATCATTGTAAGAGGTTCTGGAAGGTTTAGTTGGGTTCTGTTGTTCTCTATCATTGTAAGAGGTTCTGGAAGGTTTAGTTGGGTTCTGTTGTTCTCTATCATTGTAAGAGGTTCTGGAAGGTTTAGTTGGGTTCTGTTGTTCTCTATCATTCTCTATAATCTGGGTGTTATCATCAGCTCTCTATCGGAGCGCTTTGAGATGTTTGTTGATGTGATTTAGAGCCTTATAAATAAAACTGAATTGAATATAAATAAATAATAAAAATGTGCTGGAAAGTCTAAAACTAAGACAACTTATAGTTCAAAAAAATCTCTAATATGCAAAATCTTCAGTGAATGTCTTCAATGTCCATAAAATTCTTTCAGTTTTTTTAATCTGAATAAATATGTATTCTGTGTTTGTTTTGGACTTATGACTTCTGGAAAAGCTGATATTCAGTATTTATAGTTGCCATGGTGAAGGCTGTAGCATCAGCTACTGAGAGCTCCAACAACATTCCCAGTTTCCACATGGAAATTTCCCATTTTCAGAGCAATCAGAAGGAATTCTCCCGTCTGGACTTTGGTTGGTTGCTCCATCCTACGTTAGCGTGGGGCCTTTTGGAGCCTCATGCTGCCCTGCTGAGGTTCCCATTTAAATATATTCCCCGGGGGAAAAAACCCTCATTTGAGATCTCGTGGATATTTATGGGAGTTTGACTCCATCGGCTTCACCCCAGGTACTTTTTCCTCTGTCAGCAGGGACGCAGCACAAACTGTTGGAGGAGCCCAGACATGAGGCCATTTATCATATTTCCCCCCTTCCTGTGTCTCAGGTGAGCTTCTGGCTCCAATAAATTGGCTGAACATATGAAAATAGGTCACAGAAAGAAGGAATCGACAGCTGAGGGGTCCTTACAGTAAAATGTTTTGGTTCAGCAGTGATAGAAACCTGTAAAAGATGGAGTTTATGTCATCAGGTCAACACAGAGGACCAGAGACAGCTGCATGGAGCCCCCAGGAGCCCCCGGGAGCCCCCGGGAGCCCCCGGGGGCTCCATGCTGCTTTCAATGGGTTGCCGATGGGAAGGGGCCCCTGAGTTTGTGCGACACGCAGCAGAATTGCATTAAATGTAAAAGCGGGATTGTTCTAAGTTTGTTTGTTTTGGTGTGCAGGCTAACAGAGGGACGTTCTCCAGACGGAGCCGCCTGAAGAGGTCGGACGGCAGCACCACCTCCACCAGCTTCATCCTCAGACAGGTCGCACCACTGCTCACAACACACACTCACATTCCTACTGCTTTCACAATGACATGTTGAGATTAGATTAAAGGGTAGAGTGGGTGGATTATTTGGTTCCCTTGTACTCCATAGTACTGTCCATAGTACTGTCCTGTGTGGACTAAACTAAAGGATGATGAATGGATGCGTGTGTGGCACCTCAGTTCTTTACATGTTTTAGTCCTTATACACATTTTGTGTCAAACTTGACCTATTTTCACATTTGAAAGCAAAAGACAAACATTTGATTTCCGACATGTGGGACCGACAACAAACTAAACAAAAAATATGTACATACAAAACAGTATATATTTATCAAATTCTTTAAATGTAATAGTACACACACACACAAAAAAAGTCAGTATTTAGTGTGCGTGTGTGTGTGTGTGTGTGTCTGAAGCAGTGCGGCTCGTTAAATGCTCTCATCAGTTCACCTTCATCGATCTGGAGCAGAGAGGAGCTACAGTATTTTGTCTTATTTGTACTTTTACACATTAATACTGTTGTTTTAGAAATGTCCAGAGACCGACCAGTATTGTGAGTTTGCATGTGTAACTGACTGTATTGAAGTACTTTACAACAACAAACATGTACAGTTAAGAAGATCAATAAGAAAGTGATTCAAACATAAATGTATTCAAATGAAATGAAACAGAAGATCTCAAAGCAATTAAAGAAGGAATAACATTAAGATTAAGCACTGAAGGCTTCCTGAAGCAGACAGAAAGGCTTCAGCCTGCTTCTAAAGGACTCCGTCTGAGCCATCCTGCAATTCTCAAGTTTTTTTTTCAAAATATTTGGTGCATAAAAATTAAAATCAGCTTCTCCATGTTCTTCTGACTCCGATAGAATAAAGCAGGTTTGATCCAGACAACCTGACATGATAGAACATCTGAAGTCTGGATTTCAGTCTCTAGACCAGTTGGAAACGTATTTCCAAGAGGAAATATTTCTTCGTCAAGTCAGCGAGTTTTTTTAGGGAAACGTGCAGCTGAGACTAATGCATATTAATCCCAGCTCTGACACTGGATGTTCAACACATTTAGGGATTCATTTTTTTAAGAGTGCAGCTCTGCTGGTTTCTGACCCGAATCCACGGCTTCACACTCTTAATACCGACTGAATCAGCGTGGACAGAAAGCACTGTGACATCCAGGATGTGTGGAGGAGATGAGATCCTTGGTTTTTTTAACCTCAGCTGTCGTTCAATGGCCTTGATGTGTATTATCCTGGGACTTTAGCCGGCTCAGCTGCTCATGAGGCGTCTGGAGATATGAATAATTCACCAGGGGGACATGAGGCAGCAGGACCGTTTACATGCAGCTGCTTCCTTTGAAATATTCCACTGGCTTCCTGCACGAGTCCCCTTCACGTTCACATCACGGGAGGGACTGAGCGTGGACTTTGACATCCCGCTACGAGTTGCCGTGGATACCGAGGCTGCACAGCGACACGCGGACGGCCTGTCATTGGCTGTCTTTTTAATTTCTCCACACCTGATTTCAGCCTGCGACATCACACGTCTCTCCGTGGAGGCTCAGTACCACTGGATCAGACCTGTTACCCTCCAACACGCTAAGAAAAGCGCCGGACAACTTGTCAAAGTTAATAGCCGGATGTGATATATGATGGTGTCACTGCTCAGTACTGCAGCCCTTCTTTTTCCCTTCGATGGAGGTCACTTTGCAGATAAGACACTGTTCTTTGTGTAGAGAGTGCAGAGATCACAAAGTCGCTCTCTGAAATGTATAAAAAGTCGAGCTATATAGTAAAGACCAGCTTCAGAACCACTTCATTGCAAATAGATTGGTAACCATTATACTGTAGATCAATACATGTTAGTCTCCAACCCCACACCTCAGTCCACTGAGCAAAAAGGAAAAATCTTGAGGGTAAAATAGAGTTTAAATCAAATGAAACAGACGCATTTCATTTACTGCCAACAAGTCTGGCTGTCCTGTATGTATGGCAGGGGTCTCCAACCCCAGTCCTGGAGGACCCTGTCCTGCATGTTCTAGTTCCTCCCTGCTTCAGCAGACCTGAATCTAATGATGATGTCATCACCAAGGTTGTGAAAAAGCCCAATAAGGAGCCGCTCATTGGAATCAGGGGTGTTGGAAGTGGGAGGAGCTAAACCTGCAGGACAGAGACCCTGGAGGACCGAGGTTGGAGACCCCTGATGTATGGTATATGGAGGAATCTTAGAAAAGAACAAGAGGAGCAATGTGGAAAGACCTCAAAACTGAAAAAAGGGCCTCACGTTTTGTCTGCCTCAAGATCCGTCAGAATGATTACACGCTCGTGTAAGCTCTAAAGAAAAGAAAACACAGTAAGAGTAAATTCTAGAAACTTAAACAGATTTATCAAACTGACTAAAGCTTTTATTTCAAAGGCTTTAGTTTTTTGTTTAGTTTTGCTGTGATGTTTGGGAAATGGGTGACTGCAGCCCATGAGCACCTTGCCCCATGCTTGAGGTAAAATGCATCCGTTTTCAGTATCGACCGACCAATTTACCTGACTTTGAAGACACAATATGCAATTGTTTAGTTTAATATGAATGAATCAAAGCCTATTCACCATCACCTGAAACAATGACATTGTCGATATAGCGGCTGAATTGAGATTTCTCTGGCCTCACCCTTCATTTTACAACTTTTCCCAGTCAGTTTGATCTTGCAGTACAAGTTTGCACCACCAGATGGTGCATCGGATCATTCAAAGAAGCATCACAATGAATTAAGTCAGTGAAGTCCATGTTATTATGCAGAGGTGTAGTTTTTGTCATTACTACTTACACAACAGTTACCTCTTGGACTCAATCTGGACCTCTGCACTGAAGGGACTCAACATCGCCACCCGATGTACAACAGAGGAATGACTGAAGCGTCACATCGTGCCTCTTTAAGCTGAGAAGATTGAAAGTGTTTTACAGAAATGCAGATATATCTGTTCTCGTGTGTTAATATCTCCTTTTAATTATTGATTGCCTGCTGTGTGAAATAAAAAGCAATCATGCGGCTCACTTTCATGAGGAAAAACACAGACAAAACAATTACAATGTGAAAAAGAGACATTTTTTAAAAGGTATGAATGAAAGACAACAATGAAATAAAATCTCTTCTCCACTTTTGGTCCGTATAATTGCACACTGGCAGATTTGTGTAATACCCCCACTGCGTTCAGTATCATCACCAGTGTGATCGCATCAGGTGAGAGAAAGAAGAGCGGCGGGCTCTCTTTGATTCACACACGTATCCATGGTAACGGCCATCCTCCAACAACAGGGGCCAAACCCAGAGGGTTGATGAGCAGGAAAGTACACCTCCTCCTTTACACAGCAACAGAAAACAACTCAGAGTTATCTGTTATTCACCTGTCCCTGATTACTTCAACATGAATGTCAGACTTAATTAAAACCTTCTAAATCTTCTCAGTTCATCATCCTGATCCTTCTTCTGTGCTCCCGTGTGAAGAGTTATTCATGTTTGTTTTCAGCTGTTCAGACTTTCATCTCTGACTTTAAATATTGATCAGCAAACCTGCAAAAATTGAAGGTAGAAATTGGACGTTTACAAGCAAAACAGGGCTGCGCGTGTAGGTGTGATCAGATATGACTGGGTGTGCTGGCTCAGCTCAGGCAAACAGCAACTGTTGGATGGGAAATTGCACCCACTGAAGATGAACTACAACAACATATATACAGTTCTTTTTTTTAATATCCCGGCAAGAATGATAAGTGTTAAACTGCAGCAGGATAAACGTGTCCATTTGTAAGCTCCACCGCTCAAAGGAAAACTAATTAATAGAAATATGTTATTAGGGCCTTTAAATTGAGTTTTCAAGGGTCAATGGAGCTTCTAACTGTTATGGAATTATGTAGTAAACAAAACAAGTGTGAAATAAAACCTGTTTTATATTTTAGATTCAAAGTAGCCACCCTGTGCTTTGTTGACAGTGCTGCAAACCCTCTCGTCTTCTGGCAACAAGCTTCATAAAGTCATCACTTCAAACGCTTTATTACATAATTCCATCAGTTCATTCGTAGTTTTGATGCCTTCAGAGAGAATCTACAATGTGAATAGTCAAGACAATAGAAGCAAAAAAAACTAGGCGTGTCTAGAATAAAATTCCAATCTGACATAGATATATGTGTATATATATATATATATATACATAGAAATAGTCCTGTCGCGATAATCAATAAATCAATTAACTGCACGATGATTAAAAATGAGCTGGATCAGTTTTCCAGGCTGGAGAATGTTTCCTTTACCAAAGACGTCACTGTGAGCAGCGCTCACTCTAGTGTTAGTGAGCGGCGCTCACTCTGGTGTTAGTGAGTTGCTCTCACTCTGGTGTTAGTGAGCAGCTCTCACTCTGGTGTTAGTGAGCAGCTCTCACTCTGGTGTTAGTGAGTTGCTCTCACTCTGGTGTTAGTGAGCAGCTCTCACTCTGGTGTTAGTGAGTTGCTCTCACTCTGGTGTTAGTGAGCGGCGGCTCTCACTCTGGTGTGAGTGAGCGGCTCTCACTCTGGTGTTAGTGAGCGGCTCTCACTCTGGTGTTAGTGAGTTGCTCTCACTCTGGTGTTAGTGAGCGGCTCTCATTCTGGTGTTAGTGAGTGGCTCTCACTCTGGTGTTAGTGAGCGGCTCTCATTCTGGTGTTAGTGAGCAGCTCTCACTCTGGTGTGAGTGAGCGGCTCTCACTCTGGTGTTAGTGAGTTGCTCTCACTCTGGTGTTAGTGAGCGGCTCTCATTCTGGTGTTAGTGAGTGGCTCTCACTCTGGTGTTAGTGAGCGGCGGCTCTCACTCTGGTGTGAGTGAGCGGCTCTCACTCTGGTGTTAGTGAGCGGCTCTCACTCTGGTGTTAGTGAGTTGCTCTCACTCTGGTGTTAGTGAGCGGCTCTCATTCTGGTGTTAGTGAGCGGCTCTCACTCTGGTGTTAGTGAGCGGCTCTCATTCTGGTGTTAGTGAGCAGCTCTCACTCTGGTGTGAGTGAGTGGCTCTCACTCTGGTGTTAGTGAGCGGCTCTCACTCTGGTGTTAGTGAGTGGCTCTCACTCTGGTGTTAGTGAGCGGCGGCTCTCACTCTGGTGTGAGTGAGCGGCTCTCACTCTGGTGTTAGTGAGCGGCTCTCACTCTGGTGTTAGTGAGTTGCTCTCACTCTGGTGTTAGTGAGCGGCTCTCAGTCTGGTGTTAGTGAGCGGCTCTCACTCTGGTGTTAGTGAGCGGCTCTCATTCTGGTGTTAGTGAGCAGCTCTCACTCTGGTGTTAGTGAGCGGCGGCTCTCACTCTGGTGTGAGTGAGCGGCTCTCACTCTGGTGTTAGTGAGCGGCTCTCACTCTGGTGTTAGTGAGTTGCTCTCACTCTGGTGTTAGTGAGCGGCTCTCAGTCTGGTGTTAGTGAGCGGCTCTCACTCTGGTGTTAGTGAGCGGCTCTCATTCTGGTGTTAGTGAGCGGCTCTCACAGTTCACCATTGTTTCAGAGAGTTGCCAGATTGCTGATCCTTCCAGTGAAAACCCAGTAAGACTCACTGTAAACGGGCCTTAACATGTCGGAGGAAAACAGCCGATCTGGCAACAGCAGCCCCCAGAGTGGCTCCACCACCTACGTCATCAACATGTGAAGCATCACGACAAAAACAAGTAGAAGACAGCAGCTCTACCTCAGACTCTGTCTCACCATTAATACTTCATCTTAGCCTGGTGTCTCTCCCTGTGTCCTCTGGGAGGCGCTTGACCTGCCTGGTGTCTCTCCCTGTGTCCTCTGGGAGGCGCTAGACCTGCCTGGTGTCTCTCCCTGTGTCCTCTGGGAGGCGCTAGAGTCTTCATGAGAGGTAAAATCATTTCTTACTCCTCATACAAGACCAAGAGGACAAAATAAAGGAGAAAGAACTGGAATATTAAATCAAAACCATGGAGACAGCTCATGCTGCCTGCAAAGACCAGCGCCTATTGATGGAACTAAGGAAATTAAAAATTGAGTTGAATAAAATAATTGAACATAAAACACAATTTCAACTACAGAGACTACGCTGGGAGAACTTAGAACATGGTAATAAATCCAGCAAACTCTGAGCCAATCAGTTAAAACGAAATAAAGAAAACTGTACAGTCCCCTCAGTCCAAACTCAAAATGTAAAATCACTTTTAACCCTCAAGAAATAAACAAAACCTTCAGAGAATTTTACAAAAAACTTTACTATTCACAAATTGACCCGTCACAATCTGAAATAGACTTTCTGAGCACAGGTGACCTCCTGGAATTAAAACACCAACAGATCCAAGGCCTTGAAGCTTCCATCTCAGTAGAAGAACTGCATGAAGCTCTCCAGCGCATGCCTGATGGTAAAGCTCCAGGACCTGATGGTAAAGCTCCAGGACCTGGTGGTAAAGTCCCAGGACCTGACGGTAAAGCTCCAGGACCTGATGGTAAAACTCCAAGATCTGGTGGTAAAGCTCCAGGACCTGATGGTAAAGCTCCAGGACCTGAGGGTAAAGCTCCAGGACCTTAGGGTAAAGCTCCAGGACATGGTGGTAAAGCTCCAGGACCTGATGGTAAAGCTCCAGGACCTAATGGTAAAGCTCCAGGACCTGAGGGTAAAGCTCCAGGACCTTAGGGTAAAGCTCCATGACATGATGGTAACGCTCCAGGACCTGATGGTAAAGCTCCAGGACCTTAGGGTAAAGCTCCAGGACATGGTGGTAAAGCTCCAGGACCTGATGGTAAAGCTCCAGGACCTGATGGATACCCCACTGAATTTTACAAAGAATTATGGTCTTTACTCTCTTTTTTTAGAATAATTGAGGAAATTAAAGAATCTTAAACTCTCCTCCAACATATGAACTGTGCAAATATCAGTCTTCTTTTAAAACCGGATAAAGATCCCACACTACCATCTAGCTGTCGCCCAATATCACTAATCAATGTAGATCTTAAAATAATTAGTAAAACATTAGCAAGCAGACTGGAAAAAATCACACCCCACATCATACACCCAGATCAAACTGGGTTCATTCAAGGACGACTCTCCACGAACAATACACGTAGATTAATTAATCTTATAGACCACTCCACTAACAATACACGTAGATTAATTAATCTTATAGACCACTCCACTAACAATACACGTAGATTAATTAATCTTATAGACCACTCCACTAACAAGACAATTAGATTAATTAATCTTATAGACCACTCCACTAACAATACACGTAGATTAATTAATCTTATAGACCACTCCAATAACAATACATGTAGATAATTAATCTTATAGACCACAATACACAGATTAATTAATTTTATAGACCACTCCACTAACAATTCACGTAGATTAGTTAATCTTATAGACCACTCCACTAACAAAACAATTAGATTAATTTATCTTATAGACCACTCCACTAACAATACACGTAGATTAGTTAATCTTATAGACTACTCCACTAACAAAACAATTAGATTAATTAATCTTATAGACCACTCCAATAACAATACATGTAGATAATTAATCTTATAGACCACAATACACAGATTAATTAATCTTATAGACCACTCCACTAACAATTCACGTAGATTAGTTAATCTTATAGACCACTCCACTAACAAAACAATTAGATTAATTTATCTTATAGACCACTCCACTAACAATACACGTAGATTAGTTAATCTTATAGACTACTCCACTAACAAAACAATTAGATTAATTAATCTTATAGACCACTGCACTAACAATACACATAGTGCAGTGGTCTATAAGATTAATTAATCTAACAATACATGTAGATTAATTAATCTTATTGACCACTTAACTAACAATACATGTAGATTAATTAATCTTATAGACCACTAACAATACACGTAGATTAATTAATCTTATAGACCACTGCACTAACAATACACATAGATTAATTAATCTTATAGACCACTCCACTAACAATACACTTAGATTAATTAATCTTATAGACCACTCCACTAACAATACACGTAGATTAATTAATTTTATAGACCACTCCACTAACAATACACTTAGATTAATTAATCTTATAGACCACTGCACTAACAATACACATAGATTAATTAATCTTATAGACCACTCTACTAACAATACACGTAGATTAATTAATCTTATAGACCACTGCACTAACAATACACATAGATTAATTAATCTTATAGACCACTCTACTAACAATACACGTAGATTAATTAATCTTATAGACCACTCCACTAACAATACACGTAGATTAATTAATCTTATAGACCACTCCACTAACAATACACTTAGATTAATTAATCTTATAGACCACTCCACTAACAATACACTTAGATTAATTAATCTTATAGACCACTCCACTAACAATACACGTAGATTAATTCATTTTATAGACCACTCCACTAACAATACACTTAGATTAATTAATCTTATAGACCACTGCACTAACAATACACATAGATTAATTAATCTTATAGACCACTGCGCTAACAATACACGTAGATTAATTAATCTTATAGACCACTGCCACCACAATAAACAAAAGGTCATTATCACCTCCTTAGATACAGAAAAAGCCTTTGATAGGGTAAATTGGAAATTTCTACTCGCTACACTACGGAAATTTGGATTTAGAGAAAAGTACCTCTCCTGGATAAAGATCCTGTCCACCTCACCCAGTGCCTGTGTTAAAACCAATGACCAAATGTCCTCAAGGTTCAATCTTGAGAGAGGGACCAGACAGGGGTGTCCACTCTCACCATCTCTCTTTGCTATTTCTATGGAACCACTAGCAGCAGCCATCAGACAGAACAATAACATAAAAGGAATACCAACAGTAAATGTAAGACATAAAATATGTCTCTATGCAGATGATGTGACACACAGACCTCTCTTCCAGAAATAAAAGGGTTAATAGACAGGTTCTCCTCAATCTCAGAATATTCTATAAATTGGAACAAATCAGTCATCTTGCCTATTAACTCTATATTCCAGCACACACCTAACACCCCACTAAAACCAGGGAACATCAAATACCTCAGCATTAACATCTCAGCCAAACTCTCAGACTTGGTGAACTTAAACTACCCCCCCTTATTAAAACATTGGAGGAGGACCTCACCCGATGGAGGACACTCCCTATTTCACTTCTGGGGAGAGTAGCAACAATCAAAATGATGGTCCTGCCTAAAATGAACTCCATCTTCTCAATGATCCCAACAAAACCACCACAAACCTGCTTTAACACTCTTGATTCTCACGTCTCAACATTCTGATGGAAAAACAAACCATCAGGTAGAAGTTTAAAAACACTCCAGAACACCAAGGACCAAGGTGGCTTAGAACTCCCAGACTTTATACTCATTATCTGGCCAATAAAGTACTTTATGTAGTAAAATGGATGAATCAGAAAGCCTTAGATGAAGGCTGGCTAGACATTGAGAAAACCTTGTGTGAAGATCTCCAGACCAGAGATCTTCCCTTCTTCAGTCCTTCATCAAAGAACCCAGCTGCTTTAAAAGCCTCAATAGAACCAGGTCTCTGACAGCTTGCTGGGAGGTTCTTCACCCCCTCTGGAACAATCCTGACATCCTGCAAAGAAAGAAACCAAGAAACTTCCCAAGATGGCAAAATAAAGGAAGAAGAACCTTAGAAGAACTTTCCTCCAGTAACTCTTTGATTCCATTGAATGAGCTAATAGAACCATCTGCTATCAGTCAGAACAAGTATCTGGAACCTCTTCAGCTTCAGTCAATAATACCAAGTCAGTGTAATCTAGAAGAGATTGAGCTGAACTGACCTCAGACAGTGACAAAGCTCCTGAAGATCTCAGCTCCTAAACCTCTTTCTAACATCATCTCAATCCTGTAGCTTCAAATATCTCAACATCCCTTCAACCTCCAGATGGGAAGAAGATCTCAACATCAACAGACCCAACGTTTGGTCACTACTCTGTACTAGTACATTAGTACTCTAATAACACCACCATACTGCTCATACAGTACAAGCTCCTTCACACAGTACTTTACAATACAAGGTCCTTCACAGAGTACTTTACAAGCTCCTTCACAGAGTACTTTACAATACAAGGTCCTTCACACAGTACTTTACAATACAAGGTCCTTCACAGAGTTCATTACACAGGACAAAGGATGTTCAAGATGGGTCTCACTCCCACTAACATATGTTCAAACTGCACAGGTGATCTCCTTGATACTATTTACACACTGTCATCTCCTGATACTATTTACACACTGTCATCTCCTTGATACTATCTACACACTGTCATCTCCTTGATACTATCTACACACTGTCATCTCCTGATACTATCTACACACTGTCATCTCCTGATACTATCTACACACTGTGATCTCCTGATATTATCTACACACTGTGATCTCCCTGATACTATCTACACACTGTCATCTCCTGATACTATCTACACACTGTGATCTCCCTGATACTATCTACACACTGTCATCTCCTGATACTATCTACACACTGTCATCTCCCTGATACTATCTACACACTGTCATCTCCTGATACTATCTACACACTGTGATCTCCTGATATTATCTACACACTGTGATCTCCCTGATACTATCTACACACTGTGATCTCCTGATACTATCTACACACTGATCTCCTGATACTATCTACACACTGTGATCTCCTGATATTATCTACACACTGTGATCTCCCTGATATTATCTACACACTGTGATCTCCCTGATACTATCTACACACTGTGATCTCCCTGATACTATCTACACACTGTCATCTCCTGATACTATCTACACACTGTCATCTCCTCATACTATCTACACACTGTGATCTCCTGATATTATCTACACACTGTGATCTCCCTGATACTATCTACACACTGTCATCTCCCTGATACTATCTACACACTGTCATCTCCCTGATACTATCTACACACTGTCATCTCCTGATACTATCTACACACTGTGATCTCCTGATACTATCTACACACTGATCTCCTGATACTATCTACACACTGTCATCTCCCTGATACTATCTACACACTGTCATCTCCCTGATACTATCTACACACTGTGATCTCCCTGATACTATCTACACACTGTCATCTCCCTGATACTATCTACACACTGTCATCTCCCTGATACTATCTACACACTGTGATCTCCCCGATACCTATTTACACACACTATGGCTGTGTACACCAGTCCCCGGCTGGGCCGTCGGCTGGGGGGGGGGTCGGGGGTGGGGTGTCGGGGCCCTGGGGGTGCGGGGCCTCCCCCTTTCCGGTGGGGGTGCCCGCTGCAGGGCCCGGGGTGGGTCCTCCCTCTGCCTACCTCCCCCGTTGGGGCGGGCTGGCCCCTGCTGCCGCGCTCTGGATCTGCCTCGCTCCCGGATCTGGGGGAGCCGGGGGACGGGGGGGAGGCCGGGTTCTGGATGGACAGTTGACTGAGAGTAACCTCCAGGGCCTGATATATGGGAGGTGTGTGTGTGTGTGTGTGTGTGTGTGTGTGTGTGTGTGTGTGTGTGTGTGTGTGTGTGTGTGTGTGTGTGTGTGTGTGTGTGTGTGTGTGTGTGAGGGGGAGGTGCCCTAACCACTGGCTTCCAGCCGGGCTCGCACTGGGCCCTGCGGGTCCTGCGCTCTGCTGTCTGGCCATTGGGTGGGGTGGGGGCTCCCTGCCCGGGTCCCCTTACGGTGCCTTGTCGGGGGGGGGTTGGTTCCCCGGGTCCTAGGCCAGCCGCTCAGGGGTGGGGTGTGGCAGCGTGGGAGGTCCAGCTGCGATGGGGGGACCCCCTCCCTCAGAACCCTCCCTGCCTTACCTCACCTTACATCACTCCACAATAGGGAACAGTGAGGCGGTGCCTAGGGTGGGGGGTCCGGGCTACTTAACTGCGGTCTGGGTCCTCCCCCGAATTTGCACCACCCACAATTTTAACCGCACATAGTCACGCAGGGTCTTGAGGGGGTAAGCCGCTTTCAGGGTTCTGCCGCTTATATATATATATATATATAGCTGGAGGAAATACTGGTAAAATATTAATTTCTCCTCTTTCTCTCTTTCCCTGGCTCTCCTGTATACTCTGTGTGTGTGTGTGTGTGTGTGTGTGTGTGTGTGTGTGTGTGTGTGTGTGTGTGTGTGTGTTTGTGTGCCGTCTCAGCCAGCAGCCGTGAGAGAGAATTAGTCCTGCCGATGTGGACATCTCAAATAAATGATTGTTAATGGAGAACCGTCTAAAATAAAGACGGAACAGACAGAATTAGTGAGCCTCTGTCATTTCATAGTTTTCTGAAGGCGATCCGATACTCGCCCTCAGAGGAGCTTTAAACTGGGCGAGGAGGCGGATTCACTCTTCAAAACTTTGACGGCTAATAATAACAGAACCGCTTCACCACTGAAAATGATCTTGGGGATTATTGAGGAGGAGAGTCTCCTCTGTCATTTAACAGGTTTCTGAAGTAGATAGATATTCGTGCTCAGAGTAGCTAGTGTTTGCTAATCTTATTTTAAAAGGCAACTTGCGGACTTCCTGTCTGATTTAGGTCAGGGGTCCCAGCATGTGATTTGTAGGGCTCCATGAGACCAATAATTGAGTTTTGGTTTGATCTCTCTACAACATTCCTACAGGCCGTGGTGGCCGTTTTGGTTTTTCTAGGTGGCGCTAGAGAGACATTTTAGCTCTGTGGGGGTTAATTTTTACATTTTCTTATAATGGTATCTAGTGTTAATGAGCGTGCCAAATTTGGTGAGCATGTCTAGGGGGGTTTATACAGATTTCTTACAAAGAACTAATAATAATAATAATAACAAAAATAATAATAAGGTGGGTTGAGGTGTTCTTTTTCCACCGTTAACGGAGCCAAGTGACAGCGCTCATACAGGAACCAGGAGACTGTAACAGTGGTTTAATCCGGGTCGCTCCATCTAGTCTGACCTGAACCTCGGATCCAGTCCAAAGAGCCAGAAAACACTGAGTCTCCTCGTCGCTCTATTGGGGTTTATTCACGTCTGTCTTGTTTTAGTCCGGAGCCCTGGAGTGGCCATGGAGAATAATAATAATAAGAAGAAGAAGAAGAAGAAGAACAATAATAATAATAATAATAACGTGTGAATGAGTTTGACTTATTATATCGTTCCCACGCATTATTATTATTATTTTCTCTAGAACCACTCTGGGGCTCCGTGTTCGCTGTAGATTTCAGAAAGCTGGTTCAACCTGGCTTCCGCCTTGTAGGTAGAGATAACTCCGCCCCCAGATGATGACGCGTCAGATCCCGCTCTGGCCCCCCTCTGGCTTCGCTCTGGCTCCGCTCTGGCTCCGCTCTGGCCCCCCTCTGGCTTCGCTCTGGCTCCGCTCTGGCCCCCCTCTGGCTTCGCTCTGGCTCCGCTCTGGCCTCCCTCTGGCTTCGCTCTGGCCCCCCTCTGGCCCAGCAATATGTGGGGCCAGCGTAGCAGCAGTTTAGCCCCTGATAGGCTGTGGAAAGACAAAGAACTGGTGCTCAGTCTGGCCCTGGACCAGAACTAGAACCTGGTTCTTTCTGGTGGAAAAACCCCCAGAAATCGCTTGTTCGCTCCAGTTCAGAGTCTGTGGGCGTGTTCGGGTTAGCCTGAAGAGAACTCCAGCAGGGGAACAGGGGAATGTGAACACCCCCTTAGATACTAGATAGATAGACAGACAGACAGACAGACAGACAGACAGACAGACAGACAGACAGACAGACTTTGTCTGTTCTTTAGTAAAAACAGAAACTCATCTTTGACACAGCTTATCATAATAAAAAACAAAAAGAAACACACTTCCAAACACACAACAGATAGAAACAGCCTATTGTGTGTTTAAAACTACTATTGTGCTGTACCAGTTTAAAACAGGTACAGCAGAAGAGATGAAGGAATTCTTGTCGATGTTTTTCCGGGCCCGTGGGGTTCTGGATCATCTGCCTGATGGGAGCAGCATGAAGGAGTGGTGCAGGGGGAGGGATGGGGAGGGAGGGGTCTTCAGGGGTGAGGATGGCTTTCCTCACCACCGAGCGCCTGTACAGTTCAGTCAGAGGAAGTTCAAGAGTATAATGTCAAAAGAAAGAAAGAAAATTGAGAATAGATCACATTATGTGGTGTGTACAATAGACAATATGTGTTTGAAGTGAATTCACCAACAGAAAAAATAAACTTATAGCAGCTTTCATCCAGCAAAAATTGTACACTGTTAAATGGACAGAACAAGTAAGAAGAAAATAAGGAAGTCGACAGAATATAATCATAGAAATGGCTAAATTAAGAATGAAACTGGTGTTGAAATCCAGATGAAGCTGAATGAAGCCACATAAAATATTCAAATGACAAGAGAAAGATGAAACTGATGTTTTACCATCAGAAAGCAAGAGAAACTCATTTGCGAAGCTTTTCTTAAGAGAGAGCCATAATTATACATAATTATCACAATTGTCTTCTTGTTCTATTTTATTCGAGTGGTTTACATTTATGACACTGCTGTAACGTGATAATGTCTATTTATGGATTGATAAAGTATTTAGAATCTTTAAATATCTAATCGAAGTAGCAGGAATGTCTATTATCTTTAAATGTGCTCATACAATGGATTTAAAAAAACATCAAATCTGTATCAGTGCTGCAAAGTAAAGACAAACCAAGCTCAACCTGGTGAGCTGCTGGATCACACTTATCAACTGAATCTGATAAATTACATTTTCTGTAACTGATACAAAGCTATTTTATTTCTGACTTCTGAAAAAGTGGAAATTGCACTGAATACAAAACATTTCATCAATAAATTATCAAGAATAGTTGAATTTCACACAAAGCTCTTCTCACTACGTTCCTGTATTGACTTTCTGATCCATTTTGTGCAGGACGGTATTAATACTGCTCATGTGTAGGATTTTTCTTTCATTTCAGGAAATATATATTTTCGATATCTGGGACTGTATTCCTATTTATACTGTCCCTATATATAAAAAAACCTTTAAAAAATGAAGACATGATAAAGTCACATAGTAACCAGCAGATGGCGGTGTTACTCTATTTTATCCCAGAATCTGACACTTAAAATTTCACTTGATTACAGAATTGAAAAAAACAGGTTGAGTGGCTAGTTTGTGTTTTATTTAAAGGAGTTTCTTATGTGTGTATCAATAGTCACAATTCTACCACTAAAATAATAGTATTAAAAGATAACGCTATCCTTGATGCTTTGTTTTTATGCAGGTGTATAAGTTACAATTTCCTTTGACATAACTTTTAAATATTTACTTTTCTCCCGAATTACTCAGTGTTTTAAATTAAT
The DNA here is from genome assembly GCF_963383615.2 of Lipophrys pholis. NCBI lineage: Eukaryota > Metazoa > Chordata > Actinopteri > Blenniiformes > Blenniidae > Lipophrys > Lipophrys pholis. The sequence continues at coordinate 1,112,700 of NC_137632.1, forward strand.
TTAAATGGTACTATATATATATATATATATATATATATATACATATGAGGAGATGTAAGTGTCGCTATAATTGACTTAAACTTGAGTAAAGATCACAAAATGATTGAGCTCATCGTTCCTCTGATTGTCCTTCTCCAGGGTATCAAACCCTCCACTTCAAACTCAACAGCTCGATCTTCCACACCATGGCGTTCCCTGTAACAGACATTAATGGATTGATCTGACTTGTGACAGAGCTGCAGCTCAATAACCAAAGGTCTGCCTCCGAATCCTGAGAAGCTTCATTGCTCAGACGCTCAGCTTCAGCGTTCAAATTAAATGTCAGTCTTTGCAAATGGAGTTTATTGTGGGAGATCACTGGGTGCAGGTCTCCATGGAAGAATTCACTCTGCTCTCTGGGCTCTCTCTCTCTCTCTCTCTCTCTCTCTCTCTCTCTCTCTCTCTCTCTCTCTCTCTCTCTCTGTCTCTCTGTCTCTCTTGCTCTCTCTCTCTCTGTCTCTCTCTCTCTCTCTCTCTCTCTCTCTGTCTCTCTCTCTCTCTCTCTCTCTGTCTCTCTCTCTCTCTCTGTCTCTCTCTTGCTCTGTCTCTCTGTCTCTGTCTCTCTCCCTCTCTCTCTCTGTCTCTGTGTCTCTCTCTCTCTGTCTCTCTCTCTGTCTCTCTCTTGCTCTGTCTCTCTCTCTCTCTCTCTCTCTCTCTCTCTCTCTCTCTCTCTCTCTTGCCCTCTCACACTCTCTGTGTCTCTCTATCTCTGTTGCCCTCTCTCCCTCCCTCTCTCGCTCTCTCTCTGTCTCCGTCTCTGTCTCTCTCTCTCTCTCTCTCTCTCTCTCTCTCTCTCTCTCTCTGTCTCCGTCTCTGTCTCTCTCTCTCTCCCTCCCTCTCTCTCTCTCTCTCTGTCTCCGTCTCTGTCTCTCTCTCTCTCTCTCTCTCGCTCTCTCTCTTGCCCTCTCACACTCTCTGTGTCTCTCTATCTCTGTTGCCCTCTCTCCCTCCCTCTCTCTCTCTCTCTCTGTCTCCGTCTCTGTCTCTCTCTCTCTCTCTCTCTCTCTCTCTCTCTCTCTCTCTCGCTCTCTCTCTCTCTCTCTCTCTCTCTCTCTGTCTCTCTCTCTCCTCTTGTCTTTCTTATTCATGGGTCCAATCAGCCAATCAGGAGCCGGCTCTGTCATCAGCCAGTGCAGGAGGAGGGGATTGGCTGGTGTGATGTGAGGATGTGAGGATGTGAGGATGTGAGGATGTGAGGATGTGAGGATGTGAGCTTGGACAGCAGATGAAACGGCAGGTCTGCTCTGCTCCTGGGGATAGAGCGGCTGCTGGGAATGGGAACCAACACGGCCATGATCTGGAGGCGATAACACTCACTTCAACCTGTCCTGCATCTCAAGTGTGTGTGTGTGTGTGTGTGTGTGTGTGTGTGTGTGTGTGTGTGTGTGTGTGTGTGTGTGTGTGTGTGTGTGTGTGTGTGTGTGTGTGTGTGTGTGTGTGTGTGTGTGTGTGTGTGTGTGTGTGTGTGTGTGTGTGTGTTGTAATGGTCCAGCTTCATGTGGAGAAGCCGGCTGCTGATGGACTCAGTGTCACTCCTCTCTCCTCTCCTCTCCTCTCCTCTCCTCTCCTCTCCTCTCCTCTCCTCTCCTCTCCTCTCCTCTCCTCTCCTCTCCTCTCCTCTCCTCTCCTCTCCTCTCCATCCATCCATCCTTCTCTAAAAAGGTTGATCGTCTCCTTGGTTTTTGTACTTGAAGAGCAGCTTTTGGAATCTCCCTCCTCCATGTACGATAACTTGTACCTACATGGATTGGAAGACTCGGAGGCGGTGAGTGGAGGGGCGTCTGGCACTTGGTGGTGCTCTGTGTGTGTGTGTGTGTTGGGTTTTGGGTGATCACCAGGGAGTGCGTGGAGACCTGAGCAGGTTGAGCGTACACTCTTGGGGAGAGTCGGTGTTTGTGTGTCGTGAGGATTCGCATTAATGGAACTGACTGCAAGTCCTTCTCCACCTTCTGTCCATGATTCTTTGATTCCCATCATTCAGTTCTCTCCCAGCATCATCCCTCTTCTCTGTCTGCCTCTCCTTTCATCAGATATAATAATTATCCTTTTTTCTTGCCATTGATATGGAACTGATGTAACAAAAACATCTCTAATCATAAGCTCTAATCTTCACCTCTGACACAGTGAGGCCAACATCAGTTTGATAGGCAGATTAGCTGTTGGATAAATTGTGTCAGAGGAAGGTCAAAACAATGCTTCCAAAGGTAATAAATGTAGAAGCTGCTGCCGAGTTGAGAGGGGGGAAGGAATCCCACTGAGGCAGAAGCTGTGGAGACCCTCCACCTGCCACACCGGCAGCTCCTCCCAGATCAGCAGCATGTCATGGGGACGGTCGATTGGCTTCACCTTTGGCAGGTTTCCATGGCTGCCTTGCAAGGAGCTCGGCCTCCACTCCAGGCACATGCTTGTGGGGAAATGGGGGATCGACCCCCGAAGCCAGAACGTGGTCTGGAAGGTGGTTCAGTAGTTGATGATGTGGATTTGAACCTGCCTGAGTTTTTTAATTGACTAGTTAGACTCCATTTATCTACCTATGGCCAGGATGAGCAGCGCTGCTGACTGAGAGCCAGGAAAATGTCCTGCTCATAAGCAAATGGCAAAGGTTTTGATCCAGCATGTGTACAGCGAGGATATAAGGGAATATTGGTGAGCACATTTATTGAAAGTCACATTTACCTTCATTAGTCAAATTGTGAGCATAGTGATCTTCAAATGTATTTGAAAATATAAATGCGTGAATTTATTAGAATTTGAATCAGGTTGATTTAAAATATGTCTTCAGTTGTGATTTTGTCCGTTAATCCCATGAATTCATAGTCTGTCTGCCTCTCTAACTCTAACTAACTGTCTGCCTCTAACTCTAACTAACTGTCTGCCTCTCTAACTCTAACTAACTATCTGCCTCTCTAACTCTAACTAACTGTCTGCCTCTAACTCTAACTAACTGTCTGCCTCTCTAACTCTAACTAACTGTCTGCCTCTCTAACTCTAACTAACTGTCTGCCTCTCTAACTCTAACTAACTATCTGCCTCTAACTCTAACTAACTGTCTGCCTCTCTAACTCTAACTAACTGTCTGCCTCTAACTCTAACTAACTGTCTGCCTCTCTAACTCTAACTAACTATCTGCCTCTAACTCTAACTAACTGTCTGCCTCTCTAACTCTAACTAACTGTCTGCCTCTAACTCTAACTAACTGTCTGCCTCTCTAACTCTATCTAACTGTCTGCCTCTCTAACACTAACTAACTGTCTGCCTCTAACTCTAACTAACTGCCTGCCTCTCTAACTCTAACTAACTGTCTGCCTCTCTAACTCTAACTAACTGTCTGCCTCTCTAACACTAACTAACTGTCTGCCTCTAACTCTAACTAACTGTCTGCCTCTCTAACTCTAACTAACTATCTGCCTCTAACGCTAACTAACTGTCTGCCTCTCTAACTCTAACTAACTGTCTGCCTCTAACTCTAACTAACTGTCTGCCTCTCTAACTCTAACTAACTGCCTGCCTCTCTAACTCTAACTAACTGTCTAACTATCTGCCTCTCTGACTCTAACTGTCTGCCTCTCTGACTCTAACTGTCTGCCTCTCTGACTCTAACTGTCTGCCTCTCTGACTCTAACTGTCTGCCTCTCTAACTCTAACTGTCTGCCTCTCTAACTCTAACTAACTGTCTGCCTCTCTAACTCTAACTAACTGTCTGCCTCTCTGACTCTAACTAACTGTCTGCTTCTCTAACTAACTGCCTGCCTCTCTAACACTAACTAACTGTCTGCCTCTCTAACTCTAACTAACTGCCTGCCTCTCTAACACTAACTAGCTGTCTGCCTCTCTAACTAGATTCTTTTTCCCTTTGGAACCAGTCATTTGTGTCTCTAGCTGTGTTCGACGTTCCACCTTTTGTTCTCCACAATGCCAGTTTACCTTTTAGAGAGGATGTTCTCATTCATATCCTTTCAATGCTTTAAAACTTTCAGATAATAAATATCCTAAATCAATTATACACTTTCAATGTAAATGCTTAAACTTAGTAGTTTTGTGACATAAATTAATTACATGCTGACTCACCTATTTTTAATACCGAAATTCTGGTTTAATCCCTGTTAAAATCACCATGACCCTCTCCCCCATGACCGCTGGTCTACGGTTCAGATCCGTGTCTCTCTGTGGGTCTAGTCCAGGTTTTCCACCACAAGCTGAGAACATTTCTTCACAAAATTCTTCATTTTGAATGGAAATGTTGTTCTCATGTGTCATTCAAGTGTAAATTGTAGTAAAACAGTAAAACAGTAGTGTTCAACAGGTCAGTCTCTTATAAAGTCGATCCACACAATTCATGTGAAGTATAAGTTGCTGAAATGAATCAAAATCAAGTTAAAATCTGAATTATACAAAAGTTGCTTTTTATCATTCATACTCTCTTTGTATTCACATTTAGTTTTATAACCAGTGTCACAAACGCTGCATTAGAAATGAATGCGTCATTGTTACACTACTACTTTTTGGCACTAAACTCCCTGTTAACAAATACTTTAGTGTCACAGTTATAATACCAAATGATGTCATTATTTGTTGTAGATGGAATACTTGGAGTTACTTCCCCAAGTTACTGTAGTAATCAGTAAACTAGTTCCACAGTTGAGGGCCCCCCAGGGTACAGAGGCTTTCTGGTTTGAGTCCAACATTTCTCCTGTGTGGTTCTGCAGGTCCTCTCGTTTCCCTGCCAGGAGGAATACCTGCATCTGGAGCTGATAATGTCTTTGTCCTGCCAGGACTTTCAGAAATACCATGCAGTTCCTGTTCCTTCACTTCTTATCATATCTGATTGTCAGATAATTACTTTACATTACTTCTCAATATGTTATGAGATGTATTTATTCCATATGTGAGCATTTGTTTTGATGACAGCCGTTGGAAGCAGAGTTAGAGAAGGTGTGAGTCCGCCCCTGTTTCCTGTTTCCTGTTTCCTGTTCAGACGTGAGCAGACGCCTCCAAGCCCCTTGTTGCCCGAGTGCTTTCCTTTCAGCTCACAAGTTCCTGGTTCTTTTTGGAAGTGAGACTTCATCCTGGAATTTCTAAGCTGACGATTCCAGAAATGAATGCATTTGTTTTTGGTTTGTATCCTCAACCCATCATGAGCGGGGACTCATGCAGACTCATTTCCAGTGGATTTGAGGAGATTGTGTCCTAATGTGAGACACTGCAGGGACACTGTCTGGACGCTTACAGCAAATCAAATTGCCTCACCAAACTTTTTTTTTTTCTTTTTCTCAAATTGATTGTGATGCTGGGAGGAAGTGTCACACTGCTCACGCCCATTAACATCGGAAATCACAATTCAAACGATTGCAATGACATTGTTAACCAACAGTTAGATAATAAGGTCAACACTCAACACACATATTAGAATTTAGTGCAGATGTGACATTGTTAGTACTTTAAAAACAATATCACATCAAAAAATAATCTATAATTATCCAGATTATCACCCAGTTAATCTTTATTGATTTGTGTCACCATTCAGTAAAATGAAAAGCATTCACAAGTGACAAAAACAACAAAACAAATATATATTATGTATTATAATGCATTCTTCACGTGTGTGTGTGTGTGTGTGTGTGTGTGTGTGTGTGTGTGTGTGTGTGTGTGTGTGTGTGTGTGTGTGTGTGTGTGTGTGTGTGGTCATTTCATTCATATCTTGACACTCCACATACTCTCTATCCTCCAGTGAAGGGAGCGTCAGGATTGTGGGCTGCTTTGCCATCATGGAGGCAGAAGTGTATCAACCACAGTAGAAAGAAGGGAGGATTCTGGACCACAGTGTGTTTAGGCAGCGTTGATTGTGAGGTGGAGAATTGAAGCCAGATTCATCTCATATATTTAATGTCTTCATATATCAGACTTACAGATCCAAGTGATCATAGTGAGCCAAGCTGCAGAGTTCTGGATGTTTCTTTAGTGAAACATTACTGCTGAATCAGCAGCTCTATGTTCATATGTCAAACTTCCATCTTCAACGATCCAGAGTGGACAGAACTGATTGATTATCAACTGTGACAAAGTGAGTAACAATCAGTCTCATTTCAGAGGAAACATAGAAATAGAGCGGTGACAGTCGTGTGTGAAGCTGCACTGTGGACGCTCTGGACGCACTGCTGCTGCAGACAGAACAACCTCCTCCACCCTCTGCCTCCACCTCTGGAGTGACTGAGGATAAAACAAAGTCCACTGAGTCTTTTTACCGTCTCTGTTCAAATATTTAATTCATACTTTTAATAAACAGATCAAAGTGAACTTTATCGGTCCGCTGTGTCTCCACCCAGACTCCTTCCCTCTCCGTCACTCTGACACTCGCTGACCGTCACAACCATGGAGGCTGTTTTGATGTCCAGCGGTGGGCTCTGGTCACTCTCCCCCATGATGTCACTCTCCCCCATGATGTCACTCTCCCCATGATTTTAATCTCCTCCATGATGTCACTCTCCTCCATGATGTCACTCTTCCCATGATGTCACTCTCCCCCATGATGTCACTCTCCCCATGATTTTACTCTCCTCCATGATGTCACTCTCCCCATGATGTCACTCTCCCCCATGATGTCACTCTCCTCCATGATGTCACTCTCCCCATGATTTTACTCTCCTCCATGATGTCACTCTCCCCCATGATGTCACTCTCCCCCATGATGTCACTCTCCTCCATGATGTCACTCTCCCCATGATTTTACTCTCCTCCATGATGTCACTCTCCCCCATGATGTCACTCTCCCCATGATTTTAATCTCCTCCATGATGTCACTCTCCTCCATGATGTCACTCTTCCCATGATTTTACTCTCCTCCATGATGTCACTTTCCTCCATGATGTCACTCTCCCCCATGATGTCACTCTCCCCATAATGTCACTCTCCTCCATGATGTCACTCTTGCCCATGATGTCACTCTCCTCCATGATGTCACTCTCCTCCATGATGTCACTCTCCCCATGATTTTACTCTCCTCCATGATGTCACTCTCCCCATGATGTCACTCTCCTCCATGATGTCACTCTCCTCCATGATGTCACTCTTCCCCATGATGTCACTCTCCCCCATGATGTCGCTTTCCTCCATGATGTCACTCTTCCCCATGATGTCACTCTCCCCCATGATGTCACTCTCCCCATGATGTCACTCTCCCCCATGATGTCACTCTCCTCCATGATGTCACTCTCCCCATGATGTCACTCTTCCCCATGATGTCACTCTCCCCCATGATGTCACTCTCCTCCATGATGTCACTCTCCCCATGATGTCACTCTCCTCCGTGATGTCACTCTCCCCCATGACGTCACTCTCCTCCATGATGTCACCCTTCCCCATGATTTCACTATCCCCCATGATGTCACTCTTCCCCATGATGTCACTCTCCCCATGATGTCACTCTTCCCCATGATGTCACTATCCCCCATGATGTCACTCTCCCCATGATTTCACTCTCCTCCATGATGTCACTCTCCTCCATGTTGTCACTCTCCCCCATGATGTCACTCTCACCCATGACGTCACTCTCCTCCATGATGTCACTCTCCCCAAGATGTCACTCTCACCCATGATGTCACTCTCCTCCATGATGTCACTCTCACCCATGATGTCACTCTCACCCATGATTTCACTCTCCTCCATGATGTCACGCTCCACATGATGTCACTCTCCCCCATGATGTCACTCTCCTCCGTGATGTCACTCTCACCCATGACGTCACTCTCCTCCATGATGTCACTCTCTCCATGATGTCACTCTTGCCCATGATGTCACTCTCACCCATGATGTCACTCTCCTCCATGATGTCACTCTCACACATGACGTCACTCTCCTCCATGATGTCACTCTTCCCCATGATTTCACTATCCCCCATGATGTCACTCTCCCCCATGATGTCACTCTCACCCATGATTTCACTCTCCTCCATGATGTCACTCTCACCCATGATGTCACTCTTCCCCATGATGTCACTCTCCTCCATGATGTCACTCTCACCCATGATCTCACTCTCCTCTGACCTCCACCTTCAGATTATTCTCCTCCACCTCTACAGTCAATGATCTCTGAGACTCTCACTCTACTTACAGCAGTGATGACGAGCTGCCGATCACTTTTTTTATTTTTTATTAGTGATTCCACTACCGTAACACCAAATAATATCATTTTCCTGACCTCCACCTCCTCAGGACTATTTCTCTCTCCGGAAAATTCCTTTTCTTGGTCTTTTCTGTCAGGATTTAACGTCAAATGCCGGCGATCAACAGGCTGAATGAGCAGCAAAAATGTTGACGAGGCCCTTTGCATTGAGCATTAATGGTAGAAAGTGGGCGTGTTGAGGAGGGAGATGAACTGTCAACCTTCCAGTCAGACTGTGCTCTATAGAAGGGAAGTGCGTGTAGATGTGCATACGCACGGTTTTATAGATCCAAATTTGTTTGGCCGCACGCTATTTCCTGCTTTCTGGGCGAACGAACCTTTCTAGTAGGAATCCTACACAAGCTTTTATAAGTGAGGCCCCAGGTCTTTCTGTGTGGAGTTGGCATGTTTTCCCTGTTGGTGTGTGAGTGTGTGTGTGTGTGTGTGTGTGTGTGTGTGTGTGTGTGTGTGTGTGTGTGTGTGTGTGTGTGTGTGTGTGTGTGTGTGTGTGTGTGTTTCTCCAGATGTTCTGGTTTCCTTCTACAGTCCAATAACAAGCATGTGAGGTTATGAACAATCGCAACAGTAATAATCACATTATTGAAATCACTGTCATAATAATCTGAGTCAATCCAGCCATATTTATAGTCATTTACAACAACCACTGGGAGCCAAAGATAAACAAGGTATGTTGATATACATGAAGTTATATACGTTTTCCAAGGTATGGAATTTCAAGAACAAGTACTGAAAATTGATAAGTAAACATAAAATCCACAGGAAGGCCAAGCAGTTGTAAGTTTTAATCCTTGATTTAAAAAGGCAGTCTGCAACACTCTTATAAGTCTTTTCCCCTCTGAGCCCTGGAAACTTTGAGGATTAATAATGTTAAAGCTGGATGTCATTGGTGTAACTCTCTGTGTAAATATTTTCCTCCCTCGATGCACAAATGATGTAAACCACTGACTACAGTTGTGCATATATACAGTATGACTCACCTTCACTAAAGCTATCAATGTGAAATACAATGACCCAGCCAGCGTGCCGCTCCGGCTGTTTGTGGTGGTACCACTGCGAGTAAACAGAGAGGAGACGTCCTCCAGCTCTGGAAGCTTCTTCTAAAGGCTGAAGTGGTAAAACAGACCTTGTTGAGGACATTTACCCTCTGACCTGCGGGCTGCTGGCGGGAGTGATCGCTGCAGAGAGAATGCTTTTAACCTCATGCCGGCGTCCGATAGGAGCAGGGGTCGGCGCAGGAAGGAGGATGCAGACGGCCCAGCTTTGGCGTCTGGACAGATAAGACTCGAGTGTGACTCGATGGACTCAAGACTGGCCACTTGACACTCTTAGATAGTGATCCACAAACAGCATGTTAATATCCATGCCTGACCTCGTTTGTGGGTCTCAAATCCCATCTAGGACTGAGGTCGGTACTGGAGATCAGCTGGAGACTCCCTCCGACCAAAGCTCCAAGTCATTTTTAAACATTTCTAAGAGAACATTCCATTCTTAAGAGTAGAGGACACAACACAACCCGAGACCTGAGCTGAGACATCGGTGACGCTGCCATGAAAGTTTGTAAAAACACCCAGAATGCAACAGTTCAAGTTTTTTTACACCTTCACTGTATTTTGCACCAGAAGGTTTCATTAAAAATGACTTCATGTTGAGATTGCTGTCATTTTCTGTATTCATTGTTTGATTTTCTGAAAATATAGACGTATACCCTGCATGCTTCATCCTCACAGTAATAGATACTGCATATGCACACGGTCTTATTTCTCTTCTTGTGCAGCTGATTTTCATATGATTGAAGGGTGAGAAGTGGTGTAATGCTCAGGCCATTATTAGATCAGTGTTCATTTTGTGTTAAGGGGCTAGAGATTCATGATACTCATGAAAATATCACCGCAGCTTGTGACTGATTTCTGTTTGTGGTAATGCTCCAGAGCATCTTGTGCTATTTGTCAGTTGTACGTCATAATTTCAGTTATGTTAAGTGGCAGATATGAGATCAGGTATTAAAAAGCAAGATTTCTCTCTGTGTTTCACCATTTTATCTGCTTCATCGCTTTCAACTTCTCAATGAAGTCTGTTTTTATTGCTTCAAATCAGTTTTAGTGCTGATATGATCTGTGCTATAAAAAATAGGGATTACTTAAAAAAACACTTGTAATTGATGTTTTGTTCCACATATTTTACTTTAGATACCATAAAAGAAAAATTCAGAGTTGCATTTGTTCTGGCGATTTTATTTCACAACCAATTATTCCTGAAAGGTATTTCATTATTTCTAAAGTGCCAAACACAAAGCAGGTGCTTGTCTGCAGTGGCCCTTTATGAAATGCATTTATTTTTCCTTTGTCTCCGATGCTCCACTTACAGATTTCATTTATAATGAGGCAGTAAATAACAGTTATTTGTATCAGGGAAAGACTCCCCTGGCTCTCAATGGATCATTAGCAGAGCTGCCTGGAAGCAGGTTGATTTCAGAGCCTCGCTGCAGCACAAATCCTCTCGTATACATTTTAGCTTTTATTATCTTTAAATTATTGTAGTGATTCCTCATTTGGGGCAAGCATTTGTCCACTTATTTCTCAGTTCAGTGGACAAGAAAAGAAAAAACAAACACTTTTTGTACTTAAATTGAATCAGATAGCTTGTAATAGTAATAGTAAAATGCAAGCATGTGATTGAGTGACTGTGAGATGCAGCTATAGTGTCCTGCATGCTATTTACCATGTGAGTGATGATGATGATGCTGGAGCAGAACATATTGTACTGCTGTCCCTTTCATTGTGGTAAGTAAACATTGGCCTGTAATGGAGAGCGCAAACACACACACAACCATCTGGTCCGGTGGAAGTGGCCTATGACAATAATTGCATGAGATGGGGAGGCTCTGAAGACGGGGGCATGAACTGATGAAGGGGGCCGAATTTATAGCAACACATCATTGCTCAGTCTGCGTGTCAAACAACCCTTTGTAAGCATGTTTTCTACACCCTGGTGTGTGTGTGTGTGTGTGTGTGTGTGTGTGTGTGTGTGTGTGTGTGTGTGTGTGTGTGTGTGTGTGTGTGTGTGTGTTATACAATTTCATTCATTTCAGCCTAAAATCATGATGCTCCCTCCACCATGCTTCACTGTGAGGACGATAAACAAAGTGAAATGACAAACAGTCAAACACACACAGCAATATGATAGTGGTGCTGTGTGACAGAGACCACACCGCTTCACCTGCTCCTCTGTCAACATGGCACTATTGTGTGTGTGTGTGTGTGTGTGTGTGTGTGTGTGTGTGTAAATCACACTTTGAATACTTCACAGTGAATACATTTAACTAAGCTGAACAATATTTCTTCTAAGATAACTGAATGTTCGGGCAGTAATACTAGGAGACTGGGGAAGCTTTGGGACTTGAGATTTCTGCAGAAAGGTTGTTCATCAATCTTGCTGCTCTTCAATGCTGATTCCAGTACAGCTCTGGAAATGATGACTGCACTTTCTGTGCAGAGTTTGCATGTTCTTTACATGATTTACAGGATTCTGAGTCAATTGTATAATTTTTACATGAGAATGATCTACTAAAAGCTGTATTGCTTCTGTCTGAAGGCCCCTGTAGCTCCCATAAGAACACAAAGAACAAGAAGAAAAGTTCAGCTGTGACATCAGTCAGCTGCTGACAAAAATGCTTGATTGGCAGGAGAGTTCATGCACCGAGGAGAAGCTGTTGAACTTTCAGGCCACGCCCCCTTACAGCAGGTACATTTCTGTGAAGCAGCATTTGAATTTTTCAACTGCAGTCTATTTCTCGCTTCCAATTCTTTCAGAAATACATTTTGGTGAACTGTTTAACAATAAAAGATAAAGTCTGAGTCCGAGCCGCCATGTTGATCCGGTTTCAACCGCAGGTTTTAACTGAAGGAGCCGACGGCTTTGAGTGATGCGTTCAGGTGCATCCCGTAACTCCGACCTTCCTACATGTTAACGAGCTGCAGGGCTGGCACAGTGGCGAGGTTGCAGGATAAACATGAATAAGATGAATACAAATTTAAAATCCTCCTTCTAACTTAGAAAGCTCTTAACAACCCGGCTCCATCACATCTTACGCTCCGTTTCCACCGCAAGAATTGTGGATGGTTCCAAAATAACCGCTTTTCCGTCGCCCTTCCGTCGGGGTACTCAGGACAACTGAACTGGTCTGATTTTGAGGAGCCGTCAGCTGATTGGTCAGTGATTTAAGACACGCCCTCAATATCTTAATATGTCGGCTGTATGAATCCTCTGTTAACATATTCAGCTTTGCACTGGTTGGTTTTTTTGCGGTGCAACTTTCACGTTGGATGGAGACCGGGACTCGGGAGCAGACGCTGCGGCCGTAACCGAACTGGGATCGCAGCTCGGAGGCAGCAGCAGACGTCCGTCATCCAGCTGGGAGCAGCTCCGATGCACCACCGATCGCTCATCGCGTCACGTCACGTCGCTGTCCGGTGCTTCATTGCACGGGCCGCCGCATGTCGCAAACACTGGCCGGCTCTGGAGCTCTGGTTCCCCGACGCCGGAGTTCTGGAACCTGCCGGTGTGAACGGATACGGAGCTACGGTGCGCCGGCCAGCGGCTCGAGCCGAGACGCAACACGACGTGATGCGACGCGACGTGATGCGACGCGACGTGATGCGACGCGACGTGATGCGACGCGACGTGATGCGACGCGACGTGATGCAACGCGACGTGATGCAACGCGACGTGATGCGACGCGACGTGATGTAACGCGACGTGATGCGACGTGATGCAACGCGACGTGATGCAACGCGACGTGATGCAACGCGACGTGATGCAACACGACGTGATGCGACGCGACGTGATGCAACGCGACGTGATGCAACACGACGTGATGCGACGTGATGCGACGCGACGTGATGCAACACGACGTGATGCGACGTGATGCGACGCGACGTGATGCGACGCGACGTGATGCGACGCGACGTGATGCGACGTGATGCAACGCGACGTGATGCAACGCGACGTGATGCAACGCGACGTGATGCAACACGACGTGATGCGACGCGACGTGATGCGACGTGATGCAACGCGACGTGATGCAACGTGATGCGACGCGACGATCGGACTCGGACCACATCCACACACGGAGCGCCAGGACACCTGGCTCGGAGCAGCTCTCGCCGTGTCCACACTGTCGGTCCCAACATCTGTAGAGCTCTAAACCCCGCCTACATTTTAACTCTCTGCAGTGGAAACACGCAACGCTTTGAAGTACTGCTCTGTACCGCTCCGTACCGCTCCGTACCGCTCCGTACTGCTCTGTACCGCTCCGTACTGCTCCGTACCGCTCCGTACCGCTCCGTACCGCTCCGTACCGCTCCGTACTGCTCCGTACTGCTCCCTACCATCCCTGCACTTTTTGTGCGTTGGAAATGGATCTTTAAAGAACTGTTAGTCCCTTATCGCTCCAGAAGAACACTTGGTTCTCAGAGTGCTGGCTTACTGGAGGTTCCTAGGTTTTCTAGAAGTAGAATGGGGGTAGAGCCTTCAGCCTCCTAACTCCTTAACTATCGACTTTACCTTAACCCCTGGATGACGTCACAGGGTTAGTGAAAGGTGTTAGGAGGCTTCCTAAAGGGGTTAAGGAAAGGTGTTAGGAGGCTTCCTAAAGGAGTTAGTGAAAGGTGTTAGGAGGCTTCCTAAAGAGGTTAAGGAAAGGAGTTAGGAGGCTTCCTAAAGGAGTTAGTGAAAGGTGTTAGGAGGCTTCCTAAAGAGGTTAAGGAAAGGAGTTAGGAGGCTTCCTAAAGGAGTTAGTGAAAGGTGTTAGGAGGCTTCCTAAAGGAGGTTGTGAAAGGTGTTTGGAGGCTTCCTAAAGGAGTTAGTGAAAGGTGTTAGGAGGCTTCCTAAAGAGGTTAAGGAAAGGAGTTAGGAGGCTTCCTAAAGGAGTTAGTGAAAGGTGTTAGGAGGCTTCCTAATGGGGTTAAGGAAAGGAGTTAGGAGGCTTCCTAAAGGAGTTAGTGAAAGGTGTTAGGAGACTTCCTAAAGGAGTTAGTGAAAGGTGTTTGGAGGCTTCCTAAAGGAGTTAGTGAAAGGTGTTAGGAGGCTTCCTAAAGAGGTTAAGGAAAGGAGTTAGGAGGCTTCCTAAAGGAGTTAGTGAAAGGTGTTAGGAGGCTTCCTAAAGGAGTTAGTGAAAGGTGTTTGGAGGCTTCCTAAAGGAGTTAGTGAAAGGTGTTAGGAGGCTTCCTAAAGGAGTTAAGGAAAGGTGTTTGGAGGCTTCCTAAAGGAGTTAGTGAAAGGTGTTAGGAGGCTTCCTAAAGAGGTTAAGGAAAGGAGTTAGGAGGCTTCCTAAAGGAGTTAGTGAAAGGTGTTAGGAGGCTTCCTAAAGGGGTTAAGGAAAGGAGTTAGGAGGCTTCCTAAAGGAGTTAGTGAAAGGTGTTAGGAGACTTCCTAAAGGAGTTAGTGAAAGGTGTTAGGAGGCTTCCTAAAGGAGGTAGTGAAAGGTGTTAGGAGGCTTCCTAAAGGAGTTAAGGAAAGGTGTTAGGCGGCTTCCTAAAGGGGTTAAGGAAAGGTGTTTGGAGGCTTCCTAAAGGAGTTAGTGAAAGGTGTTAGGAGGCTTCCTAAAGGGGTTAAGGAAAGGAGTTAGGAGGCTTCCTAAAGGAGTTAGTGAAAGGTGTTAGGAGACTTCCTAAAGGAGTTAGTGAAAGGTGTTAGGAGGCTTCCTAAAGGAGTTAGTGAAAGGTGTTTGGAGGCTTCCTAAAGGAGTTAGTGAAAGGTGTTAGAAGGCTTCCTAAAGGAGTTAGTGAAAGGTGTTAGGAGACTTCCTAAAGGAGTTAGTGAAAGGTGTTAGGAGGCTTCCTAAAGGAGTTAGTGAAAGGTGTTAGAAGGCTTCCTAAAGGAGTTAGTGAAAGGTGTTTGGAGGCTTCCTAAAGGAGTTAGTGAAAGGTGTTAGAAGGCTTCCTAAAGGAGTTAAGGAAAGGTGTTTGGAGGCTTCCTAAAGGAGTTAGTGAAAGGTGTTAGGAGGCTTCCTAAAGAGGTTAAGGAAAGGAGTTAGGAGGCTTCCTAAAGGAGTTAGTGAAAGGTGTTTGGAGGCTTCCTAAAGGAGTTAGTGAAAGGTGTTAGGAGGCTTCCTAAAGGAGTTAAGGAAAGGTGTTTGAAGGCTTCCTAAAGGAGTTAGTGAAAGGTGTTAGGAGGCTTCCTAAAGAGGTTAAGGAAAGGAGTTAGGAGGCTTCCTAAAGGAGTTAGTGAAAGGTGTTAGGAGGCTTCCTAAAGGGGTTAAGGAAAGGTGTTAGGAGGCTTCCTAAAGGGGTTAAGGAAAGGTGTTTGGAGGCTTCCTAAAGGAGTTAGTGAAAGGTGTTAGGAGGCTTCCTAAAGAGGTTAAGGAAAGGAGTTAGGAGGCTTCCTAAAGGAGTTAGTGAAAGGTGTTAGGAGGCTTCCTAAAGGGGTTAAGGAAAGGAGTTAGGAGGCTTCCTAAAGGAGTTAGTGAAAGGTGTTAGGAGACTTCCTAAAGGAGTTAGTGAAAGGTGTTAGGAGACTTCCTAAAGGAGTTAGTGAAAGGTGTTTGGAGGCTTCCTAAAGGAGTTAGTGAAAGGTGTTAGGAGGCTTCCTAAAGGAGTTAAGGAAAGGTGTTTGGAGGCTTCCTAAAGGAGTTAGTGAAAGGTGTTAGGAGGCTTCCTAAAGAGGTTAAGGAAAGGAGTTAGGAGGCTTCCTAAATGGGTTAAGGAAAGGAGTTAGGAGGCTTCCTAAAGGAGTTAGTGAAAGGTGTTAGGAGGCTTCCTAAAGGAGTTAGTGAAAGGTGTTAGGAGTCTTCCTGAAGGAGTTAATGAAAGGTGTTAGGCGGCTTCCTAAAGGGGTTAAGGAAAGGTGTTTGGAGGCTTCCTAAAGGAGTTAGTGAAAGGTGTTAGGAGGCTTCCTAAAGGGGTTAAGGAAAGGAGTTAGGAGGCTTCCTAAAGGAGTTAGTGAAAGGTGTTAGGAGACTTCCTAAAGGAGTTAGTGAAAGGTGTTAGGAGGCTTCCTAAAGGAGTTAGTGAAAGGTGTTTGGAGGCTTCCTAAAGGAGTTAGTGAAAGGTGTTAGAAGGCTTCCTAAAGGTTAGTGAAAGGTGTTAGAAGGCTTCCTAAAGGAGTTAGTGAAAGGTGTTAGAAGGCTTCCTAAAGGAGTTAAGGAAAGGTGTTTGGAGGCTTCCTAAAGGAGTTAGTGAAAGGTGTTAGGAGGCTTCCTAAAGGGGTTAAGGAAAGGAGTTAGGAGGCTTCCTAAAGGAGTTAGTGAAAGGTGTTAGGAGGCTTCCTAAAGGGGTTAAGGAAAGGTGTTAGGAGGCTTCCTAAAGAGGTTAAGGAAAGGTGTTTGGAGGCTTCCTAAAGGAGTTAGTGAAAGGTGTTAGGAGGCTTCCTAAAGGAGTTAGTGAAAGGTGTTTGGAGGGTTCCTAAAGGAGTTAGTGAAAGGTGTTAGGAGGCTTCCTAAAGGAGTTAGTGAAAGGTGTTAGGAGGCTTCCTAAAGAGGTTAAGGAAAGGAGTTAGGAGGCTTCCTAAAGGAGTTAGTGAAAGGTGTTAGGAGGCTTCCTAAAGGAGTTAGTGAAAGGTGTTAGGAGACTTCCTAAAGGAGTTAGTGAAAGTTGTTAGGAGGCTTCCTAAAGGAGTTAGTAAAGGTGTTAGGAAGCTTCCTAAAGGTGATCATCAGGTGGTGAGGCAGTCAGACTTTCACTTAATGACGTCATAATAAAGCGACGGCGGCTCAAGTTAGTGACGTCTGCCATGGTGGAGAAAGAACTACAAGTTTCTGAAAATGAACTACAAAAAGTTCATCTGGGTTCTAGATGATTTCAAGTTGTTCTAGGCAGATTATTGCTTTGGTAACTTACATGATCTGCTCCTTTTTCAGTCATCCTGAGTTTCCCTGAACGCTCCGATGAGCAGGTTCCTTTAAATGTTCCCTTGCTAAAGGAAGCATCAGTGGTTCCTAGGCTAAAGGAGGTTCTAAAGGAAGCATCAGTGGTTCCTAAGCTAAAGGAGGTTCTAAAGGAAGCATCAGTGGTTCCTAGGCTAAAGGAGGTTCTAAAGGAAGCATCAGTGGTTCCTAGGCTAAAGAAGGTTCTAAAGGAAGCATCAGTGGGTCCTAAGCTAAAGGAGGTTCTAAAGGAAGCATCAGTGGTTCCTAGGCTAAAGAAGGTTCTAAAGGTAGCATCAGTGGTTCCTAGGCTAAAGGAGGTTCTAAAGGAAGCATCAGTGGTTCCTAGGATAAAGGAGGTTCTAAAAGAAGCAACGAGCCTCCTTTCCTTTGCTTATTGAGAATTCGGACAGTCCTTATCATGGCCGCAACACTAAACCCTTCCGGGGTGAAGGAGGAGTGATAGAGGAGTTAGGAGGGATAGTTTGGACGTACCCTCAGACTTTTGAATCAGAGAGGCGGACTTCCTTCCGTCTCTGTGAACCGCCTCCTGTGATCACTTCCTGTGTTACACTCTGCACCAATCACAATGGACGTCTGTTCTCTGAGGCGGGCTCTTGTTTGCAGTCACTTCCTTGTTTACACATCAACAGGTTATTGTTCTTGAGTATCAGTGAAACCATCATTAAGGATGTGATCCTATTGTCTCTAACAGTGAAGCTAAAATGGCAGACTACATAGAAGAATTCAAGTTAAAATAATCTAACACCGCTCTACCTCCCTCCCTCTCTCCTATACCTCCCTCTTAATACCTCCCTCTACGACTAACTCTTCCACCCTCTCTCTCTTCCTCTCTCTCTTCCTGCTGCTCTCTCCCTCTACCTCTTTCCTTGCCCCCTCTCTTTCTTTCTCTACCTCTCACTACCCCTCCTTTTACCTCACTCTCTCGCTACCTCTCTCTCTTTCCCCGCTCAATCTCTCTCTCTTCCTCTCTTACCTCTACCTCTCTGCCCCCCCTCTCTCTACCTTTCTCTCCCTCCCCCTCTCTCTCCATGCACCTATGGCCTGCAGAAGCTACTGACTCTAGAAGGAGCATAGACCTATAGAACTAGTTATATTGAAGTCTATGAGCAGGAGTATACTTCTGAATTTTCTATGTGGTCTGTCTTCTTCTGAGTTTTTAGTGTGTTTGGTGAGTCACAGCGCCTCTAAAGGTCTGGCATATGTACTACAGGCCCTGAAGCCTTGTGTTGAGTCGTGTTCATCGAAACGTGTGGACGGAGTTTTTATTTGAGAATCCCCGGGAGAAAAAAGATGGTTTTGACTCGTGTGGATGGGGCCTAACTCTTTCTCTTTGCCCCCCCCCGCGCCTCCCTCCTTGCCCTCTCCCTCTCTCCTCCCTCTCTCTTCCCCTCCCTTTACCTCTCTTTCTCCGTGCCCCCACAATCTCTCTTGCTTCCTACTTCTCTCTCCGTGCCCCCCCCGGCTCTACTGCTACCTTCCGACCCCCACTCTGTCTTCCTCTCTCTTTTCTGCCCCTCACTTGTCTCTCTTTCTCTGCCCTCTCCTCTCTCTACCTACCTCTCTCTGTGCCCCCCTCACGAACTCACTACCCCTACCTCTCTGCCCCCTCTCTCTGTCTCTCTACCTCTTTCTCTCTCTCCTTCTACTTCTCTCTTTGCCTCGCTCTCTTTCTCTCTTACTGTCTCTCTCAACTTCTCTCTCTCTCTCTCTGCCTCCACCTCTCTCTCTATTTCTTTGGCTCTACCTGTTGCTGTACCTCTCTCTTCTACCACATTGCCTCTCTCTAGTTCTACCCCCCCTCACCACCCACCCCCCCCTCCTTGCGGGATCTCTGACGTAGAGTTGGACGTTGGTGATCTGAAGCCTCCTGTGGAGTGGAGATCCTCCTGCTACCTTATCTGGGACTTTTTTTTATGTCATCCTTTTATCATCAAAATGATTAATATATATGTGTATGTTTTATTTTGTATGCACATGTAGAAAACCCAAATAAATTCATTCATTCATTCTGTTCCAATCAGTTCTTGCATCCCGACCAGAACCAGGATTTGAATCCCCACCCCCTGACCCGACCCAGGGTTTTTATCCCTACCCTACCTGAACAAGTGTTTTGAGTCTCTCCCCCAATATGTCTGTCTTACACCTGGTCTGCGGTTGTGAGGCGGGTCGAGGTACTGCCAAATTCCCTGAAACGGGTTATGGTAGAGAAATGAACATTCGATTGAGGAGCAACAGCTCTGCTGGACATTCCTGCAGTCAGCATGCCAACTGAACGCTCCTCAAACCTTGTGACATCTGTGGCAGTGTGCTGAGATCAAACTGCACATTTCACAGTGACTTTTATTTTGGCCACCCTGAGGCACACCTGTGCAACATTCATGCTGACTAACAGCATCTTGATCTGCCTCACCTGTGAGGTAGGAGGGATTATCTCGGCAAACAACAAGTGCTCACTAACAGATTTAGACAAATCTGTCTACAATATTTGAGAGGAATAGGTCTTTTTTTTCAATTCTTTTTTTTCCGGTATTTTCATGGTTCACAAAATTCTCCACATAACATTTAGCCTTTAACACAAAAAATAAGCAATAAAATAAATAAAAGGAAAATCTTTGATCCTGAAGTGAACCTGGCCAAGGAACCATACCCTTTAACATGATACAAAGGATGGCCTCACTGGTTTAATATACTTCATCCATCTTTTGAAAAACACATTTTGATGCAGTCTTATGGCAAATGTGATTCTTTCCATCTTAAAAACATCATAAATATTATCAACCCACTCATCCACTGTTGGTTTTCCTAGTTTCAACCACTTTCTTGTAATGGGCTTCCTGCCGGCTGCACCAAGTATCTGAAAGAGATATTGATGGTTAGAGGAGAAGTTATCAGGTGGCAGGGCCACGAGACACAGAGAAGCAAACTCAGATGGAATGTCTGTCATAAAGATGCTCTGAATCATTTTAGAAACCTCCTTCCAAAAGGCCCCAACACTGTCCAGGACCAGAATATGTGGAAATGATTTGCCTCTTGGCTCTGCGCTGTCTCCAACATGCAGATTGGTTGGCGCTATAAAAACTCTAATGAGGCTTTTCCAGCCAAACTCTCTCCATAGTCTTGAATTTGACGTTTTCCACAACTGTTCCCAATGTTCTGCAGTCAGAACCAAGTTTCCTTCCCGTTCCTGTTTAACATTCAATGAGCTGCTTTTCTTTTGTTGTAGAACCCCGATAAAGTCTTGAGATGGTTTTTTTTGGTTTGGGTCCGAAGTATAAGCCTCTAAAAACACTTTAATAAAATATTTTTAGAGAAACAGGCCTTTTGTGTATATCGACAATGTTTCCATCTGTGAGTTCAGCTCATGGAAAATAAGATGAGAAACAAAAGTGTTGCGTTTATATTTTTGTTCAGTGTAGACAGATAGATAGATAGATAGATAGATAGATAGATAGATAGATAGACAGACAGACAGACAGACAGACAGACAGATAGATAGATAGATAGATAGATAGATAGATAGATAGATAGATAGACAGACAGACAGACAGACAGACAGACAGACAGACAGACAGACAGACAGACAGACAGACAGACAGACAGACAGACAGACAGATAGATAGATAGATAGATAGATAGATAGACAGACAGACAGACAGACAGACAGACGGATGGATAGATGCAAACATATGAATGTATCTAGATAAAATATCTATATAAAAGAAAGCATGAATTTTTCAGATTTTTTTAACGTCTACAAGTGAAAAAAAAAATGCTGATTGCAGCGACTTTTAATAGCAGGAAAGAGTCCAAAGTTTATAAAGGTCTGTCATTTAAACTACTTTCACAAAACCTGACGGCTGACTTCAGGGAAGGTCTTTATGTCAGGTGTTCAGACACGGTGGGCTCATGAGATTGAGTACGCATTTGAAGGTCAGTAGATCTCTGTGTTTTCCAGTCTGTCACACCTTCCTACTGTGGTCATGAACTTAATGTGCTAAATTAGAAAAATGTGAATGCACAGATTAAACAGCTCAGCCTGCACGATGGGAGAGAGCTGCAATGGTTTTGCATAGCGTGTTGCATGCGTCTAAATATTGGGTCTTGTCCATATTGGGTCCCCGACCGCCGGGATCAGCTGAAATAACCCCGGATTAGCCAGCAGAAGCTGCTCGGCTCCTCTGCTCTCCATATTGTCACACAGGCCACATGCTGACACAGCAGGAAGGGAAAGGAATGGATGTGGATGGATCATTTCCTGCAAACAATTTATGCAGTTTTCATATAGTTATCTGAGAATAAATGCTAAATGCTAAATAAATCAAATTTCCAATAGTAACTATCCGTTTGGGTGTGTCAACAACCTCTTTCAAATTTTTATTTTTTTGTTTTGCCAAGATTTAAACATTTAGTTTGACAAGGAAATATGTATATTTGAGCATCTCGGCAAGGTTTAGTGTTAGAATTCCAAACATGGTAGATAACTTAATTACTTTGAAACAACAATTGATCCTCTTTTTTATTTTTCTCGAGTTACACAGTATCACAGTAACGATATACCTTCACCAAAAACGCTTCAGTATATCATATCTACTTCATTGTGCTTTGAGATCCGTTCCAAATAACAGTGTTCTTTCTCTTGCCCCTTGTTTTCCCATCTGCACCTCCCTTCAGCGACATGTCAGTAGTTTTTTTGCATAAAATTGTTGACTTTGTTGTTATTATTCCTTAAGTTTAATTTCTTGAGCTTGATATAAAATAATAGAGATAAGAAATGTAATTGATTTACTGCATAATGTTGGGGATTTAATTGTACATGATTGCACTTTTCTTTCCCAATTAAACTTTATTCATCTTGAAATAGGAGAGCTAATATGACAAAATGCATATTAACATAATTCCTAAAACTTCACTGAATCTTTTTCAATATTTATAACTTTGAGATTTGTGCAGCCTCTTTGGCGTTTCCTCTGCTCTTCAAGGAAACAAGCTGTGGCACGATTTACTTTTTAAATCTCTTTTATTTTCAACTGGACTGAGGAAATGACCCACTACACTGATACATATATATTTTGCTCTGTGGATGTCAGCTTCACTCTATATCACAGTGAAGCCCTCCCGGTAGTATTCTTGGTGGTTTGGTTCACAGGTTGTTTTTGTATTCTGTGCTGTCTCCCTCTGGGATGTCCAGGGCTCAGCCGACTCCTACACAAGCCGACCGTCTGACTCGGATGTGTCTCTGGAGGAGGAGAAGGAGGGCGGCCGGCAGGAGAGGGAGCAGCAGGCCACTGTTCAGTTGGAGAGAGCCAAGGTGGGCTCCGTTCAGAAACCACAGGAACCCTCATGATCTGACTCCCAACAATTTTACTACTTCATGGCATGAGTGTTTCTTTATCTCCTTTCTTTTGTTTACTTCCGTCATGAGGGTTGTTTTTTCTCTTGCTGTTACAGACTAAAGCCGTGGCGTTTGCTGTGAGAACCAATGTCAGTTACTGCGGCGCCCTGGATGAGGACGTCCCTGTGGCCGGCACCGCCGTCTCTTTTGATGCCAAGGACTTCCTCCACATCAAAGAGGTAAAGTACAGTTACTGTCCACATGAAAGGGGATTACACAATCTGCAAGAATGCTTGTGTGCATTTTTCAGATTATTTACTAAGAATAACACCACATGCAAGCAGGAGTGTGGAGTAAAGAAACGGCGGTTTGGAAAGCGCCAGATCTTGTTTACACAAGAACAATCTACTAGAAATGAAAGCCCAGTAAAGTCAAAGCGTATCTTTCTGCATTTTTGTTTTAAGAAAAGTTTTGCATTTCCACGGCAACGGGAGAAATGCTGAACATGATGTACTTAGCATGTCCGGCCATGAGTTGGTGCTGTTGTTTGTTTTTGTAATGAAACCACACACACACTAACACTGGGAGAACCCGGACATTCTAGTGGACAGACCATCAAGTTGGATTGTTATTACGATGACCGTCAAAATAAAAGTACCAAGTTGGATTGTTATTTATTACGATGACTGTCAAAATAAAAGTATTAAGTCCCAGGAGAATATGGATTGGGAGTCATGGCACTCTGGAGCAAAGGTCTCAAACTCAATGTACCCGGGGGCTGCTGGAGGCGGAGTCTGGGTGAGGCTGGGGGCATCAGGGGTTCCACAAAAAAAGTTGTACAAAAAATCCTCAAATGTCATTTTTAACAGTTTTAATGGTTAACTCTGAACATGAAGTGTCCTGAACATGAAAGGAACATTGAATGAACATCATGAACGGTTCTCCTGAACATGGTTCTCTTGCCTCCTCCTTGCTGCCAGAGACTTGGCAGATCTTCTTCTCACATATCTGAGCCACATTTGTCTTGAGAGAAGAAGCAGTTCAGAGCCTCAGAATGTCCTGAACGAGGGTTTGCAACCCCCAGCTCTCTGGTCCCTCGAGCTGTGGAGCTGTGGAGCTGTGGAGCTGTGGAGCTGTGGAGCCCTGCATTTCAATAAATCCAATCAATAAAAACACCACTTTGTGGAAATAGACCTATGATTAGTCCTGTCGCGATAATCAATAAATCAATTAACTGCACGATGATTAAAAATGAGCTGGATCAGTTTTCCAGACTGGAGAATGTTTCCTTTACCAAAGACGTCACTGTGAGCAGCGCTCACTCTGGTGTTAGTGAGCGGCTCTCACTCTGGTGTTAGTGAGTTGCTCTCACTCTGGTGTTAGTGAGTTGCTCTCACTCTGGTGTTAGTGAGCTGCTCTCACTCTGGTGTTAGTGAGTTGCTCTCAGTCTGGTGTTAGTGAGCGGCTCTCACTCTGGTGTTAGTGAGCGGCTCTCACTCTGGTGTTAGTGAGTTGCTCTCACTCTGGTGTTAGTGAGCGGCTCTCACTCTGGTGTTAGTGAGCGGCGCTCACTCTGGTGTTAGTGAGCTGCTCTCACTCTGGTGTTAGTGAGTTGCTCTCACTCTGGTGTTAGTGAGCGGCTCTCACTCTGGTGTTAGTGAGCGGCTCTCACAGTTCACCATTGTTTCAGAGAGTTGCCAGATTGCTGATCCTTCCAGTGAAAACCCAGTAAGACTCATTGTAAACGGGCCTTAACATGTCGGAGGAAAACAGCCGATCTGGCAACAGCAGCCCCCAGAGTGGCTCCACCACCTACGTCATCAACATGTGAAGCATCACGACAAAAACAAGTAGAAGACAGCAGCTCTACCTCAGACTCTGTCTCACCATTAATACTTCATGGTATGGTTACAGTACTTTCTGGACGACAAGCCGTTACTCTTTTTCTTTACTTGCTTTGAACCCTGCGGAGGACGACTCAGCTTTTTAAGGGTTTACAAGCTTCATGCTGCTGATACTGGGTGATACGTTCAGGTGCATCACGTAACTCCAAAGCTCACAGCAACATATTGAAAAAAGAGAATTATGAACTAGTTCATTTTTGGAACTAAGAACTTAGAACTATGAACTGAACGAGTTCATATTAAAATTTGTGACCTGAACTTTGAACTGGTTCATGTAGAAACTGAACTTTGCCAACACTGCCTGTCAATCACTCTAGTGCAGGGGTGGGCATTCCTGGTCCTCGAGGACCGCAGTCCTGCACGGTTTCTATGTGTCCTCACATCGAGACAGCTGACAGCAATGATTGGCTCGTTATCAAGCTTTCTGCAGAGCCTCATCATGACAACTCAGGTGTGTTTGAGCAGGGAGACGTGGAAAACATGCAGGACTGTGGCCCTCGAGGACCAGGAGTGCCCACCCCTGCTCTAGTGTGTGTGTGGGGGGGGCTGGCACACCTGAGAGCAACATGAGACCCCCTGAGGAGGAGACTGGGGGATGAGCAGAGAGATGAGGTTGTTTTGATTTTTTAGTTTGGGTATTTACAATCTCTTTTTTCATAATACAATTACAATTTTAAATATTCTAAAGAAATAAAAGTTTATTTATATTTAAAAGGGCATACTTGGAAAAATGGTATCAAAATGGCAATATTATCGTTTATCTCAATAATTTGTGGGACAATCTATGGTCCAGCAGGATGTGTTCTGGGGACAGGCCTGGTGACAGCGTGTCTTTTGTCTACACGGAGACGGAGCTGGAGCGTTTAGATGATGAGCTTGTTGGAGCGTTCTCAAAAAGTTCCACCTTGGGAGCTGGTTTCAAAAAGTTTTCAGTAGCTCCGAACGCCGGTGTTGTGTAAACCGACACCCAAATGTTTTGCATTTTAACTTGAAAACATTTGAGTGTAACTGGGGCCTGTATTGATTTGTTGTTTGTTTGCTGACTTCAGCAGGATGTGATTGGTTGGAGTGCTGAGCCCCTGAAAGCACCAAAATGTGGACTTCATCAAACATGTCGGAGGGGTGCAGCAAATACATCTGAATTTGGCAAATGGAAAATACAATATGGATACTGATTGTTCACAAAGTCAAAGTGTGAGGTACACAGAAAACAGAAAATGTAAACAAATGCCAACTTTATCAGAACGAGTGAATCACATGTGTTCAATCTGATAACATGAAGTACTCACAGTATTGGGTTCAATCCTGTTTACATGACCAGTACTCTCTATTCTGGATCCCAAACATGCTGAATGGACGGTGTGTGTTATTTTGAATCAGTTTCAATCCTTAAGGTGTCCTGTCAGTGGATCACGTACATCTTATATATGGGAGCTGGTAAAGCGACAAATCTATCTTATGAGAAACTGTGGAACATATTTTGAAGGTTTGATTATTTCAGTTCAACCAAACGACTCATCACAAATGTGCTGTTTTTGCAGAAGTACAACAACGACTGGTGGATCGGCCGTCTGGTGAAAGAGGGGTGTGACATCGGCTTCATCCCGAGTCCTCTGAAACTGGAACATATCCGACTTCAGCAGGAACAGAAGAGAGGACGCTTCCATGGGTGAGACGAGGACGAGGACGAGGTCTGGAGATGATGAGAGGAGAATTGAGGAGTTGATGTGTGTGTGTGTGTGTGTGTGTGTGTGTGTGTGTGTGTGTGTGTGTGTGTGTGTGTGTGTGTGTGTGTGTGTGTGTGTGTGTGTGTGTGTGTGTGCGCGCATTTGTTTTTTAGTTTATGTTTCGTACTTGGCACATATAGGACACTTATCAACATATACAGGAAGTTAAGTGAGGCCAACAGTAGATTTTTTGTCTTTTTTTATAGATTTTTTCCCCAATACATAATAGTATTATATCGATTCATCAATTCATGTGTTTATTTATGGAAATACTCAAAAAAAGGAACATAAAGTGGAACTTAAATTGGAGGAATACAAAGAAATGAACAAAAAGTAGCACCTGATGTGCATAAACATACAAAATGAGCACCAAGAGGAAGTGACATAAAATAGGCAGAAAGTTGCAGTAGAAGTATTGTATTGAATTTAATTGAAATGCACTAAGTATAAAGTACCGCAAATAGAATGAGCAGAAATGTACACCCAATATGCTAAAAAAACAGAATGAATGCAAAGATGAACTAAATGCAAAAAAGAATAAAATGAAAGGAGCAGAAAGGTGCACTTAATGTGCTGAAATTTACAAAATGAGAAGAATGTTGCACTAACTGTTCATAACTCACATAAAATGAAAAGAAAATTTAAATAATTGTTCATAAATATTCAAACAAGGCGCTGAAAGTGGCACTAGATGTGCAAAAGGAAACATAAAAAATGGTAAAAGTTACACAAATAATACACTTGAAATTAATTTGAAATTGCACTAAATATGCACATTAAGACATTAAAGGCATAGAAACATAAAATGAGCTCAAATGCTCAATTTCAGGAATTGTGCAGGAATACACATTGAAAGAGCCAAAGGTGCACTGTATGTGAATCAACATGCAGAAAATGCACTGATTGTCTAGAAATAGATGGAATGAGCAGATAATTGCACTAAAAATGAAAAAAAATCAACTGGAAAGTTGCAATAATATGAAAAAAAAGTCATTCAAGTAGCAGAAAGTTGCACTGAATGTGTTCACATAAAGGAAAAAAATAACTAAAATCGCAAATTATGTGAAGTAGAATGTTTGCAGAAAGTTACACTGATTGACAAAACTTATGTGTTTTATGTTGCACAGTCTGAGAATACTAATAATGCATAGGTTTGATTTAGCGTTTTTCTCGACCCTCTAACACTCTTTCCATTACATTATTCATTCCCTCCATCCTGGATGCTGGTGAACTATGTATGTAGCCACAGCTGCTCTGGAGCAGACTGACGGAGGAGAGGCTGCTAATCTGACCACCACCAACCACTCACTCTCTCACTACATTCACCCTCTGACCACTACCAACCACTCACTCTCTCACTCATTCACTCTCTGACCAACACCAACCACCCACTCATTCACCCTCTGACCACCACCAACCACCCACTCATTCACCTTTTGACCACCACCAACCACCCACTCATTCACTCTCTGACCACCACCAACCACTCACTCTCTCACTACATTCACCCTCTGACCACCACCAACCACTCACTCTCTCACTCAGTCAGCCTCTGACCAACACCAACCACTCACTCTCTCACTCAGTCACCCTCTGACCACCACCAACCACCCACTCATTCACCCTCTGACCATCACCAACCCCCCACTCATTCACTCTCTGACCACCACCAACCACTCACTCTCTCACTACATTCACCCTCTGACCACCACCAACCACTTACTCTCTCACTTCATTCACCCTCTGACCACCACCAACCACTCACTCTCTCACTTCATTCACCCTCTGACCACCACCAACCACTTACTCTCTCACTTCATTCACCCTCTGACCACCACCAACCACTAACTCTCTCACTTCATTCACCCTCTGACCACCACCAACCACTCACTCTCTCACTTCATTCACCCTCTGACCACCACCAACCACTCACTCTCTCACTACATTCACACAGGCAGTTTGGGTATGTGTCTTGCCCAAGGACACTTTGGCATGTAGGCAGGCAGAAATGGGAATCAAACCTGCAACCTTGTTGGGAGACGACTGCTCTACCAGCCGGGCCATGCCGCCCTCGCTGTGCAGTGTGTCTCAGCTTTGCAGTCGACTATGAGCAAAGATATTTTGCATTTGAATTAACACTTCACTGTTTTTCCCACTTTCATCGATGCAGAAGTAAATCCAGTGGGAATTCGTCCTCTAGTCTGGGAGAAGTGGTGTCAGGCACATTCAAACCAAACCCCAACTTGGCAGGTTGGTGTCAAGTACACAAAGGAAACTGTTCTTTATGATATCTTTTTATGTATTTATGTACATCAATAGTTATTTACTCATATCTTGTATCACTGTGATGCTTTATATATATATATTTAATAACATTTTCAGCAACGAGTGAGTGCAAAATTAACCTGATCTTTAATTTACTTTTCCAGGAAAGCAGAAACAGAAAGTGGTGAGTATGGAAAATAATTTTACTTTAGTGAGAAATGTGATTCTGTAGAGTATATAAAAGGTTACAAGGATTTCTTGTAAAGTGTATAAGTCAAATAAAAAGCATAATTTTATTTTTAAACCTATTGGGGGCACATTTGCTGTAAATATGTCACTTATAATCAGATCCTGCATAATGCTAAATTGCACACTTATGCAAATAGTTTCAGTTTGCATGTGTTTCGCCAGGTTACAACCAATAAGATCAGGCGCAAACAGAAGTATTGAAATGAGGGTTTTGCATACTTTAAACCAGGGGTGTAAACATAAGGCCTGTGGGCCAAAGGCTCCAATCCGTCCAAACCACCAGGCAAATGGTAACAATTCCCAAGAAAATGTTGATTCGTTTTGAAATAGAGTTTTCTTAAGCGTCACGGACACGACACAAGGCTGAGACTCAGCTGGGATTCCAGTGGAGCTGCCATGAAAGCTCACTGCTAATCGCAACGGTTATAGGACATTTTTTGGACATTTCACTGTATTTTGCACCACAAAGTTAAATTAAAATTGTCTTTATGTTGAATTTGTTGCAATTTTCGGAACTAATTCTTTGGTTTTGTGAAAATATAAAACACTTTTATAACTTAAAAAAGAAACACATCACTGCAACAAAGAAAAGCTTAAAAATGACATTTTAAAGTGTGGCGGAGAGGTGATGGAGCCCCTGATGGAATCAGGTGTGCTGCCTCACCTCTCTGCCCATAAAGGAGGAGCCGCCTGGAGACACGGGGTGACAAGCAGGAGACCCAGACTGGAGCAAAGCCTGCGAGAGGAGCTGTGTGGGGGGGTCTGGGGATTCAGCTTGGTTTTGGTTTTGTTTATTTAATAAGAGAACTATGGTGAACTGCAGTCCTGACTCCACGCATCTGTGGGTGGCGTGCACTACTGCCACATAAAGGTTATTATGGGAGTATTTTCCCAGTCCGGTGGGCTGGAGATGAAATAAGGCTGAATGTGTCCCCTGACATAAAATATGTTTGACACCTTTGCTTATGACCCAGTTTACTGGAATCTGTTCTGTCATCATTTCCTTCCATTAGGCTTACTTATCAAACATATTGGTGTACTACAGCTAATAAATATGAACTTAGCAAAAAATAAAACAGAAGAAAGCAACATGGGAGTCCCAAAGTCAAAGTTTGAGCAAATGTATAACAGTAAAGTTCACAAAGTACAATTGTGGGGAGCCAGCTGTGTAAATGTCTCTAACCACAATAAGATGAAGACGTCTCCTGAAGGCTGAGCTACTTTCACATCCAATCAAGTGGATCAGCTTTCTCACATGCGTGCTCGCAGTGTCACATTTTTATACATGCAACTCTGAAGATTAGATCCAGAGCTACATATTGTTTAAACATCATCTGGCAAGACTGAGAAAAGACTGAAAGTGTGCATGTGACTCATGTTTAAAGGAGTGTGTGTGGGTGTGTGTGTGTGTGTGTGTGTGTGTGTGCGTGCGTGGGTGCGTGCGTGCGTGCGTGCGTGTGTGTGTGTGTGTGTGCGCCCCCCCCAGGCCGAGCACGTCCCTCCATATGATGTGGTCCCCTCCATGAGGCCGGTTGTCCTGGTGGGACCGTCTCTGAAAGGTTATGAGGTAGGATGCTTTGCGGCGCTGCTGCTCTTCCTCACCACTCCCAGGATCACTTCATGTATCCTCATGGGACTGAGATAACCAATATACACATTGTATAAGAGCTACATGTCTGGAGTTTAAATAGCGGTATTTACACACCACCAGTGCTGCTACTTTAAGAAATAACTTAATAGTAACCTAGTATTATTATGACATTAGTAGCATAGGTACTATAGTATCTGTGAGTTCATCACTTGCTACCTGCTTTTTCTGAAAGTGTAAAGCTGCAGAGCGGCAGTCTCCTTCTCGTTCTGGCTGGGCCCACATTTAACTGTTTCAACAGTTGCTATTTCGCTCTGCTCCTGTTTACTGGATGAATCCAGTTCAATATCTTGAAAATTCTCAAGTTCAGTTGATTTCATTTAGTTTGTCAGCAGCTTTCATTCTACATCCCAAATGTCCAACATGTGGCCCCAAAACACGACCCGCCAGAGGGTTCCGCTCAGCCCGACGCAACCTCAGAATGTGTGAAAGTAACCAAACAAAGATTCTATCAAAGGGCTCCCTGTTTCAGATTCAGATTACTTGTTTAGAATAAAGTACCCTGTAATAAATGTCAAGCCAGTCAAATGTAGAAACCAAAGTTCAAAAGCTGCCTTACAAATATGAATAAACTTTTACATGCTTGGTTTCAACTCAAAGAGCTGAGTTGTGAAAAACTGGTCATCTAATGATCGTTTGTTCTTTAAACTTTGTGAGTTAAAACTAAAGTATCTGACACTTTATTATGTCCAACAAACTCACAGTTTCATTTTAAGACTTTATCTATTCATTTAATTGTGCTTTTAAGATATGTGGATTAATGTTTACAAATTGCTGATACTAAAAGTAATGAATTAATGTAGAATTCATATTAAAAACGATCAAATGTATTTGAACATAAACCTTGAAACAACACTAACAACATTTCAACTCTAACAGTATAAGTGGAGGGCCGAAAGCAAAGATCCTTTTTACCAAGGGATTAAAACCCCAATGCCATGTGTAGAAGAAAGTAGTTTAAATAAACCATCCAAACATCCATGTTATTCAGTATTCTTCTTGTCTTCCATGTAATGCATGGATGAAGATGGAGTGACAAGAGAGGGTAAATGACAAAGGCAACTAGAGAGCTGTTCTGTTCAGGGTGTGGAGGAGGAGGGGCCACATGATAGAACGAAGGGGATGCAGAAAGATAAGAGTGAAGTCAATACATGGAATTAATGAGAAGAATTAATAAAAGACAATTATGTGAGGAACTAGAATAAGTGAGTGTACTATTGGAAAAGTTTGGGGGGGTGTCATGTAGACTCACAAATAGTCAACAACTTAATGACAAAGATATCCACCCCGAACCTGCACTGCTAAATAAACACCCATACACAATTCAAAAGAAAGACTTTTGTTTAACATTTGAGTTATGTGTGCACTTAGCACATAAGTGACTTAGTAACATCAGTAACATCACTTGGTCATTTCCACATGTTCAACAAAACCCGAACAAAAATCACATTCTGCACCGAACAAAGATTGTGTGATATTTCTGCCTCTAATCAATATTATATTATATTATATACAATATTATAATATTGTGTTGCTCCACTGTGCAACTTCAGGGAATGACTCCCTTCTGCAGCTTTGCCCAGTGCTTTTATCCTGCTCCGCCCTTCCCGGGGGGTGGAGTTATATTCACCAATCCTTATTTCATAAAACAAATAATAATCACATCCTCCTTTAGGACACTTCATTTTTCTAATAAAATGAACAAAAACATTTTCCAAATAAAGTCACGAAATAATCCCCCTTATAAACAAAAATTTGGAATTAAACAAAACACCAAATGGTCACATGACCTTAACTCGCGCTCAGGCTTTGTTATAAACCCGGGTTAACTCCACCCGTCTTGCCGGTCACCAGCTCCACGGCGTCACGTCACCGCTCAGTGTGTGTGTGTGTGGGGAGGTTTGAATGTTTGCACGGGTAAAACATAGCCAGTCCAGGTGTGCACCCCTGGATCACTGTGCTGACAGGGTCCCCACCTGTCAGCACAGTGATCCAGATGTGCACCCCTGGATCACTGTGCTGACAGGTGGGGAGCCAAAGATGAATTCAATGAATGATGTCATGAGAAATACGGAGGAAATGAGGAAATGAGTGTGTGTGTGTATCGTTGTGTGCAGTCGGCTACGCAGGGTGTGTGTGTGTGTGTGTGTGTGTGTGTGTGTGTGTGTGTGTGTGTGTGTGTGTGCGTTCGGGTGCCACTGCGCTCTTACTGACCGAGGATCTCCGCTGCTGCGTGACAGCAGGGCGGAGTGAGGGCGAGGCGTGTCATTGCCCCGTTGCTGATGGAGCCGCTCCATCACAAACTGATATTAAACAGACAGAAATATAAGAGGCATGGTAGAAAAACAAAACCTCAAGCACTTTGACCTTCCACTTTTTTTTCACAAGTCATGTAAGCAGCGATGAGTTCATATTCAATTCAATTCAACTTTATTTATATAGCTCCAAATACAACAAAGTCATTTCATGGCACTCTTCCAGAGAAGCCCAACAAATCTACATGAGCAAGCATAAACAATATCCCAGTATTTAGTTTCTGAGTCCGTGTATCGTGGCTTTCATGATGACAATGGTCTCCTCTGCCACCGCAGCATTATTGAAGATTTCAAGAGGAAAGCATCATGCAGGATGCATTCATGTCCAGTCAGGAATCCAACATGCATTCACTTCCTGAGGACATCCAGGGGCCTGTACTACCACACTGGATGTTTACCGTGCAGCATGAGTAAACAGACATTCACCAATCAGATGCAGCCAGAACTCGCCAAACAAAGGCAGAGTAGGGCAGGTCCCCGGGACGTTGGTCCGACCAGGTGCAGCAATGTAACTCTGAGCCGTGCTACATGCTACATGCTAAGGGTTTCGGGGCTCACGCAGTAGCAATGCTACACTAAACACCATTAAACAACAATTGAAACACTCTGGGGGCTTTACCACCAGAAGGAACCAGGTTCTACTTCGGAGCCGGTTTCAGTTTTTATGCACTTGGATTTTTGGCACTAGAATGACGCCATACAGCCGCCATTAACTTTGGAAAAACTATCTGGTAACTGTATTTTGCTGAGTCAGCGCTTATTGGTGACAGCATATCAAATTACTGATGACATTTCCGAATGCCACCTCATTAAAAGTGTGTTGTTTAATAACTTCTGGTGATGTGGAACGTGTAGGGTGATGTGGAACGTGTGGGGTGATGTGGAATGTGGGGGGTGATGTGGAATGTGGGGGGTGATGTGGAACGTGTGGGGTGATGTGGAACGTGTGGGGTGTGGGGTGATGTGGAACGTGTGGGGTGATGTGGAATGTGGGGGATGATGTGGAACGTCTGGGGTGATGTGGAACGTGGGGGGTGCTGTGGAATGTGGGGGGTGATGTGGAACGTGTGGGGTGATGTGGAAAGTGGGGGGTGATGTGGAACGTGTGGGGTGATGTGGAACGTGTGGGGTGATGTGGAGCGTGGGGGGTGATGTGAAACGTGTGGGGTGATGTGGAACGTGTGGGGTGATGTGGAACGTGGGGGGTGATGTGGAATGTGTGGGGTGATGAGGAACGTGGGGGGTGATGTGGAACGTGTGGGGTGATGTGGAATGTGGGGGGTGATGAGGAATGTGTGGGGTGATGTGGAACGTGGGGGGTGATGTGGAACGTGTGGGGTGATGAGGAATGTGTGGGGTGATGTGGAAAGTGTGGGGTGATGTGGAATGTGTGGGGTGATGTGGAATGTGTGGGGTGATGAGGAATGTGTGGGGTGATGTGGAACGTGTTGGGTGATGAGGAATGTGTGGGGTGATGTGGAACGTGGGGGGTGATGTGGAACGTGTGGGGTGATGTGGAATGTGGGGGGTGATGTGGAACGTGTGGGGTGTGGGGTGATGTGGAATGTGGGGGGTGATGTGGAACGTGGGGGGTGATGTGGAATGTGGGGGGTGATGTGGAGCGTGGGGGGTGATGAGGAATGTGGGGGGTGATGTGGAACGTGTGGGGTGATGTGGAATGTGGGGGGTGATGTGGAGCGTGGGGGGTGATGTGGAACGTGGGGGTTGATGTGGAACGTGTGGGGTGATGTGGAATGTGGGGGGTGATGTGGAACGTGTGGGGTGATGTGGAATGTGTGGGGATGATGTGGAACGTGTGGGGTGATGAGGAATGTGTGGGGTGATGTGGAACGTGGGGGGTGATGTGGAATGTGTGGGGTGATGTGGAACGTGTGGGGTGTGGGGTGATGTGGAACGTGTGGGGTGTGGGGTGATGAGGAATGTGTGGGGTGATGAGGAACGTGGGGGGTGATGAGGAATGTGTGGGGTGATGTGGAACGTGGGGGGTGATGTGGAACGTGTGGGGTGATGTGGAACGTGGGGGGTGATGAGGAATGTGTGGGGTGATGAGGAACGTGGGGGGGTGATGAGGAATGTGTGGGGTGATGTGGAATGTGTGGGGTGATGAGGAATGTGTGGGGTGATGTGGAGCGTGGGGGGTGATGAGGAATGTGGGGGGTGATGTGGAACGTGTGGGGTGATGTGGAATGTGTGGGGTGATGTGGAACGTGTGGGGTGATGTGGAATGTGGGGGGTGATGTGGAACGTGTGGGGTGATGAGGAATGTGTGGGGTGATGTGGAACGTGGGGGGTGATGTGGAATGTGTGGGGTGATGTGGAACGTGTGGGGTGTGGGGTGATGTGGAACGTGTGGGGTGTGGGGTGATGAGGAATGTGTGGGGTGATGAGGAACGTGGGGGGTGATGAGGAATGTGTGGGGTGATGTGGAACGTGGGGGGTGATGAGGAATGTGTGGGGTGATGTGGAACGTGGGGGGTGATGAGGAATGTGTGGGGTGATGTGGAACGTGGGGGGTGATGAGGAATGTGTGGGGTGATGAGGAATGTGTGGGGTGATGAGGAATGTGTGGGGTGATGTGGAGCGTGGGGGGTGATGAGGAATGTGGGGGGTGATGTGGAACGTGTGGGGTGATGTGGAATGTGTGGGGTGATGTGGAACGTGTGGGGTGATGTGGAATGTGGGGGGTGATGTGGAACGTGTGGGGTGATGTGGAGCGTGGGGGTGATGAGGAATGTGGGGGGTGATGTGGAACGTGTGGGGTGATGTGGAATGTGGGGGGTGATGTGGAGCGTGGGGGGTGATGTGGAACGTGTGGGGTGATGTGGAATGTGGGGGGTGATGTGGAACGTGTGGGGTGATGTGGAGCGTGGGGGGTGATGAGGAATGTGGGGGGTGATGTGGAACGTGTGGGGTGATGTGGAATGTGGGGGGTGATGTGGAGCGTGGGGGTGATGTGGAACGTGTGGGGTGATGTCTGTTGCAGAATTTACGAACATAAATGGCAAATACCCACCGAAGCCTTTGTGTCGGATGACTTTCTTTACGTCTTGAAGATGAGATGCAGACCTTCAGAGGGGCATTCAAAGTCACCTGTGGAGGTTTTATTGAAATAAATCAGTGTGTATTTGACCCATTTCATGGCCTGCAGCCTTGCTTCTGCCTCACTGTGACTCCAAATCATCCTTTTTAATATGAAGCACCGTCAGTCAAATATGTGATGTATAGAACTGCCTGAGCCGCAGCCTGAAGGAACACTTTGCCCACTTATATGCTGCACTATAGTTTGTTCAGTATATATTCATATCATAGGTCTTGATAGGACTCATATTACATGCTCTCATTTGTTTGTGTCTCATCTTTCCCTCTGATCTCCTCTCCTTCTTTCCTGATTTGACGCTGTAGGTGACGGACATGATGCAGAAAGCGCTGTTTGACTTCCTTAAGCACCGCTTTGACGGGAGGTGAGATACGGAGGCCAAGAGGCATGACTGTGACATCCTGGTCAATGAATGCTCTGAACGAGACGTGTGCTTTTGTGCCGGTTTCAGAATATCCATCACAAGGGTAACAGCTGACATATCATTGGCCAAGAGGTCAGTACTAAACAACCCCAGTAAGAGGGCCATCATTGAGAGATCCAACACCCGCTCCAGTCTTGGTAATGCTACAGGAACTGTCCCACTCAATCATGTGCATGTCTTGTGGGTGTTTGGACATATTGCAGGTCTTATTGTTATTCTTCTCCATCCTGTTCTTCATAATATCTTTGGCTTTTGTCCCGCAGCGGAGGTCCAGAGTGAAATTGAGAGGATATTTGAGCTGGCCAGGTCACTCCAGCTGGTAGTTCTGGATGCAGACACCATCAACCACCCAGCACAGCTCATCAAGACCTCATTAGCACCCATTATCGTCCATGTTAAAGTCTCCTCACCAAAGGTAAGATCCACCTGCACATCGCGCCCAATTCAGATGAACCTCAAGACCAATCAAGGTGGGATCCTTTTTTTTTTACTGGAAATAAAGTTCCAAAAAGTTTTAAAAGTTTTACTGAGAGTGACAAATTCAAGATATATATACAAATATATTAAATAATAACAAAAAGATAAAATCTTGACATGAAAAAGGAAATGTGTCACTGATCAAATGAAAATTCAATTCAATTCAATTTTCTTTGTAAAGCTCTAACTCACATCAACAAACATCTCAGAGCCTCTTACAATGATAGAGAACCACAGAACCCAACTAAACCTTCCAGAACCTCTTACAATGATAGAGAACAACAGAACCCAACTAAACCTTCCAGAACCTCTTACAATGATAGAGAACAACAGAACCCAACTAAACCTTCCAGAACCTCTTACAATGATAGAGAACAACAGAACCCAACTAAACCTTCCAGAACCTCTTACAATGATAGAGAACAACAGAACCCAACTAAACCTTCCAGAGCAGCAGATGGAACAAGCAACAGTGGGAACCAGGAAAAACTCCCTCTCAGGAAGAACAGTTCATAAGAAGTCCCTCTTCAGGAAGAAAGGGGGCGGAGCCTAGACTCTGGAAGGGGGGGGGGGGGGCATCCGCCTTGACCGGTTGGGGGGAGAAGTACATGGGATAGGACAGGGAAATGAAAATTCTAAATAATTTTTTCAGACAGATTAATCAAAGTTAAATAAAAATAAATGTAAATATAAAAATATATAATAAAGTGAAAAACTGTAACTCATGCTCTACCACTTTATCAGCTGGTAGAGCATCAGACTCTCAGTCTCAAGGTAGAGGGTTCATGTTCCACGCCGGGCGCCACCTTCCTGTGGGCTCTCCACCTTCCTGTAGGCTCTCCACCTTCCTGTAGGCTCTCCACCTTCCTGTGGGCTCTCCACCTTCCTGTGGGCTCTCCACCTTCCTGTAGGCTCT
The DNA here is from genome assembly GCF_963383615.2 of Lipophrys pholis. Lineage (NCBI taxonomy): Eukaryota > Metazoa > Chordata > Actinopteri > Blenniiformes > Blenniidae > Lipophrys > Lipophrys pholis. Next base: position 1,150,176 of record NC_137632.1, read on the forward strand.
CCACCTTCCTGTGGGCTCTCCACCTTCCTGTGGGCTCTCCACCTTCCTGTGGGCTCTCCACCTGCAGGAAGGTTCTTAATGGGTCAACGTGATCTGGGTGACGGTGCTCAGACTGACACCACCACCACCCGGGAACGGATAGGACGGAGAAGATGGAGGGATGGAGGGAGGGAGGGAGGGATGGATGAAGGGAGGGAGGGAGGGAGGGATGGATGGATGGATGGAGGTGTTTTTGATAGTAAGATGCAAATACAATATGAAATATGAAACAATGTTTAATATATGCATTATGTTGTATTCATAAATATCTATTATTATATCCATATTCTATAAGACTCTGCTCTGATAACTGATTTTTCCAATGTGGACTGAATAAAGTCTCTCATCTCAGCTCATCTCATCTCATCTTAAAATGAATAAATATATAAATGCGATTAATAACTACCGGAGTCCATGTAGCATTATTTCATCAGCTCATAAGTATTTCATACCATCCACACCAACTATACAACAGAGGGAAGCAGAAATTTGCTGTTATTTCCTTTTCTGTGTCCGGACTCTGTCTGTCTGTCCCTGTGTCTCTCACCTCACGTCTCCAATTACCCAATGGTCTTCTCCCTCTGTGTCCTCCTATCTGTCTTAATGAGTTCCTCCTGTGTCTTCCCTGTGTATTTAAACCCCTCTTCCCCGCTTGTCTTGTTGTGTTCCCGGGACATTTTGTACAATAAACTCAGGTTTTGATGGAACTCTTGAGTCTGTGCTTTGGTCCATCTGCACACATCCTGACATTCTGGCTCTTCTGTTTCTGTTTTTCTCACAGGTCTTGCAGCGGCTGATCAAATCGAGAGGAAAATCTCAGAGCAAACACTTGAATGTGCAGCTTGTTGCAGCAGAAAAACTATCGCAGTGTCCTTCTGTGAGTAAATGGAGCTGTTTTTTAAAAAGGGTCCTGCAGCCATAGGGTGAGACTTTGATCCCAGATCCATGTGGAGCAGCAACTCCGCTCACTGTCTTCTCCGTCCCCCCTCAGGAGATGTTTGATATCATTTTGGATGAGAACCAGCTAGAGGACGCCTGCGAACACCTGGCCGAGTACCTGGAGACGTACTGGCGCGCTACGCACACTTCACTTAGCACGCCACTCAACCCCCTGCTGGGACGCAATCTGGGATCCACCGCGCTCTCCCCGTACCCTGCCGCCATCCAGGTGAACCCATCATGCTGAAAACATGGACTCATCGCATAGTTGAAACACCAATAATTTGATGACTGCTAAAAAAAACAAATCTACCATGATTGAGTTTGTTTGGTGTGAGATTAAAACATAATCTGAGCCAGCGAGTCGTCCAGCCGTCATTTGGACGATCAATTTTTGGAAAAGACGACCAAAAAAATAGCGGAGGTGTTGCTCAAAGCCTCAAACGTATATAATGTCCATCACTATTTGTCACAATCTGTTTATGCCTGAATTCATCTTTTTGCTGAAATATGGCAAATTATCGGCCTGCGTACACACCGCACAAGTGATTTCTGGTTTGGATTACCCCAATAACGAGCAAAGTGATTGGTCAATTGATACCATGTGGTCTATACCTTTTGAAAGGCGGCCTCTGATTGGTTCTTAATTATCTGACTCATCCTGATGCATTCAAATGCTGAAGCAGAGAGGAGGAATTTCTTTTCCAAGATGCTGAGGAATTCTATCTGCAGAATCCACACAGGTGGTGTTAATTATATGGACCTATGATCTATCTGATTTTTCACTTCCAAAATGAAATGAGAAAAGGAAATATATTACTCTTGAAAAGCAAAAATTCCCCCCTGGCTGCCGACCAAATACATTATGGACACTCATTTTTGCCTAAAACCATCGATTCAAGATGCTAAAATCTACTGTCTAGATAGAGCTGCTCAGGCTGGTTTAATCTAGAAAATCTTCTTACTGTCTAGATAGAGCTGCTCAGGCTGGGTTAATCTAGAAAAACATCTTACTGTCAAGATAGAGCTGCTCAGGCTGGGTTAATCTAGAAAAACATCTTACTGTCAAGCTAGAGCTGCTCAGGCTGGTTAATCTAATAACGGTTGGAAAGTATTTGGATCAGTGATAACTGTAAATAATATATGTAGCACTAACAAGTGTATATTGTCCTCCTACCCCCCTCTCTCTCTCTTCTCTTCTCTTCTCTCTCTCTCTCTCTCTGAGCGCCCCCCCCCCGTACAGCAGCCATGCCAACTTCTAATAAAGCAGCAACAGGAGGAGACTCCAGGTCTCTTCCTGTTCAAGAGCAAAACCTGTTCTGACTCCAGAAGGTTCTAGATCACATCATATTGTTGTCCAAGTTGCCGAACAGGACAAGGGGAAAAGAAAGATGCTAAAATCGACCACTTTTCAAAAAACGACTTTCTTTTTGCATGTTTTCATTCAGGTTCGAGTATCTTTCATCTTAATCCCAGTGGGTCAGGTCACATCAGTCCACCACAGGAACATTGAATCTGTCTTCCCCTCTCTTAAACAGGCTCAAAGAAACCGGAACAGCAACCACACGATGACGGACCACTCGCCCGTGGAGCGCTGCAGCCTGATGCCCGCCGACGAGAACTACCACAACGAACGGGCGCGCAAGAACCGCAACCGCCTGTCATCGGGCTCGCAGCACAGCAGGGACCACTCTCCTCTGGTGGAGGAGGACTACCAGGACGCCTACAAGCCTCATCGTAACAGAGGCTTCCCGGGGGGCTACAGCAGCCAGGACTCCAGGCACAGACTGTGAACCTGTGGCTTGTTAACACATGACTCACACCATGAATGCAGGAGCTGAGCCTGATTTATCTACTACACCCGTGGACTGAAACCACCTCCCTCCCGTGAAGTACCTCACATCCCCCCATTTGGCCACGGCCCCTGACCTGAATACAGACCTGCTCCGACTGAAAGGATATGAAAGTAGCACAAGTGCAGAGAGGGTTGTTAAAAAGGGATGGACGGAGCCCGACCTGGTTGAGTAGGTTCTTATGGACCCTCAGCTGTTACTGTAGCATGCAGACGGGTCTGGTCACAGCCTGACTCAAGCCCGGCTGCATCCAGCAGCAATGATCAGCACAGAAACTCGTTTGCACGTGTCCATGAGGTGGTAGAAGCATCAAGCATCTTTAATACTCAAGTTTGTGTGCCACTGTCTTCGATGTGTGTAATTAATCCTGTGAAAGCGTGTTCTGAAAACCAGATTCACAAATCTGGTTTTTTATCCCCCCAAAGTGACATGGTGTGTTTCTACAGGGTTCAGTGCAGCAGCTTGATGTGCTCCCCTTTATCCTTAGTCATTAACATGACAAAGCAGAAAGCTCCCATCCTCAGGAAAGTGAGGCCGATCCGGCCGAAGTGTTGTAGCGTTTTATATATGGCCAATGAGAATTTTACCCAAATGGAAATAAATTTATGGAAGATTTAAAATATGAACATGAAATGGGAAATGAAGAACAGCACAGAAGAAACGAGGGCTCCTGCAGCATGTTTCTGCCATGTGTTCTGCAGGGCTTTGGGTTTTGAGTGTTGAGTCATACTTGAGGGCTTCCATGTGTAAATACAGGCAGAGTAATTCAACAAAAGAAACTATTTCATGTAAACTTGCCCTTTTGGGACATTGAAATGCATTCCAAATCCTTGAGCCTTCACACGCCCATATCTGATAAAAAAAAAAATCGATTTACTTTATGAGGGGTTTTATAGAATAAATTTAAAAATCTTTAACACTTGCAATTTCTCATGCCCAATTTCCATAGTTTCATTAATGAAAGTATTTAATTTGATTATGTCTAGGACTGCACACCCTTTGTCTTTTACATGCTATTTATATGGAGCATTGTTTTATTCACACAGATGCTCTCAGCTAACAGGATTTGATATAACATCATTTAATGGCATATCTTTGTATCTTGTGATTAGATATTTAAAGTAAAGAAAATAGAGCAGAGATTTCATCCCAATCAACAATGAGACTGTTCTGTTCTTGCTATATCCAGTAGCTTCTATTGTTGGTCTTCTAAAGCGGTGGAGCACAAAGCAACAGTTTAAAGGATAATCTGAATACTGCCTGTGAGAGAAGGATGCATTGATTCAGACTGTGTGCATTGTAGTTTTACAAATGTAATGAAATAAACTGCCACCATGCTGTTGTAAGGAAAGCACTGTTTTTTGTTCAGAAACACAAACTTTACCTATGATAACTATTGAAATCAGGGGTGTCAAACATAAAGGCAAATATCCACCAGAACAGGGATCCCCAATCATTTTCACTCTGCGCAGGAGTGGAGGCACATACTGTTAAGAACATGTTTTTCTTTTATTTAGTCATTTGGCGCATATTACAAGAAAACTGTGAGAGTAAATAACACAATGATGAGACGTGTAAGATGATGAACAAAAAGGAATTCAAGTATAATTATGACCTTGATAAATGTAAACTAGAAAATGTCTAATTAAATTGTACGGCTGCCTCTCACTGCCGACTACTTGTATGGCATACTTCAACCTCTAAGTATTAGTAGAAAAGTAGGGACGTCCCGATCACATTTTTTGCCCCCGATACCGATCTGATTTTTCAGAATTGAGTATCGGCCGATACCGATACTTTCCTGATCCAATACTTACATTACTATTGCGAATATACTCAATAGTGTATTTTTGGAGCGACTAAGACGTCTGAAGCTAAAAGCACTATTGGCAGAAGCTTTGTTTACCTAGAAATTATTGTAAAACTCACTTATTGAACCAAAATTCTTCTCAGAATAACTTAAGAACTTATTTAAACTTTATTCAGTCAGAACAACAAAAACCCAGTTACACTCTGCAGTCTTGTTTCTCTTATTTATCTTAACTTAAACTACTTCACATGGATTTTGTGGCAAATAAAAATAAAATTAAAAATGAAACCCAGTGAATCAGTTTGACTAACATATAAAGTATAAAAAACTACAACATAAACAGTATCCAGTAAAACCAATTCCACTTCAAAGTGTCTTTGACTGGTTGGGTTGAAAATAAGTCCTAAAAAGGTGGAAAAACAAGAATAAAAATAAATAAATAAATGTTAAACATAAATACTCTCAGGCTCCAATGTAACTTCTTTGTGTATTAAATTCCAGTTTACCTTAAAGCAGTATGAGAGGTTGGACCTGAATGTCACTAAACATTTACATTTCAATGTGAAGTATAAACACTTCATTCTACTTCAAAGTGGTAAAACCTGTTTGACTAAAGTATTCTGAACATAGTACTCTCAAGAACTTATTCAGAATATCCCAGTCTCCCTTCAAACTAGAGGAACATTCTGGGTTCTTGTTTCACCATATCGCTCCCCTGTGGGGACTGATCCTTTATTTTAAAATCCTTTATTTTATAACCCTTTATTTTATAATCCTTTATTTTAAAGTCCTTTATTTTAAAATCCTTTATTTTAAAATCCTTTATTTTGAAGTGGAGAGTTTGCTGCTTCAGTGCAGCTTTTTCTTTAGTTGTTGTTGTAAACTGAGGAACATCCACACAATGATAAAACAATCTTTGTCCTCCCTGTCCTTCTCCCAACAAACCGTCCACACCTCACTATGAACACGGCTCAACACGAGGCTTCAGGGCATGTAGTACACATGCCAGGCCTTTAGGGGCGCTGTGACTCACCAAACACAATAAAAACACAGAAGAAGACAGACCACATAGACATTTAGATGTAGACTCCTGCAAATAAACACATAACCCACTATATATAACTCTAGTTTTATAGGTCTATGGCCCCGCTCCGCCTGCTTCTAGCTTCTGCAGCTCCACTGGAGCTTCTAGTCCCTGAGTGTTGTGGTTATTAGGTGACGTAGCGGACCTCGGTGGGGAAGGAGGGGGGCCATTACGTCATCTTTTGTCCACGGATGATGGTCTTTGCTGAGCGTACTCCACCGCATGTTTACTTTAGATGTCTTATCAGATTAGTTGTGTTAAATGAAGCTCTGGTGCTCCACCTCTCAGGACTGGTTTGGTTATCCACCTTAAACTCCCTCCAGACTGCTGGTTGATCCTCTCAGTGGCTTCAGGCTGCTCACCTCAGTTTACGGCAGGTCGCACACGGTTCAGCTTTACGGCAGCTGATGGGAAAAAGTTTTATTTAATTTTTTTAGATCTGCGGGGTGATCGGCTGGATTTACCGATTCCTGATCAGTCACAAATCACCAATATCGGCCCCGATCCGATATCTACCGATCTGATCAGGACATCCCTATGGAAAAGTATCAATAAAGTACCAGTAATAGGGTGCTCTATTAATAGTATGTATCATTTACCAATGAAAGTGAAAAAGTATCAGTAAACTGCCAATAATAGTGAAAAAGTATCAATAAACTATCAGTAATAGTGAAAATCAGTTGCCAATAAAAGTGAAAAAGTATCAATAAAGTCGCTGTAATAGTAAGAACGTGTAAGTAAGAACCTACCAATAAAAGTGAAAAAGTATAATCATTTTTTTAAGTAATAGTGAAAAAGTATCAAGAAACTATCAGTAATAGTAAAGAAGTATCAATCAATTGCCAATTAAAGTGAAAAAGTATCAATTACATTAGTCAAGACCGAATAAACCCAAAATAAAGTAAGTCAAGACAGGCGATTTTTGAAAAAATACATCAATTTCATTCAAACCAGATAGATAGAATTTATTGTCTGACCCAAGGGTGTCAGAAATGTGTCTTTGACAAGGATCAAAATTGCATAACACACGCACAAATAAAGGCATTAATAACAACAACACTCATAAAAGACAATATTACAACATTATTACTTAAAATAAGGGAGAAGAGGGGAAAGGACCAGCTGCAAGTGGTTTAAGTACTTGGAGTTTAGTTCCCTCTGCTGGTGAGGCTGTGACTGCAGATGGAATGAAGGATTGTTTCTATATGGTTTTTCTGGCCAGTGGGACTTTATAGCTTCTGCTGGTGGGAGGAGGGTGGGAGGAGGGTGGATGAGTGATGGAGGGGGTGGGAGGAGGGTGGGAGGAGGGTGAGTGATGGAGGGATGGAGGAGGGTGAGTGATGGAGGGGTGGAGGGTTCCTCTGTGATCAGGATGGCTTCCCTGATGACAGAGCGCTCTTCCAGGAGGGACAGTAGAGTTTGTGTTGAGCCTCTTATTCTGCTGGCTGGTCGGTGATGCGGGATCGTTTTATTTCCTGTTTGCTGGTGAGGAAGTTGTACCAGGATGTGATACTGAAGGTGAGAATGGATCCTATGAGTGACTGGTAAACCATTGTTAGAATCTTTTTACTGATGTTGAAGTGCCTTAGCTTCCTGAGAAGATGGAGACGCTGGAGCGCTTTACTGTAAATGGTGTGGGAGTGTGTTTGGAAGGACAGGCGGGTGTCTCTGTGTCCCTCCATACTTAAAGCAGAGTACACTACAAAACTATAAAACAAGCTACATAAAAACAAAACAGTAAATCACATGAAATTAAAACATCTATATAGGAGTCACGTTGGCAAGATGGCTGCCTAGGTAAAACGCTCCGTCGAGCAGTGTTTAATTTATCCTGAAAATTTTGTCCACGACCACGAACCAACGGATGTAGCGTACCAGAAGACTGCATAACTGCACGAGGATGTCGAAACCAAAGAAGAGCGTGACCAGTGGCGATATTAAAAAGCATTTGCGGGCTCAAACAACATCCCAAGATGGCGACGATGTCGGGGCCACGTGTCCCGAACCGCAGCAATTTGCTCAAGACATCGCAAATATTCTCACTGCGCTGCAGAAGATTTCAACTGACATGGCCAGCCTGGATGATATCCGGCGCACCACGATGTCGGTGGAAGGGAAGTTGTCTGCACTTATTACACGAGTGACCGACGTGGAGAAGAGGGTGGAGTAGCTGGAGGACGTGGACAAGACGATGAAAGCATCCTTGGAAGCTAACCCAGTGGCTACCAGGGCTGAGGTGGACGACCTTCGCGACAAACTCGAGGATTTAGAAAACTGCAGCAGGCGTAATAATCTCCGCTTTGTGGGAATACCAGAAGGCAGCGACTCTGGAGACCTGACAGAGTTTGTTGGCAGGCTGTTACAATCGGTTCTCGGCTGGGAAAACACCGTGAAGCTACCGGAGATTGAACGGGCCCATCGAGGCCCCGCACCGCGGCCAAGCCCAGGGGAGAGACCGCGCACAATCCTGGTCCGGTTCCTGAGGTCGGGGGACAGGGAGCTGGTTCTGCGAGCAGCACGGAGTAAAGGAGAGCTGCGGTGGGAAGGCAAGCGGATCAGGATTGTTCCTGATTTTGCGAGAGCCACTCAGGCGAATCGGGAGCAATTCAGAGAGGCAAGAAGGTCCTTCATACTTGGAATGTAAAGTTTGTTCTGCTGTTCCCGGCCACCCTGTGGATCGAGTGCAGCGGGGGCCACAAGAGCTTTAAAGACCCCAAACCAGGGGGGCCACAAGAGCTTTAAAGACCCCAAACCAGGGGGGCCACAAGAGCTTTAAAGACCCCAAACCAGCGATGGGCTTCATTGAAAAAATGGAAGCTCAGTGACATTTGAACTTCACGTGAGTCTAACTGTGCAGGGATTACTTGGTTAATAGCGGTTAATAGAGTTTCACATGATAATATATGATAAATTTGGTTGGTGGTGGACGGTTCCAAAGTATAATGTTGGTGGAGGTGATGGAGTCACTCAATCGACGGATCACTGTCCGACAGGTGTGCTGTGTTGTTCTATTAGGTCCAGAGTTCAGGTTAATGCGCCTTGTGTTTTTAGTTGGGTGGTGGTGGTGGTGGTGGTGGTGGTGGTGGTGGGGGGGGGGGGGGGGGGGGGGGGGGGGGCAATGTTACAGTTTTGAAATAGGATAGGAAATATGGCTTTGTGTATGTGTACCTGGTTCTTTTCTTTTGTAATCTGTCTATATGTCATCTAGAATAAATAATGTGCATTTCACATCCTGGAGGGTGGAGGGTGGAGGGTGGAGGGTGGAGGGTGGAGGGTGGAGGGTGGAGGGTGAAGGCACTCGGGCATTTAAATAAGCGGAAGAAAATGATGTCGGTACTGAAGTCCAAACAGGCTGATATAGTATTTATGCAGGAAACACATTTATCCGGGTTAGAGTCGGATACATTATGCAGAGATCAGGTTGGTCATGTGTATAGTAGTGGGGGCTTGGGTCAGAGTAGGGGAGTAATAGTTCTAATTAATAAAAAACTGCAGTTTAAATGTATTAAGGTATTTAAGGATACAGAAGGCAAGGTAATTATAATTTGGGCAGAAATACAGTTTCAACTGGTTACATTAGTTAATATTTAAGCTCCAAATGGGGGTGAGACAGATTTCTTTGGCGAGCTGGAGGCTAAAATTCAACATATGGGAAATGATCAAATTGCAATTGGAGGAGATTTTAACTTAGTGATGGATCCAGTTCTGGACCGAAGGAGCTCCGTCAGGTGAAGGAGCTCCGTCAGGTGAAGGAGCTCCGTCAGGTGTAGCAGCAAGAAAGCTGCACAGACAGTCCAAAGTCTGGGTGAGAATTCTGGATTAATTGATGTGTGGAGAACTTTAAACCCAACCAACAGAGATTACACCTTCTTCTCTGCTCCTCATAAGACCTTCTCTCCTATAGATTTCTATCTGATTTCCAAATCTCTTTTGAAGTGGGACATTATATGCTCAGTTGGGAGTATCTTGATATCAGATTATGCCTCAGTACTACTCGAGTTGCTTCCTGTTATTGAGAAGATTTGAATGCCAAGATGGAGGTTCAATTCTTCTTTACTGCAAGAAGTTGAATTCATGGAGGCGTTGAGGAGTCATATTAACTCTTACATTGCTGTAAATGTCCCCACTGCGCCCCCTGCTGGAGGAGCTTGGGAGGCTCTCAAGGCAGTGGTAAGAGGGTTTGTCATACAATATGCGTCACATAAGAAAAAGAAAAGTATTATGAAGCAGACGGACCTTGAGAGCAAAATTAAGAAATTGGTAACTGATTTGAAAAGGTGCTTCAATACTAATGGTCTCAGAGAATTAACTAAACTAAAATATGAATATAACTGTATCCTGTCTCAGAAAGTAGAGTTTTAGGATGAGACAAAAATACTTTGAATCTGGGGACAAAATGGGGAAATTGTTAGCTCACGGCTTAAAACAGAGGGAAGTATCTTCACTGATCCCTGCAATCCGAGCCCCAGGAGGAGACCCCCTCACTAAATCTGTTGATATTAATAATGCCTTTAAAGACTTCTATAGGGAGCTGTATACGTCGGACTGTAGTAATGAGGATGAGAATATGAAAGAATTTTTTGAGAAATTAGACCTACCAAAATTATCCGAAGAACAAAAGAAAGATCTTGATTCCCCAATAACTCAGGAGGAACTAGTGAGAGTTATTAAAGGCTTACCAAAGGATAAAGCTCCAGGCCCTGGTGGGTATACGGCAGAATCTTTAAATGTTATGTGACCGAGTTAACTCCTCTACTATATGATATGTACATGGAATCATTTGAGAGCGGGGAACTACCTCAAACGTTATCTCAAGCTCTGATTACACTCATTGTGATAAAAGACATAGACCCAAATGAGAGAAAAAATTATCGGCCTATTTCTCTGATATCTCTGGACGCAAAGATATTGTCAAAAATTTTAGCCAATGGATTGGACAAAGTTATCACCTCTCTAATACATAGAGACCAGGTGGGGATCATTACTAAATGAATCTGAACCGACAATATAAGAAGGTTTATTGATGTGATGTGGGCAGTTTCAGGCTTGGACTCTCCAATGGCTGCTATTTCGCTTGATGCTTTTGATCGGGTCCAGTGAGGGTATATGTTTAAATTACTGGAAATTTTGGGATTTGGCAGGATATTTATCAGGTGGATTCAATTATTATACTATCAACCAGAGGCCGCGGTTCAAACAAAGGGGTACATTTCTCCTTACTTTAGACAAAGCAGGGGAACCCGCCAAGGCTCACTACTCAGCCCGGGTTGGTTCTGCTTAGCATTAGAACCACTAGCAGCAGCGATCCGACAGGAGGAGAACTTTTGCGGAATTGACATTGAGGGATCTATTCATAAATTGATGTTATACACGGACGATATTTTGCTGTTTGTATCTGATCCTCGGGTATCTATTCCTTCAGTGCTTAATATAATTAACTCATTCTCCAAATTTTCAGGGTATAAAGTTAACTGGGCAAAATCAGAGGCCCTGCCACTGACAAAGGTTTGTCTCACAGCATTATTTGTCCCACAGCATTATTTGTCCCACAGCATTGTTTGTCCCACAGCATTATTTGTCCCACAGCATTATTTGTCCCACAGCATTGTTTGTCCCACAGCATTATTTGTCCCACAGCATTATTTGTCCCACAGCATTGTTTCAGGAGTGTAATTTCGCCTGGCCTAGGTTTACAATATCTCTGCATTCTGTTTCCTCCTCATCTGGGTGATCTTATTAAAGTGAACTTTGACCCACTGATGCAAAAAATCTCTGTGGATGTGAAACGCTGGTCATCATTGTCCTCGTCTCGCTGGGGTCAGGTTAATGCACTTAAAATGAATTCAATTCCAAAACTCAACTATGTGCTACATTCTCTCCCCCTACAGATTCCTCTAAGTTATTTCAAAAGATTTGATATTATTTGTAAAGATTTTCTCTGGAATGGTAAGCGCCCACAAATGCATCTTGGGAAACTTCCACAGCCTGTAGAAAGAGGGGGGCGCCTGGGACTCCCAAGACTACTCTTTTATTACTACACATACAGCTTGAGACACCTTGCACATTGGGCATTGCCTCCAGAGCGCCCCCACCATGGCACTCCTTAGAGCAATCTGCAGCAGCACCTTTAGCATTAAGAAACTGTCTGTCAAGCAAAATTAGGAAGGGTAACAAATTCCACCCTATTATATCACATCTTCAGGAGATGTGGAAAACAATTCTAAAGATTGTAGAAGTTGACCCTTATCTAAATTGTACATCCAGTATTTGGCTGAATCCAAACGTTTGTATTAATAAAGTTTCCTTCTTATGGACCGAATGGTTGGATAAAGGGATTTGCACTATGGGGGACCTGTACAGTGGGAATATAATTAAATCATTGGAGGATCTATCACAACAATATGGGCTGGGCAGGAACCACATGTGGAAGTACTTTCAGATTCGTCATGCTTTGAAAAGAGTGTTTAGTTCACAGTATCAGGCCCCACAGACTGCAGATCCAGTAAAGGCAATTTTTAAGATATTTGGGGGGGGGGGGGGGCTTCAAAATATTACAAGCGGTTGTTCAGCCTCGGTGAGAATAAAAACATGGCCTCTCTGAAATGGGTATGGGAAAAAGATTTAGGGATTTCTTTTGATGACCAGGAGTGGGCAGAAATATGTGCCAATGGTGGTACTGAGAGTGAGACTACTGCAGTTTAAAATATTACACCGCTTTTATTGGACACCAAGTAGATTATTTAGAATGGGGTTGCTAGATTCAACATTATGTTAGAAATGTAAACACTGTGATGGTACTTTAATACATGTGCTGTGGTCTTGTCCACAAATTCAACTGTTCTGGATGAGAATACATCATTTTATACAAAATGTACCAGGTGTACACTTGGATTTCTGTTCATCATTGTATGTTCTTGGACACTCAAAGGTTTTGCTGAATTTGCCTAATGCACTGAAGGACTGGACACAGACTGTGATCAGAATTGGAAAACAAATTCTGCTCAGACACTGGAAATCCACAGGAACTCCCGTATTTGATGAACGGACTGCTGAACTGTCAAAGGTTGCTGCTTATGAAAACACGTCTTACAGGATCACCAATAAGGTGCACAAATATAAACAGAAATGGGGCAGATACAATGCAATGATGACTGCATGAGGAAGGGACGCGGTATGTCCACAACTATAAAACAGAACCTCAGTTTCTTATGTTTTTTTTTTTTGTTTGTTTTTTCTCCGGTTTTGTTTTGTTTTTTGTTTAGTTTTTCTTTTAGTACCAAAGCCATACAGAATGAGTCAATGGTCTCCCTCTGTTTGTTCTGTTGGGTGGGGGGGGATTGTGTTTGAAGAGTTTTATACATTGATATGTATATATAATTGTGTTATGTTTGTGGAAAAATAATAAAAAAATTTAAATTAAAAAAAAACAAAAACATCTATATAAAAAAACTATATATAACTATATATATACTATAACTACAATAGATAACCAAATAATTTCAAATAAGCTAAAACAAATGACATTAAATCAACAACCGAAATTGTCTGTTCCTGAGCGGAGTCTCTTTCTGCGCATGCGCAGCGGTGACAGCGCAGCGCCTGCCTTCACCACCACCGCCAGCTGTTTGGAACTGACTGCTGCTCTGCTCTGCTCTCGCTCCCACTCTGGTTCCCACAGAGCCACCGCCACGCGGACACCTGCGTGTTTCTGTGTGTGTGTGTGTGTGTGTGTGTGGGGGGGGGGGGGGGGGAGGTGGAAATATCCGCTGAGTGTACTCCGCAGAAGAATGGCGGCCGTCCCGGGAAGCCGCGGCCGCTCTCCGTCGGTGTAGGTAGCGGCTAGCTGGCTGCTGGAGTTGGAGCCTCTGTGTTGTCACCGCCAAGCGAAGCTGGGAGATCCGTACAAGCTGGCATCGAAACCCGTCCTCGACAGCCATGGGGATATTATTCACCAAGCTATGGAGGCTTTTTAATCACCAAGGTAAGACTGGGCTCCCGCCTTTAATCCTAAAAGTGTCGAATCCGTGGAGCTAAAAGTGAAGGCCCTGCTCGGGTCTCACGAGCTCATTAGCCTTCATATATCAGTTGTGTCTTTAGAAGTGCACACAGGTGGCAGGCTGGCTCGTCTATCTGTTCAGGCTGGCTCGTCTATCTGTCCAGGCTGGCTCGTCTATCTGTCCAGGCTGGCTCGTCTATCTGTCCAGGCTGGCTCGTCTATCTGACCAGGCTGGCTCGTCTATCTGTCCAGGCTGGCTCGTCTATCTGTCCAGGCTGCCTCGTCTATCTGTCCTGTGCTTTCAACATTGTTGTCAGTGTTTCGCCATTTTAAGTGTAGTTTTGCCTTAACTCTGTTAACTCTGTATTTCTGATGCAGTCCGGCAGTGCAGGTATGTGAAAGCAGGTCGATCCGTGTGAACTGAGCCTGAATCAGTAAGCAGCTCATTACGAAACGTGTGTAACATGAACACCGAGCCCTGGCTGACTGGTGATGGCTCCACAAGCAGCACAGTGGGGGTCAGCTGCATCAGCACAATGCTCTAGACAATAAGGGTCCATGGAGGACTTCACACTGAAACGCTGTACTCTCACCTCATTGTGCAGCCAACAACAATAAATAGACAATACCGAGTTGGACCTGTTTAGGTTAGGTTTAATGACCAGCTCTTTTGTTCTGATGTTTAGAACAAAGCAGAATATAGTAAAGATCTATGCACGGATTCCAAATACCTATAGGGCCACAACCCTGCATATTTTATCCAACGCACCTCATGGGGGGTTTTTCCACCAGAAAGAACCAGGTTCTAGTTCTGGTCCAGGGCCAGCCTTAGCAACAGTTCTTTGTCTTTCCACTACCAAAAGCCCCGGCCTATCAGGGGCTAAACTGGTGCTAAGCTGACCCCACATTGTTGCTGGGCCAGAGCGGAGCCAGACTGGGGTCAGACGCATCATCAGCTGGGGGCGGAGTTGTCTCTGGAGTTGTCTCTGGAGTTATCTCTGGAGTTATCTCTGGAGTTATCTCTGGAGTTATCACTACCTACAAGGCGGAAGCAAGGTTGAACCGGCTTTCTGAAAACTCCAGCGAACATGTAGCCCCGGAGTGGTTATAGAGAAAAACATAAAGAACGCGTGGGGACGATATAATAAGTCATTCCCTGAAGTTAATAATACGAGGGAACGAGATTATTTAATCCGCGTTCGCGGCGCCGCGGCTCTCAAGAGCGCTGCCGTGCTCGGTGGATATAGAATTTAGAAGCAGTTTTCCTTTGTTCTTTTTCTCACGTTTTTCATGGTAACATTATTATAACTAGCGTCACGTCGCAATCCAGTGTGAGGCTGCATTGCGCTCCGCTATGAGACGCTCCATTGTTGTTTTCTAACCCACAGAACTTCTTTATAATGAATACTTTTAGTTCATCAGCAACTACTAAACAAACTACATACTGCTGTAAATGAAAGCTGGAGTTTATAGGCATAAAATGAGCCTTTTAACGGCTTCACGTGAAAGAGAATTTTAATCAGTGTCTTTACGTAGGTTACCATGGAAACGTCTGTAAAGCAGCGTTCTATCATTCTACACCTCCATTCCTCCATGTTGAAGCTTTTGATTCAGACACGTCCAAAAATAAAGGGAAAGCAGCAGAAAGTCACAGTGTGTAATGCTCAAATGTTGAAAAATAAGCCCCAAACTCATCCACGTGTTATTTTTCCTCTCTATGTCCACTCTGGGGCTCCGGACTAAAACAAGACGGACATGAAAAAGCACCAATAGAGACAAGAAGAGACGTAATGTCTTCTGGCTCTTTGGTGCATCAGAGGTTCAGGTCAGACTAGATGGAGTGACCCGGACTAAACCCATGAATACAGGCTGTGTCCTGGTTCCTGGATGAGCGCGAAATTGTTGAAATCAGTGACGTAACACGTTTTGGTGTGCTCATTTAAGAACTGGCCCTGGCACTGGCCCCGAACTACAACCTGGTTCTTTAAGGTGGAAAAGCCCTGATGGAAACACCATGCTTACTGTGAATAAAGATTTAGGGTCATTAATGTAAGAGTGGGGACATTTTTAAACGCCGCCTTAGCTTTGATGTGTGGATGGGCAAAATGCACGTTTGTGGAAAAAGGTGACGTCATTGCCCCACCTCTCGAACCATGGCCCCGCAACCCTCTCCATGATGTCACTGAACAGCAACAACAACAACTGCGGACATCATGCTGCAGAAGCTACTGATGCTATTTGGTTTAATAAGGCGAGACATTGGATTCGTCAAATACGAGGACAAGCAGGAGCATGGTCTTAGTTGAGTTTGTCTGTTTGTTTGGTGTGAGATTAAAACATAGTTTCAGGCAGCGAGTCGTCCAGCCGTCATTTGGACGGTCAATTTTCGGAAAAGACGACCGAATAAATAGTGAACAGGTTGTTCAAAGCCGTCTAAAGTCTGTCTATAACAGGGGTCCTCAATTACTTCCCCCCCAGGGCCAAAATCTGTCCAGCTTGCCAAACCAAGGGCCGGAACCGTCGCAGGTTTTTTGCACAATGTCAGTAAAAGTTGTTTTAATTGCAAATGTTAGCTACTGTTACATTATTATTATTGTTGTTATCATTATTATTATGAGTAATAGTAGTCAAGGTGGTTGTAGTAATAAGTTAAGCCTGGGATTTTCAAAGTTTGTGTTGAGGGTGACATAAAAAAGCACTTTTGAAAAAAGTAAGTGTAAAACCAACTATCTAATTATTTAGTGACTGAGAGAGACGGAGACAGAAACACAGGAGAGATTTACAGTTTGTTACTTTTTAAATTCCATAATTGTTGTTTCAGTGCTGCTTTGGTTTCTCTTCTCATTTCATCCATTTGTTTTTAATTATTTGAAGTATAAAAACTGATATATAACTTATTATTACTATTGTTGTATTTTTTGTTCTAATACACCAGTTAGATGCCAAATAAACAAAAACGAATGAATTCACTGACCAAACAGTGAGAAAAGTGATGGGATGAGGAAATCCCTCTGATGTATCCTGTCGTCTCAGTCCTGAGGTCAAGATGAGCATCAGAAAGTCTGTTTCTGATTCTGTTTCTTTAAGTCAGAGATCAGAGGTGAAGAACACTCCTCCACCCAATCCTCCACCCAATCCTCCACTCTTCTTGTTGCAGTACTATCAGACAGTTACCAAGATCATTTTCCATCATTCCTGCCACATTCCTGAGTTCTTCATGTGACCTAATGCATCTGAAGATGGTTCTTAAAAGGGCCTGACATTCCTCATATTCCTGGAACATCTTTTTGGCTCCAATAAAAATAATAATAATCTTTCAAGAACATCAAGAACCACCTGTACTGGTGAAGTTAGTAACTGAGCGTGTGGATTAGTAGTGATGTGTTGATGTGTTCTACAGAGTGTCAGCATTCGCTCCCTGCAGCATCCTCCTCTCTGATCAACTCCATGGAGGTTCTCTGAATGCTGAGCACTCTGGAGTGTGTCCACTGTTCAGTAGCTGCTGGGAGAAGAACTGGGGGGGTGGAGTCATGGGGGGGTGGAGTCATGGGGGGTGGAGTCAGATGTTTTTATACCCAGTTGCTGACCTGACTTACCCGGCGCCTCCACAAGATGCACCTGAGACGGTGATTCTCATGTCCTCTGCTGCTCGATGCGTCCTGGCCAGCTGGACACGTCTCTCACAGCAAAATCCACAACTGATCAGAACAGATTCTCCACATTCTCCACATTCCTGACAGATTGATGACAGAAAAATACGATACGCAACGGCCCATTTCAGCCCGCCGCAGCGGACAGCTCCGGTCTGCGGCTGATCAAGTATGGGTCAGTAATATAAAACTAACCTGTTCAGTCCAGGCAGTCACAGTTCAACTGAAGCTTTTCTACTTTGCGCTTTTTCACACTGCAGCTTGTGTTGTTTCTGTGTTTAATTTTGAGTTACTTCGCAGGTCGTAAAATTGAAATCCGTGGATGTCCGAGGAGAGCTCTCATTGATGTATTTACGTCAGACACGCACAGACTCCGGCTCCAACTACGGTGTGGGATGAGGTCCAAACAAGTTAGAGCAGCACATTTTCCCCCACAAATCCCTCTTTATTTCACGTTGATGGGCAGCTGATGGGCCGGCGCCTATTGAGGACCCCTGGTCTATAATGTCCTTCACTACACGTCATGTCTAATTTTGTTTAAATCCTTATTTTTTGCCAAAATAGAGCAAATTATCGTCTCAAGTACACAACTCGCAACTGACTGCCGGTTAGGGCTGAACGATCAATTGCATTTGCGATATCGCGATATGATAAAACAGAATTTTCTAATCGCAAGGGCTGCTATTTGACTGCTCACGTGATCTGGTCACTTGATGACTCGCGCGTCCTGCGCGTGTCATCTGCCCGAACGGGCTCTTGGTTTCTAGGGATGGAGCGATCCGATCCAGGATCGGGTTCCGATATCAACATAATTCACTGATCAGTAATTTCTGATCCAACCTGCAGAGATTTCTGCCCCATGATCCTGGTCTGCTTCACGGTGCTGAAATGATCCCCAGTGTTTCCCTGCTGCTGCTCTGCTCGCTGGCTGCAAACTGTGGACTGGATTTCCTGAAGGGAGGCGGGTCTCAATGAGACCAGGAGGAATGAGTCAGGAAATCCAGTCCACAGTTCTTAGCCAGCGAGCAGGCTAGGGAAGTAGCACTGTGCTATCCAACTTTTCATGACAACATGTTGCTGTTTGGAGGGATTTTACACTCAAAACACCACAAAGCAACACAGCAATGTGGATGTTAGCAAAGCAACACAGCAACGTGGATGTTAGCAAAGCAACGCAGCAACGTGGATGTTAACAAAGCAACACAGCAACGTGGATGTTAGCAAAGCCGTAGTCCAGCAGGGCGGCGCTCTGCAGCCAGACGTCAGCGTTTTCAAACTCCAGCTCTGGGAGGAGAACAGCACTGACATCAAAACAATGAGCAGCAGCTCCTCCAGGCTGTCAGCAGGCGATTCACACCTCCTTGAAGCTGCGTCCTACTCCACGCTAAACTCCCTGAAAATAGTCCCAATCATTTGTGTTGTGTTCGAGCTGGAAGCACTGCTGTTGCTGCTGCCTTGCTCAAGAATTTCCCGAGAGATTAATAAAGTCATTCTGAGCTTTTAAAGATAGAACTAGTTTATTATGAGATGATGACGTCACGCAGACCCCCACATTGTCCACATGGAACTAAAATACTTAGTGCTGCTTCTTTTTCTGTCCTGATATTAACCTCAAGTTGTCTTTTGAGAGAATACATGCATACATTAGTACATTTCAAACTTTACTGTAGAGAGGAGTTTATTACAGCCTCATATAAAATCAACAATAATGATGATATTAATAATGTTAAAGCAAACAGAGCTCTCCTATCAGAATCGTATCAGCAGATATCCAAATTAAAGAATCAGATCGGAAGTGAAACAACGTGGATCGGTGCTTCCCTACTGCAGTGTAGATGAGCAAACTGCTGAAAATCCTTAATGTCCAGCGCAGCATTAGTATAGTGACCCAGCCTGGTTTAGGGCTTTGATCAGCACAATGGACCAGCGCTTGGCTTGTTGTGGTGAACGCTTACAAGACTGCAAGTCACAGTACTTAGTAAGTTTACTACTGTAATTGAAGTAGAAGATAAATAAACTGTCTTTCATATTAATACATGCTTCATTTGACTTTATCTTAACATAAGCCTCGCCTATAAGAAAGAACAATTTATGTATAATAAATCTGATATTGTTTATTATAATACATTGATTTATTGCTTGTTTGTGGAAAAATACATGAGAGGAGGACCTTGAAAAAATAATCGCATATTAAATCGCAATATTGAGGAAAAAAAATCGCAATTAGATTATTTTCCAAAATCGTTCAGCCCTACTTCTGGTTTTGTATTACGCCCAGTAACGAGCAACGTGATTGATCAATTGATACCATGTGGTTTATACATTTTGAAAGGCGGCCTCTGATTGTTTCCTAATTCTCTGACATCCTGGTGCGTTCAAATGCTGAAGCAGAGAGGAGGAATTTTCCTTCCAAAAGGCTGAGGAATTCTATCTGCAGAATCGACACAGGTGGGACTAGTGTTGTGACGATACCAACATTTTGGTATCGATACCGATACCACCATGTAGTTCGATACTTTTCCAAATAAACAGAGAAGACAAAAAAGTCATTAGATCAGCCTGTCTTAAGTAGGACCAATGTCTTTAAATGGTTTGTTACTATGCAGTAATCTGTATAACATTAAATGGCTAAAATTAAATATTTTCATATTATATTCTTTTATATTATTTATTATATTTATAATACTAATATTTATAATAGCTTACATTTTTTTCCAGAGCTATATTTTCATGGTATATAAGTTACTAGCTGTGGTTCTTTGAACTCCTTCTGCAGGTCTGGGTGTTTGTCCTTCAGGAGTTTAGCAGGTTAGTAGTGTAGCAGGTTAGTAGTGTAGCAGGTTAGTAGGTTAGTAGTGTAGCAGGTAGGTAGTGTGGCAGGTTAGTAGTGTAGTAGGTTAGTAGTGTAGCAGGTTAGTAGTGTTTCCACTCTTAACCAGACGTGTTCTCTAACACTGTTTACACAGTGGAGCTTCAGTGTTGATGGAGACACCGTGCTCTTTTGTTTTGAAGACAAAGTACTTCATATAGTACTTCTAGTACCTGTTGTTTCTACAAGTTACGGCCTTGTGGCTGTAGCAGTATTTCTCTCTCTCTCTCTCTCTCTCTCTCTCTCTCTCTCTCTCTCTCTCTCTCTCTCTCTATCTCTCTCTCTCTCTCTCTCTCTCTCTCTCTCTCTCTCTCGGATATGTGTAGTAGTCTGTAGAAATATGTACTCGTCTCGGACTGGCGTTAAGATCGACCCCTGCCCGCCCGCTCTGGTCACCGGCCAATTACTTTTTGTACGCCCAGATTTTTGGGATGGACACCCAAAACAAAAATGTCTGCCTAAAACAATACGCAGGAGTATTCTCTCTGTCTTCCTCTACGTTTTTGATGTATTTCTGTTACAGCACCACCTAAAGGTCTGGCATATGTACTACATTGTTTTGAGCCATGGGCATTGTGACGTGTGGACTGAAATCTTATTAAGAATTATGGGAAGAAAAAACAGGTTGTTTTGGCTGGTGTGGACAGGGCCTTACATGACAATGTTTCAAATGAAAATGCACTGTTTTCTCATGTTTTCTTTTGCAAGAGCATCATGTTTACACATCGATGTTGTGAAAAGTGTTGCTATTTGTTTTTATTATAAAACCCCATACATGCCTGCAGAGAACAATGTGCTATAAGCGGTAACAATGGGAGTAGTTGGATTGTTATTACGATGACTGTCCACTATAAAACTACCAAGTCCCAGGTCCCAGTCCACTTTCTCAAAAAGCTGTTATTTTCCAAAAGCATGAGAATGATCAAAATGCCCCCAGTTTCTCCAGAATACTTGTTGTACATGTACCAGCGTGCTTTTTATTTTTGGCATTTGACACCAATTTCTTGAGTTGGTGTTCAAATGGTGTGCTTCCCACACGTTGGACCAATCTTAATCTGTAATTCTTGAAAACATGCATATGTTTTAATTGCTATTTACCTTTTTTTTGCCCCAGCAGCTTTAGTCATTTGAGCTGTTTTCACTATTTTAGCCTAATTAGCATTTTTACCTGATAAATGTTTAAGCTGTTTTTAGAAATGTTCGCTTTTTGAGCAATTGTACATAGATATATACAGTGGTGTGATAAAGTGTTTGCTCCCTTCCTGATTTCTTACCTTTTTGCATGTTTCTCACACTTAAATGTTTCAGATCATCAAACAAATTTAAACATTAGTCAAAGATAACACAAGTAAACACAAAATGCAGTTTTTAAATGAAGGGTTTTTATTAATGAAGAAGAAAAATATCCAAAGCAACATAGCCCTGTGTGAAAAAGTGTTTTTCTCTTTGACTAATGTTTAAATTTGTTTTTCTGATCTGAAACATTTAAGTGTGGAAAACATGCAAAAAGGTAAGAAATCAGGAAGGGGGCAAACACTTTCTGGCACTACTGTACTTGATAACCAGCTTTGCAAGTTATCCATCCCAGTAAATATTAGGCTACGTGAGGCCAGATAACAACAGGGTTGCGCCTGCTTCATAGTACAAGCTTTTGTTGGCAGTCATCTACTTGTGCCTGATAGTTGAGCATTAGTTTTAATTGGGTCTGTTGCAGCAGCATAATCTTCTAAAACGTTCTTTGCCGGAGTCCCCAGGAACCACCCATTCATTTGACTGAGGTGTACTGCAATGCTAAATGCTCTGAAACAGGCTTCACATGGCCCCAATGACCAGGACTGAGGACAAAACTGATGTGACTTGCGGAATTCAATCCTCTTATGATCTCTCATTGCTTTTTCGTTCTGCCGTATATTTGGGAACCAACATGTTCAATGTAAGTAAGAGTGCCATAAGTCTGAACCTATCTGTGAATTAAACTCCCATTTGCATCTATCCATCCTGTCCCTGGAGTCTGCAGAGCTTCTATTGTTAACCCTGTATCTAACCCCAGCTGCACCTCCAAGCCTTCAGGAAGTCTTTGCACAGCTGTGCCCAGATGATGGATTCAGCCTCGTTCAACAACACAGGCACACAAATGAAGGACTAATACAATGGCAGCAGGAAGTTATTCACCGGTATAGTCGGCCAATTACAATCAAAAACTGTTGAGTGCACACTGGACCACTAGTGTTTTGAATGCTGGGAATGGAAACACACAACCTCAATCACACCTTTAGAATTATTATATTATCTAAGAATCGATTCGGAAATGACTGGGAACTCAGCCTGTGACCAGAACTAATTTGGCTGGACAATATATTGTCCTACAAATTATTGCCAATAAATGATAATTGTGACCAAATTAACCACAAATGTAATAATAATATATCATAATAATGCAAGTATACCCTATAAATGCAATACACTTTTATTCCTCATTCTTTACCATTATAATTAGAATGTCAAGACCTTTTAAATAACTTAAATAAATAAAACAAAAAACTGCACTTGAATAAAAATAACAACCATAAACAATAAAATATTCATTGTACATCATGTTCAAATGTGGTTTAAAAACTTTCCTTTTTGCAATCCAATAATGTATTTGTGGGAGGATAAGAAGACGCTTAAGCTTAATGACATATACAAGCAAATCATTTGAGAAAAGTATACTCTTTGACTTCCTGTGTGAAAAGAGAAAAACCTTGCAACCTCCGTGCAGCCTGCATGTAGAGCTGTGACAGTTTGCTCAGTGAGAATGCATGCACGCAGATTATTATGCACCTGTGTGACAAAAGGTTTTGGTTTTTTGTAATTCAGGCTGTTATTTGTCTCTGTGCCAGCTGTCTGTTTGCAAAGCTGCACTCATGCTCCGGTACAGGCCACATTTCATTTACAGATGTTTGAATTTCAGGTTGAACCATCAAGTTATGAAAGTGTCTGAAGTGACATGAATGTGAAATTCCACCACAAGTTTTCTTCAGGCATCTTAAACAGCCTAAAATAACTTATATTCATTAGTACTTTGTTGTCACTTGTCTTCTCTGCTCTAAATGTGGTTGGTTAGTTGTGGTTTCATACTCATACATACAAAATGATATCCATATGCTGTGTGATTGAAAAATAAGTGGGTATTATCTGTGATCTGTTATGTTCAGTCAGCATTGCTTGCACCCACATCCACATCCTCAGCAGTATCTAAAATCTAGATCAGTGGTGTCCAAACTCCATCCTGCAGGGTTTAGCGCTCTCCTCGTTGCAGCACACCTCATCGCAATGAGAAGCTTGTTATTGGGCTTGTTCACAACCTTGGTGATGACATCATCATCAGATTCAGGTATGCTGAAGCTGGGAGAGAACGAGAACATGCAGCACACCGGCCCTCCAGGACCGAGTTTGGACACCTCTGAGCTAGATTCTCTATTTTTTTCTCTAGAATGATGAAGCCATTCCCCACCCTACCCTTCCTCTGATTGGCTAGGACTCACTTTCGCATTCACTGAGTTAATTGGTTAATGTCTATGTTTACCGTGCAGCGTGAGGGCTGACAAGCCAATCAGAGGCACAATTAGCAAGGCAGCACAAATGATTGGAACTACAGTAGAACCTGTAAGGTCGCCCTGGTAAGAGCGACACCCTGTACTGGAAACGTCACTGGTGCACCGACTTAATTTAACTATTAACCCTAGGGCTGCCACGATTAGTCGACGAGTCACGATTAAGTTGACTATTAAAATCTTCGACAACTAATTTAATAGTCGACCCGTCATTTTTTTTTTATCTTTGTTTTTCTCTCAAAACTGCTGCGGGACCTTCCACTGCCATGTCACCCTTTCTGTCCTTGACACACATGCGCAGTAGAGGTAGTCGGGGTCAACTGTGACGTCACCGGAATTTCTACCAGACGGACTCTGGTATCATGGCTACCTGGCGGCAATGGAGCTCAGAGTGTGGAGCATTTTAAGAAAACAAAAGAGAAAAGTGTGCAATGCAATATCTGCAAGACAGAACTGGCTTTCCACGGCAGCACAAGTGCGATGCACGAGCACCTGAACAGGAAGCACGTTGTGGCTCGTGACAACGATGAAGAGGAGCCTTCGTCTCCGTATGCTAACTGGCTACTTAGCTGCTAATATTAGCGTAAACAAAGAGCTAACTAACGACTTACTCATAAAGCGGTAAACGTTAACAGTCGTGAGCACTGAGCACAAAATGCACTTTTGTTCTATTTGAGTCCGTGAGACCAAAACTTTAATAATTCCTTCGTTCAGGTGCCTCCCTCTTTGTTCTTGTTTGCTGCCAAAGGCAAATTAAGGAAAGAAAAAAACCTAAAAAATAAGGTTGAAGTATTTATTTTTGTGTTGTTTAGGCCTTTTCCTTACTTTACTCAGCTGTTTGCACTTTATGCTTCACAGTTAAACAAGTGTTTGTTGCTACCAGCATATATAAGAGCAGCTTCATGCTGGTGCAATAAGCTGGATGTTTTACATTCAATTTACGTTTGATCTGATTAGTCGACTTATCGCAAAAATAATCGGTGATTAGTCGACTATCAAAATAATTGTTTGTGGCAGTCCTGGTTAACACACCTTAATGAGGACAACCTTCCTGACGAGGACAACAGACGGGTTCTCCTGGTAAATTTCAAGCTGAGCGACACTAAAATGGCCAAAATACCTGGGCTGGACCCGAGTATTGGAATATTCAGATGTTGTGGCGCTGTTGAGAGATTAGTTTTGAGATCTGAATATTCGTCGCTTCCCCACAGCACAGTGCTGCTCTCTGAAGCTCGTCACCGTCAGCCCCTCCATGATCTCTGCATTGCGTGTCCGCAGACTGTGCCGGGCCACGGGTGCTACACGTTTGCATTCATACTACACTCTGGGGCTCACTTCCATGCGCATTCCATGACGTAACGTAACAATCCCAAAACTGTCGCCACTTCGACTGTCCGGCGTTCTCCACCTTTTGTAAAGTAGTTTCTGTTTCACTTCAGGAGTTCTGAGCCTCTGGATCTTTATTTGCTTTTAAGTTGTGATTGTTCAGACGGGAGACGGAGGATCTCCTCACACAAGAACCCAGTAGCTCTGGAGCATGAGCACAGATCGCGCCGTCACAAAATTTGGGCTGCGCAGTCAGCTGAGTGGCGGAGCCTAGCGCATAGGGTGGATGATGATTTTGACGTCACATGTACTCTGAGCACATGAAAGTTTCACTTTCCCTTAACAGCAGAGAACATAAGGCCCGAGGGCCAAAACCCACCAAGAGGCTCCAGTCTGGTCCCACCAAGCAAGGCGCTTATAGAGGATTTATACAAGGGTTATTTTTTACATTTCACTATGTTTTGTACCAGAATGTTTCATTAAAATTTACTTTATGTTGAGATTGTAATCATTTTCAGTACTAACTGTTTGATCTTGCAAAAATATAGATAATTTCATTACACACACTGTGACCACAACAAAGAAAAACTTTGAAGTGTAAATTTAGAGGTTGTTATAGCAATATTTTACCAGTCTGGTAACCCAGTCCACAGTTTGCAGCCAGCGAGCAGAGCAGCAGCAGGGATTTCAGTGACAGTGAAGCAGACGAGGCTTCGTGAATCAGAAATCTCTGCATGTTGGATCGGAAATTTCTGATCCGTGAATTTCGTTGATATCGGAACCCGATACCGATACTGGATCGGATGGGCCCCAACCCTAGTATAGATTATATACATGTAATATATCGTGTGCACCTTTATATTTTATATTTCCAATTTTATAGTTCAGTTATGCAATTTATTACATCACAATGTAGTAGTAGTCCAGAATGCATTAGAAAGCACAATTTGAAGGCCCCCCCCCATGCAAATAAAATTTTTTGTTTTGTTTTTTGTAATCTGCTTGATAATATTTTATGATTGTATAGTAAAAACAAAAACAATATATATTTTTGACCCGTATAAATATGTTCTCGACCAATATATTGACCAACACTGGTTGCTTGAAGTTCTAAAGTAAACTACAGAGAACTATCCCAAAAAGCAACAATCTGTAGTTTAATATATTAATAAAGTGATTCTGATTAGCCTCAAAGCCATGCTGTCAGGGTGAGTTAGTAAAAACACCCATAATACAACGGCTATAGAGAAGGTTTTTTGACATTTCACTGTATTTAGCATCATTAGAATTGGCTTTATGTTGAGATTGTAGTCATTTTCAGTCGGAATTGTTTGGTTTTGTGAAAATATAGACATTTTGAACAAAGTATACTCTGCACCGCAACAAAGAAAAACTTTAAATTTGAAATTTATATGTTATTATGACACTATTATTACCGGTCCCGCCCACTCGAGATGAAATTGGGTTTAGTTTAGTTCAGGGGCAACACTAAGTTTGATGTTCCTCTTCTACTCTGCAGGTTCTGAGTGGGTTTGACGCCATCATGCTCTAGTTCAGAAGTCTCCAACCTCGGTCCTTGAGCCCCGTCCTGCATGTTGTAGCTCTCTCCCAGTTGCAACCCACCTGATTGCAATGAGGGGCTGGTTATTGGGGTTTTTCACAGCCTTGGTGATGCCATTAGGGCTGCAACAACGAATCGATAAAATCGATAAAATTCCATTATTAAAAGTGTTGGCAACGGATTTCATTATCGATTTGTTGTGTCGTGCGATTTATGCGTCACTCCCCATGTTGCGGAGCCGTTTACTCCACCTTCAGAGCTTTATCAACGCTGGCTGACTGAAATAAAGTTTAAAAACAGAACCTCAGCCTGCAGAGCCAGTTGAACGGAGCGAGGCGGAGGCGGTACAGTAGAACCTGTGAAGAGCAGACCTGGTCAGAGCTCCACCCTGTACTGGACATGTCACTGTGCAGGACACATATTTACCTGGTAACACACCTTAATGAGGACAACCTTCCTGACGAGGACAACAGACAGGTTTTCCTGGTGAATTTCAAGCTAAACGACACTGAAACGGCCAAAATACTTGGGCTGGACCCGAGTATTGGAATATTCAGGCCGGTGATACGCGTAACGTAACGATCCCAAAAATCCCCGCAGAGGGTTGGAACCTTGCGCACAGGGTGGAGGACGATTATGACGTCCCGCGTACTTAAGTTTCACTTTCATTTAACAGCAGAGGACATAAGGCCAGTCTGGTCCCACCAAGCAAGGAACTTGAATCTGTCTGTCTGTCTGTCTGTCTGTCTGTACATGAGATCGAGTCCTCTTTAATTG
The DNA here is from genome assembly GCF_963383615.2 of Lipophrys pholis. Classification (NCBI taxonomy): domain Eukaryota; kingdom Metazoa; phylum Chordata; class Actinopteri; order Blenniiformes; family Blenniidae; genus Lipophrys; species Lipophrys pholis. The sequence continues at coordinate 1,177,676 of NC_137632.1, forward strand.
ACCCACATATTCATGTCAATTACGGTCTGTGAATTCTTTTGTTTTCAGAACACAAAGTTATCATTGTGGGCCTGGACAATGCTGGCAAGACAACGATTCTCTACCAGTTGTAAGTATCCAAATATAACGGTTCACTTACCGATTATGATGATCCACGTCATAAAGAGATCGTCTTCCACCTTTCCTGTGTTCCAGTTCAATGAATGAGGTTGTGCACACATCCCCTACGATTGGGAGCAACGTGGAGGAGATTGTCGTAAACAACACCCACTTCCTGATGTGGGACATCGGTGGCCAGGAGTCTCTCCGGTCCTCGTGGAATACATACTACACCAACACAGAGGTAACAAGGACGCACAATTCCTCCCCTTCACTTGGTAGATATGTAGACGTATAGGGACTGAATTGTTCTCTATATGGTCCGGATCTCTTCTTTATGAACTTAAATGTTTTTGCTGTTTGATAGTATTTTCTTGTCTTCAAGTAATGATTGGAAATACATCTCCCACCCACGGAAACGTCTCTGCCTTGACTTTCATTACAAATCGCTATAAAGAGAAAAACAAGTGATGATGACTTGAGTGAGAAAGCTCTCCAGTAAACAGAAACATTTTGCTGCATCTTGGGTTCCCATTAACACAACAATGGTGGTCGTCGCCACTGAGGACACAACTTTTTGAGAATGCTCTGACTCTGTAAACCAGGGAAACGCAACTTTTCTGAAACGCTGCTACTGCACATGTGATCACAGTTGTAGTAAATGGTTCTTCTGCACATGCTCGGGAGATCGACAATAAGAACTGTGTTTTCTCCAGAGTGGCATGTCTCACAGTCCATATTCTCCTGGGACTTAGTAGTTTTATTTTGACAGTCACCATAATAACAATCCAACTTGGTGGTTTTATTTTGACAGTCACCATAATAACAATCCAACTTGGTGGTTTTATTTTGACAGTCACTATAATAACAATCCAACTTGGGAGTTTTATTTTGACAGTCACCATAATAACAATCCAACTTGGTAGTCTGTCCACTAGAATGTCTGTGTTCTCCCCTTGGTAATGTTTAGAGCTCGTTGTTCTCTGCTGCATGTGTGTGTGTGTGTGTGTGTGTGTGTGGTTTCATTATAACAACCCTAACCAACAGCGCCAACATGTGAACTGCATCGTTTTCATCATTTTCGTGATTTTCAAATTATTGCTGTGTAAATACAAAACTTTTCTCAAATGAAAACTCAAAATGAGGCAGTTTCATTTGAAAGGGTTCCGTCAAGACGAGGCCTTCGATATTTTGCCTGTGGTCTGGCATTATTTTTTATTAATAGCTCTTTGTTTTTCCTCCCCTTCTCCACTGACTAGTTTGTAATTGTGGTGGTCGACAGCACAGACAGAGAAAGGATCTCTGTGACCAAAGACGAACTCTACAGAATGCTTGCACATGAAGTGAGTAGTATAACACCCTCTTTAAGCTCTCTATGAAGAAAATGTTCCTTTATGTAAATTTGACATCAGCTCATAAATTGTGTTCATTTGAATACGTCATATTTTACAAATCGATTAATGTGGGATTTCCCAGGAAACAAGACATTTTGACCAGCTGCTGAGTGTACTGTAGTAGATTCTGCTACCGTGTTCATGTTTTCACCATATTTGACTTAATAAATCAAACACAATATGTCATTGAGCAGCGGGTCTGTACTACAAATGACACAATGGATGCAAGGAGTTGGTTATTTATATGTAAAGCAAAGCAGTTTTTTCTGTCAAATGTAATTGTAGCAGTTGAAATATTTTATTTGTGTGAAATACTATGAATTTCAAATATTTGAACCAGTATAATAGCAACAGTTACAATTGTTTTTGGGCTAAATCACTCCCATGATGTGTCGCAATGTATTTTATGAATATCTCAGGATATAAAAAAAAAACTGCTTTCACATTTTCTTGTTGGATCAGTACTGTGTCTGTATTTATCTCCTATGCCATAAAAATATTCATGTCTACTGACACACAGACATTTAGGACTTTAATATTGGAATTAAAATATTGAAACATTACTGTAATGATGTATAAATATGGATTATGTTTGCCTCCCTATGTTCGAGCTTGTTTCCATTAACACGATCAGGATTTGTTTACTTTTTCATTGCTCCTTCTCTCCCTCCAGGATTTACGAAAGGCAGGTCTGTTGATCTTTGCTAACAAGCAAGATGTGAAAGGCTGCATGTCTGTGACTGAGATCTCTCAGAGCCTCCAGCTGACCTCGGTCAAAGACCACCAGTGGCACATCCAGGCCTGCTGCGCCCTCACCGGGGAGGGGTAAGAACAGCATCCAGTCCTCTCATTGTACCCCAGATGGTTTTACTGTAAGAAGAGTATAACACTCCATTCGTTTCTCTTCCACTTCAGGTTGTGCCAGGGTCTTGAGTGGATGATGTCCCGGCTGCGTGTAAGATGATGACTCTTCTCAGGAGAGTGCCATCTTTTTCTTTTTCTTTCTGCCTCCAGACACTGAGGAAGAGGAAGAGAGGCCGAGGTCAGTTGATGATGGATGGGCCCTCTCCTCTCTTTCCTGGGAAACAGATATGGGCAGACCGCTGCCAAGGATGTTAAATTCTTCTCTAATAATTTATTTTACGAGAGGTCTGAACTCGGAGACGAAACAAACAAGAACAAAAAGACCTTTCCAGAAGGACATGGGACAACAACAACGAGACTAAAATTAATTTAAACTGAATTTTCTGCACGGTTTTGTTCTTTCAGTGAAAACACAAAGGTCAGTGACGTGTCTGACGTGGACCGGTACGCAGACTTTTCCTCCAGCTGTGTGTGAGTGTAGCCCACGGTGGCCTTGCAGTATTGCCGGACTGGATGTGCTGGTTTTTATTGCCTCCCTGTGTGTACAGTCCAGTATTCTCTTATAACTCGGTGCCTGCAGCAGAATGTTCAAACGACGATGGCCGACGGTGACTGAAACATGCAGAAATGGAGGGTGTTGCTCACAAGATGCCCTCCTCCTTTCAGTCTCTGACAATAACCAGTGAATAAAGTGTTTTTATCTGTTTCAGGTGACTCGTATTGTGTCATGATTGACTGTTTCTTCTGTTAGATGACAGTAACTATCTTGAAATTCGTGTACGTACCTTATTCTTTTTTCAGTTCTTTAATGGGGCAGAATATGTCACATGGTGTCATGGTGCCTGATGCTTTTCAGGGAACATGATGAGCAGCTACAGCGGGAAGAAAGTGGAGTGAGCTAAAGAGTAAGACAGCTGAGGGATTCAGGAGGAGGAGAAGACACCAGGCCAGAAATGTAAGCAGCACACAGTTGTAGGGATTTCTTGCCTCATAAGGATCACGTGGCACCATTTCTGTAGTGCAGTCCACACAGGGGCTACTAATTATGTTGGGTTTTGGCAGTTTGCCTATTGATAGTGATTACTGATTAGTGATCATTTCAGGTGTGTGTGTGTGTGTGTGTGTGTGTGTGTGTGTGTGTGTGTGTGTGTGTGTGTGTGTGTGTGTGTGTGTGTGTGTGTGTGTGTGTGTGTGTGTGTGTGTGTGTGTGTGTGTGTGTGTGTGTGTGTGTGTGTGTGTGTGTGTGTGTGTGTGTGTGTGTGTGTGTGTGTGTGTGTGTGTGTGTGTGTGTGTGTGTGTGTGTGTGTGTGTGTGTGTGTGTGTGTGTGTGTGTGTGTGTGTGTGTGTGTGTGTGTGTGTGTGTGTGTGTGAGACCTGGGATGGAACTACAAAGAAAATGGTGGCTCACAAGAAATTCCATTCAGAATGGTGGTTATCAGGGAGGCCGCCTCGGTCTTCACCATGGGTGCTTCTAAATAGTCCCTTCTATCCACTTTTCCTGAACCCCCTGGAGGACGTCACGGGGTTAAGGAAAGGTGGTAGGAGCCTTCCTAAAGGAGTTAGGAAAGCCCATCACATTGTTTTGACAATCGGCCAACACTTCCACTCTGTGACGTCATAATAATCCGACAGCAATGAAGGTTTGTGACGTCAGCCATTGTGAAAAAACAAATTTTCTGAAAATTGAATACAAAAAGCACATTTCCCCCACTTTCCCCCCGCGGTTCTAACCTCTGATAGAATCTCAAATATCACAAAGTTTGAATGTAAATCAAAGGAAACGGCTGCCAGGTGAATAAAGAACCAATCAGAGTGAGAACAGGCTGCACTAATACTTTACTGTGTTTGTTTCACAACATCCGCATAACATTCCTAGTTTGGATCTGGGTTCTAGCTGATTTAAAGTTCTAGGCAGATTATTGCTTTAGTAACTAGCATGACCTGCTCCCTTTTCAGTCATCCTGAGTTTCCCTGAATGGGTTGAGCGGGTTCCTTTAAATGTTTTATTTGGGGCAGCATGATCTGCTCTCCTGTGGTGAAAGAGTGTTTCCTAGGCTGTAGGAGGTTCTAAAGGAAGCATCAGTGGTTCCTAGGCTGTAGGAGGTTCTAAAGGAAGCATCAGTGGTTCCTAGGCTAAAGGAGGTTCTAAAGGAAGCATCAGTGGTTCCTAGGCTAAAGGAGGTTCTAAAGGAAGCATCAGTGGTTCCTAGGCTAAAGGAGGTTCTAAAGGAAGAATTGAGCCTTTTTTCCTTTGCTTATAGAGAATTTGAATGTTCTTTATGGCCGCCACTTAAACACTTCAGGGGTGAAGGAAAAGTGGATAGGAAAGGAAATAGGAGGGACTATGTGGATGCACCCCAGGTGATGGAGAACAATCAGCTCCATTCAGAATGGAGGTTACCAGAGAGCAGGAAGACGGTCCTCTGTCTCCACCAGGTGATGGAGAACAATAGAACATGAAGCTCGTCTGTAGCGTTGCTTCCTGAGTGTCTCTGTTAAAGGAACATTTCTAACATGAGTTGGTTTGAAGGTGATCTGGAGGGTCAGACGGTGTTCAGTTACTGTCTGATGTTGTCTTTGATGTGAAATGTGTTGGTTGGTAGTTAACTGGTTAGTAAAGCAGAGATTAGCATGCAGACCCTGTGTGTGTGTGTGTGTGTGTGTGTGTGTGTGTGTGTGTGTGTGTGTGTGTGTGTGTGTGTGCGTGTGCGTGTGCGTGTGCGTGTGCGTGTGCGTGTGCGTGTGCGTGTGTGTGTGTGTGTGTGTGTGTGTGTGTGTGTGTGTGTGTGTGTGTGTGTGTGTGTGCGTGTGCGTGTGCGTGTGCGTGTGCGTGTGTGGCAGAGCTAACGTTGGTTTACAGGTTGATAACTACTCCTGATATCATGATCAATAGAACTTAATCATTAGTAATTGGATTAACACATCTTCAGAAAAGTTAAACACATAGGCGGTGCTGGGTGGGGTTCTGAACAGAATATTATCGTTTGCTTCTTGACAAGCCTAAACTCCAGTAACGGGTCAATATAAGTTGTTATAGGATCTAAATATAGTTGCTAAATATCCCCAAAACGTTTTCATCACTAAAGCTTCAATCTTCACATTCAGCGTGCGAGTTTGACTTCTGGCTCCCAAATAAAACCTCTATTAGGTCAACTGTGTAAAAGTAAAGAAACACATTCCTGAATGCGAAAAAAGAAATGTTTGTATTAAAAAAAATGAATGTTGACACCCCCCCCCCCCCCCCCCCCCAATAAAAAAAGACACTGCTCACCAGTCAAAGGCTGCTTGTAATTCATAAAATGGTCACTTAATGTAACATTTACAGATTTTTACTGTCCCAATATTGAGTTTGGGGTCTTGTAAGACATTTGACAGCAATGTCTTTATTCAGACGTGGACAACTAGGACACATGTGGTTCCTCAATTCTCTTTCTTTGTGTCCGACAGGCCAATTTCCCCAAATCAATACTTTGTTTCTAAAGATTATGAGAAGAACGAAATCATTATAAAACATTCAGACATCAATTCAGATCACACTATTTGTAATTCTACTATTTTATCAACAGTTTCGTGAAGCCAGGAGCCAAATAGCTGACATGTGGTTGAAGATAAGTGGGACTCCATCTGGAATTAGCTCCAGCCCCACATAGTTGGGCTGTTCAGCTTTAAAACATGAGGGCTGGGGGCTTATTGCCTCTAAAGGTTGTGTAAAACGGCTTTATTTGCATCTCAGCTTAAAAAGATTGACCAATATTAACGATGGGCTGACAATGATTTTGTTGGAGCAGGTCAATCAAATCTTTATCATGCCCTCCCTTCAAGTCACTCAGAGTACACATAGTACATAGTACATATTACAGCTGCTTCACCAGCAGATTGTAGGAATACAGTACGTGTATTTTAACATTTCTGATAAACAGAGCTGTCGCTTCTCACACATTGATACTACGACTCACACGTCACAATTTATTCAGTCCAAGTATTAATTGTTATGGTTGAAATTCACAGTTCCAATGTTTGCACATAAAAATGTGTAAATTTAAGTGCATTTGATTATGAACTTCAGGTTAAGAATTATTTTCCATGTTCTAGTCAAAGACATTTTGTTTGTGCATTAATGAAGACAATGAAATGATTGATGATCCAAAGTAGAAAGAAATGCAGTAACCACACACTATGGTGCTCAGATTCATGTTGGCCGGCTCACAAACTGCACCCTGACTAGAACTGTTTTTTAATAAATCATGACAAACTATAATTGTATACTCACCTTCCAGCAGAAGTAGAACTGTATGTCCTTGAGTTTATTTTGGGTATTGTGTCAGGGTTGTGTCTGATGCTTTAATCACAACAAAGATTTGTTTGGAGTACTGTGTCAACGTGGCGAACATATCAGATAAAAAGGCAGGCATGTAACTACCAAAGATCTATATTTATATAGGGACAATTCTGTGTCATCAATCTGTTCACATTTATATTCTGGATTGATTTGCAGTGGGAGTGGATTCCCCAAAAAACATTGCAGATTATTTTTTATCTCTCGTTTAATCAGTACTGCTTTGAGACGTCACTTGTTTTCCATTAAGCTCAACAGGTTAAGGTCAATGGGTGCTTTCTTTTGAAAAACCTCCCTGATTGCAAACAACTAACATCCCTTTCCTGTAAAGTCACTGTCTGAATGTGTAATTGGTTTAATTTTAGGCCTCTTCCCTCATTAGAATTCAGACATTCTCAGGTGTTGTTGGGGTTGAATTCTCAGTTGGCAGCAGTGATGTTGTGCTTGTCTTTCCTGCAGCTGTTGTGTTCTGGGCTCGCTGGTCATCACTCATTTGGTCCAGTGACTAAGCATCATGTCGCCCCTTCCTCCCTTCCTGTTTCCCTCTGACACTGAAAAGTGTTTGTCTGTTAAAACCATCAAAACTGTTCAGAAATCCTGCATATATGAATCTGAGTGACAAACTGAATTGCTCCATTCTAATTTTAGTTTGCATTTTTCCTGCAGAGGTGGCAGGTATTTTTCTGTTATCACAACAAGGCTAAAGTTGATCTCCCAGGTGTCTGTACTGCAGTCTGTACTGCAGTATTTCTTTATTGAAGAGTTTGTTTTCTCTTTACTCCCTACATTTTAAGATAAATATATATACTTTCTACTCTTTCCGTTCCTCAAATTGGCTTATTCCTTGTTTTAACCTCCATGGGGATGATTCAGATAATTTCAAAATGATCAAGTTTAAAAAAACACTTAGTATTATAGTCATACTAGTTACAGTGTGTTAGCACATAAGCATATTTCTGTGTTTATTGTTTCCAACACCAAAAAAGGTTCAACATAAGAACACATTGTGGATCAATAAAGTTTTCTTTTTCAAACTTTTGTACTGTTGAACTGATACTTGAATAGTTAAATACATTAATATTTCAATATATTATAATACAATAGATTTATATCTACAGTATGATACTCAATATGTAATATAGTTGAATTGGCATTTTTCCCAATCTGTACTTCTACTTAAGTGAAAGAATGTGAGTACTTTTATTAAGGAGAGCGAGAGAGATGGTGCTTCCATCCAGAGGAACTATATAACCTACCACAGAGGTAGAGGCACATCAGTTCTACACAATGTTCTTTCTTAGCTGACTCATCACTCTTCTAAATACACTACAAAAAAATAAATAACTCATAAATCTACAATCAGTTTGAACCAGGCTGCATTCAAATATTGAGCCAAACATGGCATCTAAGTGATAAAATATACACTCTATAACTGATATCTATATAGAGGATTTACCTCTGCTTCATCTCTTAACATTAGAACTCAAAAACCTGTTGACAGACTTTGATCAAATGTGACAAACTAATAGATAATCTGTGGAAGAAGGAAGACATTTGTTTAGGGAGAGATACAGATTATATTCTGTAGCCTTGATTCAGAAGGAAACTTAAATGTATGAAAGTTTAGTAGAATATGGAAAGTATGACTGAATTTGGAAGCTGCACGGTCGCCTCAAACGTCCAGCCTCAAACTTCCAGCCTCAAACTTCCAGCCTCAAACGTCCAGCCTCAAACGTCCAGCCTCAAACGTCCGGGCTTCACAACCTTTCTGAGGCTTCATGTTCTCCCTGTGCCTGCCTGGATTTCCTCCGGAGGTGTGAGTGTTTGTGAGGTTGTGTGCTTCTCTGTGTTTCCTGTGATGGACGGGTGACCTATTGTTCTCACCCTGAGGTGAATAAAGTAATATAGAAGATGGAAGCATATTAAAAATGTATTAAGTGCTCCTGTCAACACAGTGTGTGACAAAGTGCTTTGACAGGCAGGGTCGTTTTCTCATGCTTAGTTTTCTGATACCAGACACATTGAGATTTTAGGGATTTGATCAAGACGTGTACAAACAACAAACAAACCTTTTATGTAAAATTAAGTGTGCGAATGAATCTAGTTATATTTTTAGAGGCTCAATTCCCTTTTTCAAGATGAGTTCATGCCATCAGATTTTTTCCTTATGCAGAACATTATTTCATGTGACAATTCCAAACTGTAAAAACCACAAAACTAAGCTTGGTTTTTATATTGAAATACTGGAAAATCCAGAAAGAGCAATGTTGGAATGGAGAATTCAAGATGGAAAACTGCCACTGCATTATACTGCTGCAACACTCAGAAGTTGATTTGATAAGAAGGAATATCCAAAAAGATTAGACATTATTACTTTGTTTGTTTGTAAAAATAAATCGTAATAAAATGATCGTAAAAAAACGAAGCGATTCAATACAATACAGAACAAAAGTTTCCAAAGTCCTGAATGAAACAGAGCAGAAAGAAAATTATCCAGAGTTATCATTTGTCATTAAATATTAAAAGCAAATGACATATTAAAAACAAAAATGCATGAATAGACAGAGCCAATAAATTTAGACTGAAAAACAGAGCAAAAAGTGAGAGTAATGCAAATCTGAATTCAGCAGGACATCATCATCTAACAGGTACAAGATCACATGAATACAAGAGTATAGATATCTTTAGGAGTCTTTAAAAGCAGTCATTTCTTCTGGCAGACTGTTCCTAAGTCAAGAAGTTGTGATAGAAAAATGTATAACTTTTTGAAGATTCCCACCTGAGGAGCTGAGCACACGCTCTGAAGAGCTGCAGCTCTACACACACATTCAAAAGCACACCTACAGACAATTTCAAAGTCACTCCTTAAGCTCAAATGCACCTTTTTGCGCTGCGGTGGAAATCGGAGAGAAGCCACCCAGAACACCCTGGTAGCCTGAACTCCACCTGAGGATATTCCTGCTTTAGGGGAGAGTGCGTCGCAGTCCAGCACGCTGTGGTGGCATGGCGGGCCTTTCTCTCAACCAAAGTTGACAATGCAACCCAAAACAGGAACTGTGTTTCGCTGTGCTTTTTGAGGTAAAAAAACCAAACTTCAATCTATTCACTTGATATTTGAACTGCCTGATGTCTTTAGTCAAGAAACAAATCTAGTCAAATGCTTTTTATTGACTAGGATTTTGAAAGTGGCCGTTTAAGCTCTTACAATAAAAAATGTGAGAAAGTAGCTTAAAGACACAAGACTGTTTCATGTCATTCAGCCATATTTGTATTTTGTTAAAAAGCGAGCGGCTGCCATTGAGTCAGATGCTTTAGAGGTCTATACTGGCAAAATGCTTTTCTATTGTAAATTCAAGTGCAGGTTTAAGGAAATGAGCCGAGACGACAGTAAAGCTACTTCTGTGAAAACAAAATGGGAAAATGTACAGATCGTGATAGATGATTAGAAACTTTACAGAATAATGCAGAGTTCATTAGATGTCATGTGAGATGTCTCATGTCAAATGTCCTTGATCTTCATTTGTCATGACTTGCCTGCTCTGACTCATTGTTTGTTTACAGACTTGCTCTTAATCCAAAGCTCAGCTGAGATTTATCAAACTTATCACTTATGTAAAATGCAGAGCAGCTGTTCATTCGAGCCTATCACTGGTTTGTTGTCCCGTCTCACAGGCCTTCTCTTGAGCGCTGACCTGATTCATACCCAAACGGAGCCGTGCAGCTCGGGGTCAGCTGACGGATGACCTCAACAGATCCGGCGCTTACAGTTACGCTGCACCTTGAGCTAGCCTTCCCCCTTCAGACTCATTGTTACTGAAGAAAGAGACATTTTCTGAACTTTCACACAGAAACTGTTGCAGGGGTCGACGTCACACTGGCCACAGAGCCGTCGGCACTGGGTGCTGCTGTTTTAGTTTAGACTGGGTATTTCAGACCGCCGCACTCGTGCCCCATTGCCTTCCTCATAACTGTACCGCTGATGCTTTAGTCTCAACAGGTGCTCTTTTCTGAAAGGATCACATAGGTATATTTAGATTTTGTAACCTGAGAGCGCTGGCCTGTGATTGGCTGCCTCAGCCACATGATAACCTGGGTAGAAACCTCAGCTGTGTGCTGTCGCCCAGCGTTTCTCTGGAGGGAGCTGGGGAGGCTTTGGCGGCTTGGGAGACCATTAAACTTTATCATAACTGGTAAGAAAAGGAAAGGCTAGAAACTGAGAAATGTCCCTGTGTTCTACCCCCTGCATGGCTTTCCCTTTGGCTTGGACTTCCATCATTTCCATCGGCTGCTACTGTCTGGATCCAGGAGGAGGAATGACTGAGGAATAAGGAGTGTGAAGGCTCTGCTGCACACTGAAGGAGTAACCGAACCAATCAGAACTGCAAAACTCAAGCAAGATCAAGCACTGGCCACCACTGGATGTATCTGACTCAGCGCTTTGTCCTCTCGCTAACATCTCAGCGCCTGTCTGGCTGTTTGGTCCTTCTACCTCAACTGCTCTGCTCATGTTTCCTTTGTGGTTTACTGATAAAAATTATGTTTTATGCAAAAAAGAGAGGGCAATCAAGCGCTTAAAAAGGTAGTTAGTATGCCATCCTATATTTAACCTGCAGCCTCAGAAGGCATTGCAGCTCCATCTGCTAAACACAGTCAACCAATCAGGCAGTGGCATTGGCTTACATGTCAAATATCTGAGGCGCTGTTAGGCAGCTGTCGCCAACCTTCAGCCAGGAGGCACCCACCGTGCTTTGAGCTGTTTTGTGGCATGTGAGGGAGGAGGGGTGGCCGTCATACATTCAAAAGCAGGGGCCTATTATAATGCTCTCACTCTCACCTTCCTGTGGAGTTGTCAATTTATAGTTTTGTGAGACTTTAGTGGATGGCAATTGCAGCTTCCTTACTGTACGGAAACACAGCGAGAATCTCTGGCTGGTATGACAAGCAATGCCTTGGTGTTTTAAGCATCCAGCTTGTAGTTCATGTTTAATTGTGTATATTTAAATAAGGTGAGCGGGTTCAGTGGGGTATGTCTGGATGCGTCCTAAAATATCCCTGGGGCAGTTGTTCTTGGATCTCTCGTCTAAGCCCCTCCATCTGCAGTGTAAAACGGAGAGCTGGGTGCTGCTCACAGACCACGCAGAACAGTTGTAGGCCTTATCGAACCGTGTAGACAAGCTGGATTATTGCTCATTTCAACTATATATAATGAACACTCGCAAATGTAATCTGTCTTTTGTGTAGAGCTTCTAAAAACTGTCCAGAAATGACGGAGATTATCGAAGAATATGAAGTGGAGGAGGAGGAGGAGGAGGAAGAGATTTATGACGAGGTAAGTGGACATCTCTTCACTTCTTGTTGTGAGTACTTTCAAACCAATTATATTATAATACTGTTTTTCGGACTAGAGGTACAGTTTCATCCCATTCAGTAGATCCACTGGTTCCACATGTCCAGTGTGGAACCAGTGGATGGTTCCAGTACCTATGAATAGGTACTTTAGTGACGGTTCCCCTTTCCAGTCAGCAGTTCATGGAATTGGCCATCCATGACTGCCGGTAGATCCTCTTTCAGAAAGACTCCCTGTGACAGAAAGACTCCCTGTGACGGCTTTCAGGCCCCAAATTGCTTTAACAGTCAACAGTCAATCAAACTTCAACGTACCGATTGGATTACCCCTTTGCAGATACTTGCAAAATGTAAAAAATGGCCTGTGGTGACGTAATCATTACACAAGTCCCAGATATATACACTGCCATAGAGGTAAGATTAATCTTGGTGGAAAGATTAATGAAAACTTCTGTACCATATCTGTAAAACTGATTCAATTGAAATTAATTAAGCCAACCTCAATAGCAGACATTTTATTGAACTTACTTTCATAACATGTCTTTTTTCAAAGCACTCTAAGATAAATAAAGTTTTAAAAGCTGCACTATGGTAATTTGATTCCAACCAAATTTACAATCAAGGCAGGAATTTTGTCTGTTCAAGAAAAAAACTTTTGGCTTCAAAGATGCAGAAGAAAAACATTTGAAGATGAATTCAAAATGTGGTTGTGCTTTATAGCCAAGACGATTACCTGGGGAAAGTGTTACATATGACCAAAATTACAGACACTTTATACTACTTAATTCCAGTAATTTGAGTATTTGTAATCTGCTATTTCCACCCCTGATATAATCTGTATGACTACTTATCTAACCTGTCAGTCTATTCACTCACACTGATGTGATGATGCAAAACCTTCCACGCTAAATTTTTGTGTAAAGGTTGACTTACATAGAATTTGGAGGTGTGCCAGTTGGAAACATCAGTATTTTTTTTTTTTTGCTAGAGAAAAATCTGTAAAGATTCTTCATATGTCTGAAATTTCTTGTATTTTAGTGAAAACTTGAGGCTGTATTTGCATTGTTGTGTAATTATTGCCTTATAGAAGCTCTCTATGTCAGTGTCTGATGGAAGAGTGAAAGCAGAAGGCTCAAACTTAATCCCATATTTCCTGGTGAAATAGGATTAAATTCAGCCTTGTATTTGCTTACAGTTTACTTAACGTTGCTGATATTTGTTATAGGGGAGTTTGAATGATCGTTTCCAGCTATCACAAAAATACAAAATCATAAAAATGCTCTTTCTTTTTGTCATGAAACTCCCTTATAACATATCAATGGTTTCACACAGCTTAACTGCAAAGATATCGATCATTTGGGAGGCGGGACAGATTTAAATTTACAGACTCGATACACTCTGATTTCACTAGTACTTTCATCTATACTGTGGAGAAAAGTTGCATTATTTTCAATGAGAAGTAAGATGGCTTGTTATTTAATCTACAGAATGGGGAGAAACATAGGGACTATCAACAGTTATACATTCATGACCATATGAATATAGAGAAAGGCTCTTTTCAGACTATTTGTAGTCACCAGGCTTTGAATTTAGGTTAATATTATAGCAACTTACACTAAAAATAAGTTGTTCCTCTTTACTTAAAAGATGACTTATCTTCTCGGGTCAGTAGGAGGTGGAGTGAAGACTTCCCTGGCTGGCATGTAGACAAATTTAGAAATTGACTTCTACAGCAGAGAGAGAGAGAGAGAGAGAGAGAGAGAGAGAGAGAGAGAGAGAGAGAGAGAGAGAGAGAGAGAGAGAGAGGAGAGAGAGAGAGAGAGAGAGAGAGAGAGAGAGAGAGAGAGAGAGAGAGAGGAGAGAGAGAGAGAGAGAGAGAGAGAGAGAGAGAGAGAGAGAGAGAGAGAGAGAGAGAGAGAGAGAGAGAGAGAGAGAGAGAGAGAGAGAGAGAGAGAGAGAGAGAGAGAGAGAGAGAGAGAGAGAGAGAGAGAGAGAGAGAGAGAGAGAGAGGAGAGAGAGAGAGAGAGACGAGAGAGAGAGAGAGGAGAGAGAGAGAGAGAGAGAGAGAGAGAGAGAGGAGAGAGAGAGAGTGAGAGAGAGAGAGATTCTGATAGTTTCGAGCTTGTTAACATTACAGCACTGGAAATCAGCTTGTGGGAGGTGAATGCATGTAGAATGGGCAGCAGCAGGGATGTGTAGTTCGTGGTGATGTTAGTGTGATGAGTGTTAGAATCACACCTATGGTTCTCTCCTGTCTGATAGATTCAGATACTGAAGCCTCTTACAAATGTTGATCAGAATGATTGAGATGTTCTTTCTGTCAGCTCTGGTTAAACTCAAGAATAATGAGATATGTCTCATGAGAAATATGGCAAGTAACTGAATCAAAAGTAGTATTTAAATGAACCTGATATCTTCTCAATGTTAGAGTCATTTAGTAAAACAATAATTCCAGGTATTAATAATTAGTTCAAATGTGGTCAAAATTACCTTTCAAGTCAATAATGTCTTACTTTCAGGAGTTGGTTCAGAATGGGAATGTGAGCCTCTTTAGGTTCGTAATCTTCCAGCTAATGTTCATTTTAATCTTTTATAGTTCTTTTTAAGACAGGGAAAGAGCGTTTCAGACAAGTGACATTCATCACAAGTGAATGTTAAACAGTTACCCTATCATACAATACAGGAGTTTTATTGTTTCTCCATGTGGTTTTATTTCAACACAATCATTTTCAAGTATCTGTTAAATTAGGATTATTTTGTCCTAAAAAAAGGAAAATCTTACATAACAGTGTTGTAAAATATTCCAATAGTTTAGATTTGCCAGATTTATATGCCCATATTATAAATAATATAACAAAAATGGATTGAAATATCACACTTGATGTGTAATAAATGTTAAAGAGTAAAAGTAAATGTCTGAATTGTTTTACTAGAAAAGGCTATTTTAATCTTACAGACATGGCTCATCCAAACAATCAAACCTACCATGCTGGAAAACACGTCTTGATGAGTGTTATTCCAGTTGATGAAAATTTAATTTACATTTGTCTGTGCAAGGCAAAGAAATTTAGAAATCCATGAAAATTATTGTAAAGGAACATTACAATTATAAATCATGAGATTGTGATACGATGTGAAACAGTGAGATGAAGCAAGAACACATTTGATACAGTGTGATAAAATAAAATACAATATGATGTGACTCAATACATTAAATTAAAGTTGGTTACATTATGAAATGACACAGTACAATATGATACAGTAAAACAATAGTACCATACAATATTGCATGATGCAATATAACATAAGGAGACGATACAATACGAAACAATAAGAAGAATTGATGCAATATGATAACATGATATAGAATACAATACAACATGGAATGATATGATACAGTTAATTACTACAAGTCATGATAACATACCACAATGATACAAAACGATAAGATATAACATGATAAGACACTATAAGGTAAAGTATAACATGATAAGATATGATACAATGAGATAAAGAAGAGGATAAATTAGAATGAGGTAGAATAGGACACAATACAATACATTATGTATACACTATGTTTTCATTGTTTTTTATAAATTTAGTATTACAGCTGAGGCTGCATCACGAGTACAAAAAGAGAACCACCATCCTGCTAAAAGTAAAAGCAACATTACATAAATTGTATTGATAGACCAAAAATAAACCAAAGGAACAGCCTTCCATTAAAATGCTTTGGATGATTAACATATAAGCTATTACCATCCATCTCCAGGTCTGAACCTCTCCCAGCTGCTACAGTTTTCCAAACCACAGTCTATTGCTTCTATAAAGAATACATTCAAACCAACAGAGTGATCAGGACAAAAAAACAAGTGACATATAATGGTTTATTTTGAGTATTGGATGAAGGCAAAAGCCCAGAGCCTTTTTCAAAACTACCTGCATGGACAGATTATCTCCGAGGAAAGTGAGAAAACATGTTTTTGAGATTTGGTTGAACTGATCTTTTATGCCCACGGGATCTCAGTGCGAACAGACGTGGAATCATAAAGCTGTCCAAACAGGTTGTTTGCTGTTTGTGTGCTGTAGCAACTGATAACAGCAACAGTGGTGCGTGAAGCGATGAATAAGAATAGATTTATTGTGATATGAGTGCCTGGCGTTGACAGATTTGGGCTGAGGATCAACGATTTAGACGGGCCCCTGTAATCAAAGGTGTATTGGGGGGGCGCTAGTGGGATGCATATGGAGGAGACGTGTTTTCCTTCAGCTCCTCGCGGCACACAGGATTTTATTCATTAAAACTGCTTTCTTTACTCTGCCGAAGAGCGGTCTGTTATTCTACTGCACAGCCCAGAAGTGGACAATGAGCATGTCTGGTCGATCTACAGCCCGTGGAAGGGGAGCAAGTCGGCAGCTAGCTGAAGTTGCTACTAGCCGCCCAGACCACGCTGACGTCGCAAATCCAGGCTCTTCCCTCACAGAGAAGGAGGAGGATGAGATTCCACTTATTTGGCAGAAAATGTCAAACAAGCTGCTACAATCTATTAACGAGCGGTTCGACACGTTTCAACAGAGTCTTCAAAGTCTCATATCCGCCCAGAGAGCGCTAACTGAAAGGCTGACGACCACCGAAAACGTGACCGCGGACCACGAACAGCGGCTCCAGGCTATGGAGGCCTCGGTCACAGAGCTGCAGCAGCTTCGTGCCAAGCTTTCGGACTTGGAGGGGAGATCCCGGCGTAACAACATTAAGCTAGTGGGCATCCCAGAGGGTGAGGAGGAAGGGAGACCGAGTGATTTAGTCTCCACCTTGATTACCAACTTTAGCAAGCCGCTAACCATGGACAGAGCGCACCGCACGCTGCAGCCCGGACCACCGGACGGCTCCAAACCACGCACCATTATCCCACAAGAGAAAGAGCGGGTTCTTCAGCTCGGGAGGCAGCGCTCACTGGAATATGGCGGACACAGAGTTTTCAATTTCCCGACGACACCGCGGAGGTTATGGAGCAACGGCGAAGCTTCGGCGAGGTGCTGCAACGGCTGAGAGGGAAGGAGAAGCGTCACTTACTGCGCTTCCCCACCAAGCTCCACATACACACCAAGAGCAGGAGAAGATATTCAGCCACCCGGTGGACGCCCACAAGTGTGTCGATAAAAATGTGTAAAACGCAGTGAGAAAGAAAGAGTTCAGCTTTTTACTGCGCGAACTCCATTCATAGCAGTGTGTGTGTGTGTGTGTTTGCTCTGTGGTAGCTCGTGACTCTCGAGGTGAACAGGGGTAACTCTGCTTCGTTTGGGGAAGCATTGTGTTGGGGGGGGGGGGTCATGTGTTCGTTGATAGTCACATACTCTGTTCTTTGTTTTCCGTCGGCTTTTGCACATTTGAAATCACTGAAATCTGACATTATATTCATGCAGGAGACACATGTAATATCAACCCAGCACAGAAACCTTAGAGCCAACTGGATCTCACAGGTTCATCTCTCACCTTTTACATCCAAAGCCAGAGGAGTTGCTATTCTTTTCAGAAAGACCTTTTCGCTTTCTTTCACCTGTACCTGACCCAAATGGTGGGTTTATAATTGTAACTGGGCATATCAGTTCACTCCCCATCATACTGGGAAATATTTATGGTCCTAACATAAACGATCCGGCTTTCTTGATTCCAGATGATGACTTAAATCATTTATTGATTGGGGGTGATTTTAATTGCTATTTGGAGCCGTACTTAGACAGGCTGTCTTCTTCTGCCCCCCCACCTAGTATTCATTCTGTACAAACTCTTAATAATTTGATGAAATCTAAAAGCATAATAGATATCTGGAGACTTAATCTGATCGTAAATACTCATACTGTTCTCATGTGCATAAATCATACACACGGACAGACTGTTTATTAGTCGATTCCAGACTAATCTGTAATGTTGATCATACCAAGAATCACAACATAATAAGATCACAGCCCAGTCAGTCTCAATCTCCGTTTATCTCTCCCTAATCGAGCTTATCGTTGGCATTTTAACCCATCCTCGCTTACAGACCAGTAATTCAAGGAACACATCACTCTGCACATCTGGCAGTTCCTGGAGACCAATGACAGTGGTAAGGTGAGGGACTCAACACTATGGGAGACCCTCATAGCGTACATCAGAGGACAAATTATTTCTTATGACGCAACACAGAAAAGGATTAAGAGAAGTAGGTTGGAAAAGATTGAGAAAGAACTACCAGCTGCAGAACTGGCCTACAGAAACCCTCTTCTCCAGTCAGACTACAATAATATTCCTAAATTAGAATATGAATACAACAACATTTTGGGTGAGCAGGTCAGCAATCTTCTACTAAAACTAAGGCAGAGGCATTTTGAGTTTAGTGATAAGCCACATACTTTACTGGCTCGACAGTTGAAAGGAGAACAGGCTAAACGAGACATTTATAAAATCAAATCAAAATCCGGTCAGACATTAACAGACTTAAAGGAAATCAATAACCGATTCAGAGAATTTTACTCTGATATCTATACCTCGAAATCAACAGCTACACATGAAGACATTAATCAGTTTCTTGACTCTCTTGATTTGCCACCACTTGATGCAGTTTTTCAGGAGAGCCTGGACTCAGACTTTTCCTTATCTGAGGTACGAGAAGCAATCCAATCATTTCCCGCTGGAAAGGCGGCAGGAACTGATGGATTCGGGCCAGAATTCTACAGAGTCTCCCAAGATGTTTTTGCACCAATATTGCTAAGAATGATTCATGATGCATTCAGAAGCAAGAAGCTCCCATCTTCTCTTAGTGAAGCAAATATTTGTGTTTCATTAAAAAAAGATAATGATGAAACAGAGCCTGGCAGCTATAGACCCATTGCTCTACTTAATTATGATCTTAAAACAATAACCAAAGTACTGGCCAACAGGCTCGTAAGGCCCATCACAACTGTTATCCATTCATACAAACTGGATTGATCCAAGGAAGACACTCCTTTGGTAATGTTCGCAAAATTCTTAATGTTCTTTATGCGGAATATGGCAAAGGGGAAAAACCTGCTATATTATCTCTCGATGCCCATAAATCATGTGACATGATTGAATGGCCTTATCTATTTTTTTACACTTCAAAAGTTTGGCTTCGGTGACAAATTCATGGAATGGATTAAAATATTATATACTGACCCACAATCCTTTATATTAACAAATGGAGATAAATCCAGCTCATTTCCTCTGCTGTGTGTTGCTCGCCAGGGGGACCCATTGTCTCCTCTGCTTTTTAATATCGCATTAGAACCTTTGGCAATTGGTATCAGGAAACCCCCAGATATTAAAGGCATCAGGCTCGGTGGTGTGGAGACAAGTTTGGCTCTATATGCGGACGACCTTCTGCTCTGTTTAGCAGATCCAACAGTCTCTGTCCCAATTTTATTGAATTATATAAATTCCTTTGGTAAAATTTCTGGCTACGTTATAAATTGGGGAAAAAGTGAATTCAAGCCACTATGGAGTCAATTCCCAGACACTTTTCTGAAACATTTACCTTTCAAAGTGGTGACGGACTGTTTTACCTATCTTGGATTAAAATGAACAAAGAATCCGAAGCATCTGTTTAAATGTATTTTTATAGAGGCAGTTAAAAAACTTAAGGCCAACATTGAAGCCTGGAAGACGCTGCCCTTATCAATGACTGGACGGGTTAATGATATCAAAATGGTGAGTCTACCAAGGTTTTTAAATCTTTTACAAAACCTGCCCCTAGTTTTAAATGTTTCTTTCTTTAGGGAGCTGGATTCCATAATTCTACCATTAATGTGGGGCTATAAATCTCATAGAATAGCTCAGGCTCACATACACAAACCCCTAAACAAAGGAGGTCCTGGGCTACCTATCTTAAAACATTATCATTGGGCGGCTCCCTCCAGGGTCTCTACTGGACCTGCAGAGAGACAGGAACTACTGACAGCCCTTCATGGCTCCAGTTAGAAGCCTTTGCTGCTAAAAGCTCTTCATTATCTGCTCTCTTGTTTTCCAGTCCTGCCTCGGTAGATACGTCAATTCAGAAACATTTTACATTAAAGAATTCCATACAAATATTAAACCAGAGAAAAACTGCTTGCCGGAGCCTTAGTATTTCTGGTTATGCTCCCATCTGTCAAAACAATCAGTTCTAACCTAGAACATTCAGATGCAGTGTTCACAGTCTGGAGAGGGAGTGGCAATAAAACTTTTTGGGACTTGTACATTAATGGCCAGTTTGCCTCATTTCTGCAGTTAAACGCTAAATTTAATATCCTCAAGTCACACTTTTATTGTTACCTTCAGGTTAGACACTGTGTTAAAGACAATTGTCCACATAATGAGTCCTCACCTGCCATTCAGCCTTTGATTGAGAATCTCCTGCTCTCTCCAGATTCCAACCAACTGGTAACAAATTTTGTAAATGGTTTTTCAAGTCCAGTGTCCTCAGAACAAATCAGGGAAGCATGGGCCAAAGATCTGAATTCAGAGGTAACAGCAGAGCTCTGGGAGGAGGCGATGTCCCGGATTCATTGCTGTTAAATTAATTCACGGTACAAAGTAATCCATAGACTGCATTACTCAAAAACAAAACTGAATTGTTTCTTTCCATCGGTGCCTTTGATATGTAACAAATACACCCCAGCTGAAGGATCACTGGCACATCTTTTCTGGTTTGGTCCTACACTACAACATTTTTGGACTGAGATCTTCAAGTGGCTCTCGAAAGCTGAGTCCAGGGACCCAATCACTCGCTTGCGATCTTCCGTTGCTCAACAGGAACTTTTGACATGTCACAGGACTTACAAGCTGCTATGCATTTGGCAATGCTTGTCGCTAAGAAACTCATTCTTCTGTCTTGGAAATCTACACACCCACCCTGTTTCAAACAATGGCTCCAGGAGATGGTGTCTGTTATACAGATGGAAAGGCTGCGCCTGGATAAAACTAGGATGGATAACAAACTTTTTTTGAGAATCTGGGGCCCTTTCCTGGCTCAGTGTAGTATTACTCCACCCACGTAGACAGTTGTCATATCTGGGTGTGAACATGTGGGCTTTACTCTGCTTCTAGAATTTCTTATTGTCACGAGATCTCCAAAGACCAGTGTTAAGTTAGATTGTAAAAACATTGTATTGTATCACATTGTGACGTTCTTGTTTGTGTTCTGTTATCAATATAAATGGAAAATGAAAATAAAGTATTGGAAAAAAATATCAAAGGTGTTTTGTCACCATTAAGTCATTCTATCTCTTTTTCCACTTTGTCGAAGGAAAACGTGTTTTCCTTAATGCACTTTGATGCAGCTTCTAATGTAACGCAGGGAAATGTCTCAGTAGGATAATGCCAACCAG
The DNA here is from genome assembly GCF_963383615.2 of Lipophrys pholis. Classification (NCBI taxonomy): domain Eukaryota; kingdom Metazoa; phylum Chordata; class Actinopteri; order Blenniiformes; family Blenniidae; genus Lipophrys; species Lipophrys pholis. The sequence continues at coordinate 1,199,081 of NC_137632.1, forward strand.
AGCTGTAGGAAAAATCACCCTCAATCCAAAATTACTCTGCTGTTTCTCCCATAACTTGTTCTGGAAGTTTTGCAAATGCAGAATTTGTCCTATACTTGTAGTATGTTGAGGAGATTACAACGACGACTGTCACTGAGCACAGCACTCAGGGCTCGCAGGTAAAGCACCTCCTCCAAAGGCACAACTCCAGCAGGGCGGCAGTCTTTTCGTCTCTGTGTCTGCATGTCTGTATGGATCATGTGTTTTCATGCCAGCCTGTTCAAAGTCAGCAGTCCAATTAGGAATCGGTTACAACGCCACACAAAGTTAATGTGAAGAAATCCCTTGGTTCCGAGCACGAAATGGCTTCTTGTCAGTTCTTTGGTTCTTTATCGACCGTCAGATCTGCTCTCTAACCCTTTGTGTATGTGTGTTGCTAATTGGGCATGCAGTGCAATAGACGTACATATATTCTAGGTGTTCACTGACTAATCTGCCTCTGCTGGTCTGAGATGTGTCCGTCCTTCAGTCGCCCTTCATCCAACATGATTTCAGCCCATAATCTCCTTATTCTGACTCACTTCCACGTTGAATTAAGTAGTGCTGAATAAATCTTGACTTCTCTTCTAGAAGGTGAGTAAATAACGTAATGAGTGTACAGCTTGACACTGACAATGACAAATCATTATTTCATAAACGCATTTGCATTGTGGTTAAAGTTGCTTGAGACGATCTGTGCCCTAAAGGATTACTGAGCTCGTTCACCTTGCAGTGGTAGATTCCCCTCATGGCCAACATGTTTCCTCCAATCCAACTTCCTTGGTTGGTTCCTTTATTGGATGATTAATTAGATTTCCCCATTTCTTTCTGCTCTGGCTCAGTCTGGCTTGCCCACCCGGAAAGTCAGAAAGAAGATCAAGGTGGATACTTCCAAGTTCATGACTCCATACCTGGCCCACAGCCAGAAGATGCTGGAGCAGTTCAGCCACGTAAGTAACAAGCTCCAGGTTTAAAATCAAATCTTACCTCTGCTTTCTTTTTGTTTTCTACAGCAGTGGTTCCTCCCTAGATGTGTTTTCATGGAACCAACAAACAATCATCTTCTATCTATTGCCTACAACTTTTACCAACTACATTCATGGTTTTACATCACAGTGTATTTCATCGATTTACATTTTCCTTCATTATATTCGTATCATTTATTTCTTACAACACCTACAGTAGACTATATTGAAAACAAGTGGTTCCCTGCCTTGTTAAGGTGAAGGGACCGCCCAACGTGTTGCCAAAGCATCAGAATAAAGCCGAAAGCTGCTGGACACGTCCATTTTCACCAACCGAGCTGAACCGAAATCAAGAACGTGTCTGATATGTGTGCGTCCTATTATAACAGCGCTTTGTGTAGCCTCCAAATCTCTGACACTCTTTATGGAGGCTTGAAAATCACTTCTATAAGCTAACCTAAACGTTCCCTTTTTGATTTTGTATGGTTGTTCCCACTTTCTCTTGTTTACAATACTTGTAAAATATCCAGTATTCCTATTATCTTGTATGAAAGTGCTATGGAATTCTAATGTAGTCTCTATGGAAGTGTTACATTTTTTCTTATAGCCAGAGAAATCTTTGATCCAAATAAAAACATGTGTCTTTCTCCTTGGCAGAACAAGTACCGTCAGGCTTATGACGTATCCAGGGGGAAGCCTCCTGCAATCATCACTGACACCCCAGAAATGATCCGTATCAAGAAGGCCCAGGAGCAGCTCAGTGAGGTAACGTATTCAGGACTGTGCTCACAGTTTCTCCCCGTGTGAAAAAATAATGTATGCTAAAATTTTTAAAAGGTCTCAATAGATGAATCCGAATGAATGTGAAGAATAGGTTGAAATGTAGCTCAGTTCGTTCAAAATGATTTAATAATTACATTAATTACGTACTATTACTAATTAACGCAGGCTCATTCACACCACTGAGTCTCATCTTGTCAGACTCGGCAGCTATCTGGACCAATGACGCGTCATAGTACCAGCCCAGTGCGGCTTCAGGAAGACACGGCAGTATTTCACTGAACAACGCCACACAAAACAATGACCACCATAAAACATCATATCAACACGTCAGTCACGGGGTTCCCCAGGGATCCCTCTTAGGGCCACTTCTCTTCATTTTATACATGAGTGACTTTCCCTTTACTACACAAGATTTTACCAATGACATCAATGAAAAACCAAAAACTCATGAACAGCAAGCGCACTCACTACAAATAGCAAGCGTACGAATGTATAAACTGTCTCTGAATGTCAGCAAAATTAATTATGTCACATTTGGACCATTTATTAATTATTTTTTAATAAAGAGCAAATCTGTCCTAAAATAAATACACACAGTATTGTAGGAGTCTCATAGACACATTTCTCAATTCTAAATATCATATTGATTATCTAACAAAAAATCTCTAAATCTGCCGCTTTGTTTCTTTACGCTTATGCTTTTTCTCAGTCACTTGAGAAAAAAAAACTTCTCTTGAGCCTCATGTATGCATGCTCCTGCAACATCATCTGGGGTAACACATTTCAAAAGCCAGATTCTCTCAAAGAAACTCATATCCAATGTGATGATGTGTGAATAAACTAACTGCAATCATTTGTGTGTCATTTCCAGGTTAAATACCGCATGGAGGGCAACAAAGCTCGGACAACCAGCTTGTACGATGGCCAGGCCAAAGAGGTCACCCACGTCAAGCATGTGTCTGACCTGATCAGCAAGGTAAGTCACCCAAAATCATACCAACATATGAAGGTGAAAGATTTGGATGTAACTCTGACTGTTTGTCTCCTGTAGGTTCTGTACAAACAGAAGTGGGAGGAGACTAAGGACAAATACCTGCTGCCACCTGATGCCCCTGAGCTGGTTCTCGCTGTGAAGAATGCTGCTAACTACAGCAAAGTAAGTCCAATTCTCCACCGACAGGCTCTGAAGTTTATATCCAACCTGAAGACTGACTCCCACAAACCTCACCCAGTGGCTGGCTGCAACCTCACCCCCCCCATGCCCACATGTGCTTTGTCTTAGAGATATGTTGTAATCTGTGTCGATGCTTTAAATGTGCTGAGGTAGTTTTTTTCCTAATTACACACTGTGCTCCCTGATAGAGCAGTTTGGAATCTGCTTTTTCTTCTCCTCTCCTCACCTCTTCTCCGCTCTCTTTTCCCCAAGCTTAAAAGACATTCTGTTGTACTTGTTGCAATGACAATAAAATTGATTGAAATTGAAATGAAAGTTGTCATAATATAAACTCAAAGCTGTGTTTTACGATGAAATATGAAGACCATCTGATGAAATGTTTTTCATGCATGGAGTAACTTCATACTCTGTCCAGAAACTGTATACGGAGGTGTGGGACGAAGAGAAGACCATGTTCTACCCTTACAGCGACAGTCCTGAGCTGCGCAGGGTGGCCAAGGCTCAGGAGGTCCTCAGTGATGTAAGCTCACTTCACTTTTATTACCCATCACTTAATGATTTGTATCGCATTGCCCAGATGTGAAGATTTTAATTGAATTACAAACCAATTCTTTGTCAACTATATCAGGTGTTTTTATCTTTAATTGTAGGAATCAACAGATTGTAGGATCAACACCTTGTGTGAAGATCCAAACACAAACATTGGCATCTAGCATCTTCAATCTCTTCTAAAATGATTTAATACAGTAGATTCTGATCAGCCATAATATTAAGATCACTGACAGGTGAAATGAATGACACTCTTTCTTTATCATGGCACTTATATTTGGCAGCAAGAGAACATTTTGTGATCATAGTTGATGGATGAGCAGCAGCGAAAATGAAATTTGAGCAAATTATGGTGAGTCAGACCGTTTTGAGACCTGCAGCTTTTGTGGTGTGTTCTATCCTGCAGTGGGTAGTATCTATCAAAAGTAGTCAAACGGAGGAAAAGCAGTGACGGGTGATGGGTAGCTGAGGCTCATTGGTGCAAGTGGGGGGTGGAATTCATCCCATGTGAGCCAACCCAACAGACAATCTTCTGCTGGTCCTGATAGAAAGCTGGCATAAGACCCACTTACAGCACATTTTGTTTTGTACGGGCCTGCAGAGCTACACAGCTGACCGCTCTACTTCAGACAATTCCAACAGTTGGCAAGCGAGCTTTAGAACTGGACCACAGAGCAATGTAAGTGAATGGCTGACCCAGCAAATAGCCCCAGGATGCATTACAGGAAGAAGGTAAGCCAGCAGAGGCAGTATGATGCTTTGGACAATGCTCCTCTGGCAAACCATGGGTCCTTCAGTCCCTGTGGCAGTTACTGAGACAGGTAGTAGGTTGTAGACTACAAATCAGCATCAGACAGTTGGGATAGCAACTGTTGTCTCCTTTATATATCGATTTTCTGACCGTCAACATGTATGTTTGTGTGTCCTTAGTCTGACTGTCATTCTTAAGGTCACTGTGTCCCCTCCTTTTCTTTATTCAGTTGTCCTTCATCTTTGTTTGTTTCACATTTCTTGTGAAATCTCTAGTTAATCTAGTCAGAGTCTGACTGTCAGCTTGTCCCTTTGAATTACAAACACACAGACAACATGCCCATTCCTGCTGTGTGTGCCACCACAGGTTACCTACAAGAAAGGTCACAATGAGCGCAAGGCCAAGTACACCTCTTTGGCGGATCCTCCAGAGGTGGAGCTCGCCAGGAGAGTGGACAACCAGCGCAGTGACGTACGTAAAAACAATTCAACACTTGGCTGAACCATGAGTTCATGGTGTACTTACCTCCAGTAATCTGTACTCATACATTAGTCAGATAGTTAAATGTACAAGATGTATTGTCACAGGAGAGCCATTGTCCCAACAGCAATACCTTTGTGTAATGACTCACTCCTGGATAGACGTGAATTCTAAAGCCTTTCAACATTATAGTCAACCTGCTTAAGTTGATGTCAAAAACTTTCACTCAGGACTTTCCATTACAATGAAAGATGGGAACAGGAGAGTACTAAACACCAAGGAGACTGAAGATAATTGTTCAATAGAGGCTTGGTGCACGGACACCAAGCAGCCCTGAGCCACTGTTAGGGACAACTGTCCAGCTGTCCTCTCTGATATTAGTGACCAAATCAAGCTGGACCGAGGGAAGGCGCGAACAGGCTCAGATTGCAGGAATTCCAGATTTCATAAAATATGAAATATATTGTTTTTGAATGCTAAATCATTAACAGAACCGATATTGATCTTTTCGTAAGCAGAAAAATGGCATCTAATACTAATTTCCACTTGATCCCCACAGCTGAAGTACAAGAAGGACTACAATGAAAATGTAAAGGGTCAGTGGTGTGAAACTCCCTACTTCGACGTGGCCACTGCCAGAGTGGCGATGGAAAACCTCAGCCAAGTACGAGCTCGCTGAGTGTCGACAACAGATGAGAAAAATATAGAAATAAATGCATCGTTTGGTCAATTTTCTGTGTTTAACTGTTTTGTATTCTTCTTTCAGAGGAAATACACACAAGCGTTTGAGAATCTAAAAGACCAAATTTATTTCATGCAAACGGACACACCCGTTTATGAAACGAACAAGAAGGCTCGTATTGCTGCCAGTGAGGTAAGCCCGCAAACACACACCGACACAAAGGCATCAGAGTGTTTTTATAGGTCCTGTCTCATGGGGAAGACACGACAGGGAGGTGACCCCAGTGTCAGAGTGGTGTACGAGTCCACCTCTCTGACGCAGACACACACTTTATTGTGCCCACACTGCGTGACTGACAGATCTACATTTGGTTCACTGTCACTGTGCAATTCAGTGTGTAGCGACACTGGTGAGCAGTGGCAGTTTACCAGGCTGTGAGAAGAGGATTTTCAGTTCCTCATACATTTAATTCCTCCACCCACACCTTAACTCATCGCAGCAGAAAACCACACTTAAAAAATCATGTGAATATTTCATCTGCTTTGACTCACCCTGGTTTGTTTTCTGCTTCAGGTCCAATACAAGAAGGAATATGAAAAGAACAAAGCCCAGTGTGACTACAACACGCTCCCCGCCACAGAGAACCCCCTCCTGACGCAGCTGCGATATGCTGGCACCATCCTCAGTGATGTAAGTTTATGAAACGCTCTTTTTCTTAATGATTAAAAAGACAAAGAACGTTGAACATCTCGTATTTCGAAAAAACTATTTTAACACTTAACTGGGCAAGAGACGACATGAATTCACCTCAGTTTATTTCTTGCCATGGTGAGCTGTGCAAACTACACAAGTGAGCTAGAAACTATTGATGTTCAGTAACAAACTTCATAATCACACCATTAATAGTGAAGCAGCAGTTTTCAGAGTGGGAGGATGAGTGTCCTTCTTCACATAGCATGAACCAACTTGTACCCCTGGAATTCTCTTCATGCTTTGTAGGACCTCATGTAATCAATTGTGTTTTTCACGTTGTAAGATATATATCTCCATGATATATATATGAAGTATTACTCTTCTCATGCTTGTGAGATACTTTGATACTTTGTCTGCAACTGTCTTATTGTATAGATTTGCACAAGAACTGATTTTTTAAAATATAAAATCTTATTGGGAAAAGGTGTCCCCCTCCCCCCGACCCACAGCAATGTGTGACCACGTGGCTATTGTGCAAAAAAACGGCAGGATTGATTGATTGATTCACAATCGATTGGTACTTTATTAATCCAGAGGGAAATTCAATTATTCAGCTTACATACAACAACAAAAAGACAAAACAGGCAGGTTAGTAAACAGATTAACATTAAAGATGAATATATACTGGGCCGTGCAAAATAAACAAAACACTTCTAATATTAAAACCTTTAAAAAGTAAAGGTGCATCGACATTCTACAATCACATTGGCTCAGTCCCAATGTGATCATGACTGCGATAGGTGACTGAACTCTTTCTATCAGAAGTTAACAAATGGAGTCAAGAAAAAAAACATTTTTATTGGTCGGTAGTGCCACACTTCTTCATCATTTCTCAATTTCTTAACCGTTTATTTCAAACTAGTGATCATAAATTGATGACAGCCACAGACTAGATGACTAAATAATATTCATATACACTGGCAGGTGTTGCTTTTGTAAGATTCTGGATTATTTTTAGCTTAAACACTGCGGTACTGTGGCCTTGTTTTTCTGCTGAAGCAGCCAATAAGATAATTGATCATAATGATATTAGCTCCATCTATATGGCACTCAAACCCATTGTTCTAGAATAGAAGCAAACTGGTGTGAAACACAAAGAGAGAACTATCATAAATAATGACAAAATCAGCAATCTATGAAAACAAAATGATAAAAGTTAGTTTTAATTAGAGAGTTAAAAGAGAGACTTTGCCTGCTTCCCGGGCTGTGAGTTCCACAGCTAAATGTTTCTTCACACTGAGTGATGAGTTGGGATTGTGGCCCAGTTAAAACAGGCAGTCTGGCCAAGAAGTAATAAACTGAAGCTTTATCCATGTGATACAATGAAACCATCTTTGATACCTCACCGTAAATATAAAACAAGAGAAAAATTAAATATGGAATTTAATTTTGGCTTTTAAAAAAATAGCAGACCACAGGATAGTAGTACTGAATAGTGCATGGGATGCACCAACATGAGTACGTATGTAGGCTTTATCTACAAGCCACTGAAAAGTAAATCAGTGGAAACTAAAGCTAAAATTCATCAAATATGTCTGCTTATAGACATTCATTCTGGACTTGTTAGACTATTTAGAAATGGGAAATTTCAACAGTCAAGTGTTGTCAAAAAATAAACACCTTTAAATGTTACTTAAGTGTTTTAAAAATGTGATGGAACATGTGAAACAGACGATATTGTATTTTACACCCTGTCCATCCATCCATCTTCTATTCCAGTTCAGGGTCCGGTCCCAGCCCACTGTGGGCGGGGACAGGGTCCACCTGGACAGGTCTCCACTCTGTCATAGGGCAAACAACCACACACACTCATATTCACACCTCGGGGCAATTTAGCATCACCAATTGACCTCGCATGCATGTTTTTGGACTGTGGGAGGAAAGTGGAGCACCCGGAGGAAACCCTGGCACACATGGGGAGAACATGCAAACCCCATCCAGAAAGGAGCTGGGTCAGACTTGAACCCGCGACCTTCTCGCTGTGAGGCGAGAGCACTAACCACTGCACACCCTATGATTAAAGAAATCTCTAAATAGACTATAAGTGTCATTGGATTTATTCAAAAAGCATTGACAGTCACGTTGTTTCTTTAAAATCACCAAATCACCTCTAGTGTCCTGCAGAAAATGTGTTTTCAACAGAAAAGTGATGTTCATTAATTATTAACTTATATTAATTAGTTTTAAAGTAATAAGGACTTCCCCATTTGGTGTATTTCCCTGAGCATCCTATACAAGGCAGATTTAAATATTCTTTGCAGGTCTAATCAGGCTCTGGATAGGTAGGATTTTTGTGTCTTTCCAGCGCATCGCTGTTTTGTCATGCTATTTGTTTTCCCTGTTTCAGAAAGTTTATAAGGCAAACTACGAGAAGTCTCGGGGCTTCAGCATCAACTACTGCGACACGCCCAAGTTTCAGATGGACTCCGTTCTCAAGCAGTTCACCGATGTACGAAAATCCAGAAAGCTGGAATCCCCTTCTGTTTCCATCTCCCCACACATTGTCTTGGTGTTAATATACATGTGTTGTGACAGGCACATTACAAAGATAAGTATGACAGTGAGGTGAAGGGCCACTACATCGGCAGCTATGAAGACCTCTACATGCTTCATTGCCAGAAAGTTGAGGAAATGAAAAACGAGGTGAAGTGTGGATTTTAATTTTCTCTCTTTGAATAAATCAGCTGTGCAGAGAATGTCTGCTCTTTATTGATTTATAATCACATTCGGTCTTTTTCTGCCTCACAGCATTTATATAAAGCAGAGTATGAGGATATAAAAACCAGATGCTTCTTCCCTCAAACGATCACGGCCGAGTATGAAGCTGGGAAGAAACTTCAAAAGTGCAAAGATGTGAGTAATTAAACTGGTTTGAAATGTGATGCACAGTGATGTGTATGTCTGACTCTGATTGTCTCTATTCAATGGGTTTTTTTCAGAACGTTTACCGTCAACATCCGGGCACTGTGAAATTCACACAAGTGACCGATTCGCCTGTTCAGGTTCAAGCCGCCATCAACGCCCAACAGCTGAGTGACGTATGTTTTAATTTTGTACCATTTTTTGAAAATTGAAGATGCTATTTGAATAAATGAAGGGTGACTTGGTAATGACAAACTGAATCGTTTTTGTCGCAGGACTCTCTCTTATAAGTTTAATCCTAATGTATTTTTTTGACTATTTAATTGGTAAAATTTCACTTTAACGTTGTAAATCAAATTCTCTGAGATTAGGATCACCTTGAAATGTGCCCAATCATCCGTGCAGCCCAGCTGTCTTTCTATGGGCACCATGGAAACTGGAGAGACATTTCTCTGTAGTATAAATAGAAACAAGCATTCACTTGGCCCAGAATAAACCCAGTGATCAGGGAGGGGAGGCAGGGGAAGGAGGAGGCAGCAGCTCGCTGGGTCCAGCTATTACACTACTGCCCTCTAGTGTTACAAAATGGAATGGCAGTTCACCCAAACGTAGCTATAAATCATTCTACTCTTAAAAGAATCAAGATACGATGATAAAACTGTCATAATTCAACTGTTTGAGGGGATGGGATGTATCTATTGCCCCAGCTGAGATAAGGATTTGCTTTTTGGACATCTCCAAAATGTCTCACACTTCCAGAAGGAAACTCCCAGTTTCATACAATTTAATTATTTAATTGAATGATGCAGGACCTCCCAATTAATTTCATATTTAAAGGTATTAAAGGTAATAGTTGTCATAATCCAGAAGATTTAAAAAAATTGCTTGTTATAGGACCCTTACTGAGAAAGATATGGTAAGTTGCACAGGCTGCCCAGGCTTTCTGCTGTAGCTCATCATCATTTATTAAAATATTAAAGTAAATATTTGTCATACCTTCTACTTATTCCTTTTAGAGTCATATTTCCTTCTGAAAAATGACAAAAAAGACATGGTGAAAAAAAGGCATTGCCTTCCCCTCCCCCTGGTTCACCAATGTTTGTGGTCTCCTGTGCTTTTTGCAGTTAAATTACAAGGCTAAGTATGAGGAGTCAAAGGTCAAGTACAGTCTTCCCCCAGACTATCCCCTCCTCATCCAGTCCAGAGTTAACGCTTTCAACCTCAGTGAAGTAAGTAACCCATTTCATTTAAAGTAAGCTGTGAATTTTAGAACTCGTCTTGATAAAAAATCTCCTAAAAGACGCGTTTTCTCATCTCAGAATTGCTACAGATATGATTGGGAGAAATCTAAAGCTAAAAAGTTTGAAATCAGAGGCGACGCCATCCCGATCCTTGCTGCCCGTGCTCACACCAACATTGCCAGTGATGTAAGTATGCTCCAGTATCAGCCTTTATTTATGTATTCCTTGCTGGCTCAATATTTTCTTATGGTCGTGTGTCTTTTGTCTTGGTAGGTAAAATATAAAAAGGAGTACGAGAAGAACAAGGGGCAGATGGTTGGAGCCCTCAGCATCCAAGATGATCCCAAGATTTTGCACTCCGTCCATGTGGCCAAAATCCAGAGTGAAGTAAGGAATTACAATTACAATCTTATTACAACTGAAAAAGAAGAGGACGCACTCAAACACTCTTACTGACGTGTCCACAGCGTGAATACAAGAAAGATTATGAAAAGATAAAGACCAAGTATCATACCCCATTGGATATGATGTCAGTCACCTTGGCCAAGAAATCCCAGGCCATCGCCAGCATGGCAGGTTACAAGAGCATCAGCACCAAATTCTTCCTGCCGCCTGACACCGTGCTGCTTGACCTGGCCAAGAAAGCTAACATCATCCAGAGCGATGTGAGTAGAAATACACTTAACAACTCCTTATTAATGGGCAGATTCATTTAGACTTTATTCACGGTATGTTCTTCTTTGTTTCTTCCATAAAAGAACGAGTACAAGTCTGACTACAACACCTACACCAAAGGTTCGCCCTGGGTCACCTTCGGCTCCCTGGAAGTGGAAAAGGCAAAGAAAGCTTCCGACATCCTGAGCGAGGTAAAAGACCTTAATCTGCCCGTATTCCCACTTTCTCTTTCTGAACTGTCTTCTCACTGTTCTCTGCTTGTTTTCTCTAGACAAAATACAGGCAACACCCAGACACCATCCCCTTCACGGCCATTGATGACCACCCCATCATGATGCAGGCCAAAGTCAACCAGCTTCAAAGGAGTGATGTGAGTCCACCGTCCACTTCAGGAGCTGCTCTAACGTCGGCTATAAAGGATATGATTAAATGCCAATACGAATACTATCCCATTATGTAAACACTCCTATCTGATGAGATTGGATCCATATTGTTAAAGTAGATCGGAGGAGGCGGTGTAACTCTGTTTATAATCTGTGATATAACTTCACCTGGTGAAACCTCACATGCAATCTTTTAAGAAAAATGGTATCGACAAAGTACAACTGACTGATGCAGGAAATGTCATGGTTCTTATGTTAACTTAATATTAAACATATTACAGTCGAGCGCTGGCGTCCCTAATGTGGAAAGTCATTTAACAAAATGAGAGGGAGGGTACTTTTCAGATGTTGCAGTCGTGTTTGGAAAACAATTCTTGCTTATTTTATGTGTAAACATCACTATGTATTTACATTATTAGGGCATTGTTTAAAAACAAAGAGCTCTACAACAAAGTGCCTATATGCGATTGTTTAGTACACATCAAGTGACAAATGGCAAAACAATCCAGTCAAAAGAAGATTAAATTATATTTTGTCATTTTCATTTGAACTCTGATTCATGACTTCTGACTTTTTTCCTTGCAGAAATTCTACAAGCGAGGTCTTGAGGAGATCCATCAGAAGTACTCTCTGCCACCTGATGCTCCGGAGTTTCTTCAGGCCAGCTGCAACGCTTACAACATCAGCAAGGTGAGGCATCAAAACACGAAGGCATTACGGTTCTTTGGAAGTGTGCCTAGTTAAATAACTAATGTTTCCATTTTTTAATCAGTGTTGGTCTGTTGATCATGTCTGATCATGTAATTTCAGAACTACTACAAGCTCGCCTGGCAGGAGCTGATTGCCAAAGGTTATGACATGAAGTCCGATGCTATTCCCATCATCGCTGCCAAAGCTGCCCGACTTGCTGCCAGTGATGTAAGTTTTCCGAAACACTAAAGAAGCATCCTCAGATTTCATTCCTCATTACATTAAACATGAATTTTAATTTCCTTAAAAATGTATTCCTTTCTAATTCCCAGGTCCATTATAAAAAGGCCTACGAGAAGGCGAGAGGCCACCACGTGGGCTTCCGCAGCCTCCAGGACGACCCCCTGCTGGTCCACTACATGGAGGTGGCCAAATTGCAGAGCGACAAGAACTACAAGAAGGAGTACCACAAGTCCAAGCTGAAGTATCACACCCCGGTGGACATGATGAGCTTGGCTCACGCCAAGCATGCATCAAAAGTTCAGACGTACACCGGCTACAAGAAGCTCCAGCATAACTACTGTCTCCTGCCTGATGCAATGAGCCTGGGCCTCGCTCGTACCATGAACTTCAATGCCAGTGATGTAAGTTTGAATCTGCACGAAACAGCTTGTTTAATATGTTATTTGTTGAATTGAGACTGTATCTCTGTTATTTTCCAGTGCAACTATAAAATGGATTACGAAACCTCAGTCAAGGGACTTGGCTGGATCCCGATCGGATCCCTCGAGGTGGAAAAAACAAAGGCGGCTGGGGCAGCTCTGGATGAGAAGAAATACCGGCAGCACCCTTCCACTTTTAAATTCACCAGCACCTCCGACTCCATGAACATGGAGCTGGCCAAGGCCAATGCCAAGATCATGAATATGGTGAGGAGGAAGAGAATTTAAACCCCCCATTCATCCAGCCGAACGTGGTGTAGTGCTGAAGTTGATCGCACTATGACTGACAAATACAGAGAGACACACAACCACACTCTCACGTTTACACCTTACATAATTTACATGGTAAAAACGGTGGATTTTTTCCAAATATTGCGATATAAAGATTCTATTTTAGGCAATTAATGTTCATTGAAATCACAAATAAAATGCACAACTGACCTAAAGCACATTTATTTCAGAATTGAGAGCTAATTGCTTCCAAACACTTACAATTTAATGTTTTATTTGCTTGAAATCATCCTATCATTGCTATATTTTAAAGCAATACCCAGTTAATAGGGTGAAACTCAACCATATTTGCATTTTTCAGGAGTTTAAAGAATAATTTTACATAATTTCCATTCATTCCCAAAACCTAAACTAATATTCAGGCAACTTCACCATATAGTATATTGTATATTGTATATTGTAGTATAACTATTTCATGCAGCATGTATGTAAGAATTGTCTCCTATCTGAAACGTAAATCTATGTCCTTGTTGTATTTTTGCAGAAAGAGTACAAAGCCAGTGGAGAGAAATTCATGCACACCTACCATCTCCCTCATGATGCCCCCGAACTGATGCAAGCCAGATACAATGCTGTCAACATCAGCTCGGTTGGTTGCAGCTTCTGTGTGTGGATTAAAAAGAATTACAAAGATGAAGTGGTTCTAAAATTCTGACCATAACTTGTCTGTTTTTATTCAGAATTATTACACTTATGCTCATCGTCAAGATCTGCTCAAAGGACATCACGTGAAGGAGGATGCCATTCCGATAGTTGCTGCAAAATCTTCAAGGGACATTGCCAGCAACGTTAGTCACGAATATAGTTTTTTATATACCTCTTTGTGTATTTACTCATAATCCTTTGTCTTCATATTTTTTTCAGTACAAGTACAAACTGGCCTACGAGAAGGCGAGAGGCCACCACGTGGGCTTCCGCAGCCTCCAGGACGACCCCCTGCTGGTCCACTACATGGAGGTGGCCAAATTGCAGAGCGACAAGAACTACAAGAAGGACTACCACAAGTCCAAGCTGAAGTATCACACCCCGGTGGACATGATGAGCGTGGCGCACGCCAAGCAGGCCTCAAAAGTTCAGACGTACACCGGCTACAGGAAGATCCCTCACAGCTTCCTGCTTCTACCTGACAACATGCACCTGCAGCGCTGCCGCAACATGATGGACATTCAGAGTGATGTACATGCTCCTTTTTGGTCTACATTACATTTCTTTTGTTCTTTTTTTAAAGCATGAAGCTGTAATGAACTTGTTTGTTGTAATGATTGATCTTATGTCTCCCTCTTTCACCCTCATCCAAAACTGGCAACTAAAGCAATATTTTCTTTTTCTCTTTCCTCTCAGAACATCTACAAGTCAGAGTACAATAACTACTGCAGAGGTACCGGGTGGGTTCCTATTGGTTCTCTTGATGTTGAGAAGGCTAAAGTTGCTAAAGCTGCGCTGGAGGAGAGAGGCTACCGCCAGCATCCCAGCACTCTGAAGTTTACCAGCAAGATCGACGCCATGAACATGTCTCTGGCTCTGACCAACTCTAAGCAGCTGGACAACGTAAGAAAGGCCTCGAAAACCCATTCTCATCATGCATATCACACCAGTACTTCCACACTAATCCATTGTCTTTCACCAGGCTGCCTATAAAGCTTCAGGCGAGAAGTTCAAGCACACGTATAATCTGCCAGCGGACAGCCCCGAGTTCCTCCAGGCGAAGTTCAATGCACAGACTCTCAGTGAGGTCAGAGCATACAGGAGCTGGATCGGCCATTTATACACTAAAATGAAACTTGTATATCAACACTTTCTTGTTTTGTTACAGAGTCACTACAAGCACAAGTGGCTGGAAACCATCGCCAAGGGATATGACATGAAGCCGGATGCTATTTCCATTCTGCACGCCAAGCAAGGCAGACACATTGCCAGCGACGTATGTATTCCAGTTGACAGTTCTGCACCACTCTCCACCTGAGTGTCCACAACATACGTGGGTATTCACACGTCAGGTGAAGTTGGACTTAAGAGACTTAAGGAGCTCGGGTACCAAGTACACTCATGAACATCCTCGTGTTCAAGCATGACAAGCACAGAAGTCCAATAATAACTCACCGCTCGGGCTCAGATTGAGCCGTTCCTCCCAATCACTCCCTTCCAATGTTGAAATTGCCCAGTGTGAGTATGGAGATGGACGTTATTGGTGCCCTTTCTGGGACCTTGCTCCAAGAAGGCAGAATTCTCTGAGCTGCTGTTTGGGGCATGAGCAGAAAGTTTTCCTCTGTAACATTGTCCTCAAACATACACCTGATGATTTAAATGTTGTCCTTCAGATCCAGTATAAAAAGGCCTACGAGAAGGCGAGAGGCCACCACGTGGGCTTCCGCAGCCTCCAGGACGACCCCCTGCTGGTCCACTACATGGAGGTGGCCCGGCTGCAGAGCGACAAGAACTACAAGAAGGACTACCACAAGTCCAAGCTGAAGTATCACACCCCGGTGGACATGATGAGCGTGGCGCACGCCAAGCAGGCCTCAAAAGTTCAGACGTACACCGGCTACAGGAAGATCCCTCACAGCTTCCTGCTTCTACCTGACAACATGCACCTGCAGCGCTGCCGCAACATGAACACCCAGTCCAGTGATGTGAGGAGCACCATCAATATGCATGAATTTGTTTACATGAAAATTACTATTTGAATCACCATTATCAGACCAAACATAGAACTTACTGTGTTCTAGTAAGAGACATTTATATTGAGTAGAAGTCAGTAGTCCTGAGTTTTCATCCGACCCCCCTAGAAAACAGGAAATGCCCTCCAGTGTTCTCGACCATTTATGGTATCTAGCCACCCAGAAAGCAGAGAAATTCAATTTTGCATATGCATTTTCTAATTTAATTAACTTCCATGTTTCTCATCATATAAGGCTTTATAACTTATACACCTCTGTCTTTGTCTGACGTTTTTCAGTGTGATTACAAATCTGAATGGAATAACTTCATCAGAGGCACCGGATGGGTCCCGATCGGCTCGCTTGCAGTTGAGACCGCTAAAGTCGGGGGTCAGATTCTGAGTGAGCAGAAATACCGCAGTCACCCATCAACCTTCAAGTACAGCAAGCTGATGGACTCCATGGACGTGGCTCTGGCTACAGCTAATAATCAGATCATGAACAAGGTTCCAGCACGTTCCAGCATCACGAGTTATAAATAACTACGTCCACTTAATAATTGTCATGGTATATTTAACATACTGATGTATTCTTTTGCAGCAAGCTTACACTGCAAAGTGGGAAAAGGACAAAACCACTATACATGTCATGCCGGATTCTCCTGAGATTGTTCTTGCGAAGGCGAATGCCCTGACCATGAGCAATGTAAGGCTTTGAATTACCTTCTGTTAAAAGTGATTTCCATGTGGATTTCCAGGTAATTCAACTGCATGGATCACGTCACTGTCTTTAACAGAAACTCTACAGAGCCGGGGTGGTGGAGATGGCCAATAAGGGTTACAACCTCAAAGCAGATGCAATCCCCATTGTGGCTGCCAAGTCTGGTACAACTATTGCCAGTAATGTAAGTCTCACATACATTTTTGTGCCAAATCAATATGTTTTACCACATTACTGATCACAAAATATGAACATGTGTATATTGATTTGCGACAGTACAAGTACAAGCTGGCTTACGAGAAGGCAAGAGGCCACCATGTGGGCTTCCGCAGCATCCAGGACGACCCCCTGCTGGTCCACTACATGGAGGTGGCCCGGCTGCAGAGCGACAAGAACTACAAGAAGGACTACCACAAGTCCAAGCTGAAGTATCACAGCCCGGTGGACATGCTGAGTGTGGTGCACGCCAAGCAGGCCTCTGCTGCTCAGACATTCACTGGTTACAGGAAGCTCCAGCACACCAATCTCCTCCTGCCTGATGCCATGAACCTCGTGCTCGCCCGCAACATGAACATCCAGTCCAGCAATGTGAGTTTGAAATGTGAAATTCACACCGCAGCTTGAAAAATATCGATATGCTCTCTGCACTCATGACTTCTGACATTTCTTTTCAGTGCGAGTACAAGTCTGAATGGAATAACTTCATCAGAGGCATTGGATGGGTCCCGATCGGCTCGCTCGCAGTTGAGACCGCTAAAGTCGGGGGTCAGATTCTGAGTGAGCAGAAGTACCGCAGTCACCCATCAAAATTCAAGTACAGCAAGCTGATGGACTCCATGGACGTGGCTCTGGCTACAGCTAATAATCAGATCATGAACAAGGTTACTGACTTTTCAAAATCTGTTTTAGAGTATAGAGCCACATCAATCAATTGATTCACAATCATCATGATGTGTGTTTTTTTTCATGTTGTTCCTTACAGAAAGCTTACACTGCAGCGTGGGAAAAGGACAAACTGACCGTCCACGTCATGCCTGATGCTCCTGAGATTGTCTTGGCCAAGGCGAATGCCCTCAACATGAGCAATGTATGTCTATCATTCAAACACTTATATTTCATATGTCCAGTGTTGCGTATATTGAATTTTAAATATGTGACTACTGTCAATCATAATAAGTGATGAGCAATATAAGATTAATGTTAAAAAATCTCATTGAGCTTGTTAATTGCTGCTTTTTTGTATCATGAATGCAGGCCTAGAGCTGCTGTCTCTTTACCCTGCTCACTACACAACCAGTTACTGTAACGCCAGCTAAAGCTGATGTCTTAATGATGACTGTTTCTCAAAACTCTTGTTTATTGGAGGAGTGCTTCATCAATCTTGAACTAACTCAGTCCTGCTGATAGCAGTATGTAAGATGCCTGACTGTTTAGCAATAGCTTGTATTGAGAGTACCTGAAATGCATAAATAACTGAACAGAGCCCTCATTGAGGAGCGTTACAACACATGTGAATATGATTGTCTCATCATGTTTGGATTAACCGGACTGCTGTTGAGGGCTTGTCTGTCACTTTAAAAGAATTATGCATTATTGGAAATGGAGGCATCACGTGTCTGTTTACTTTTGAGAAGTGTAGTTTATATCACTTTAACTCAGACACCTGCTCTATTCTTGTGCTGAATAGTATTTATTGTCACGTCCAAAAAACCCCAGAGAAACCTAGTCATAACTTAGAAAGATAATGCAGTGACTCTGAGGAGCTGCAACAGGCGAGTTCAGCAAAGGAAGCTGATCCAGACCTGTGGTCCTTTTGTCTTAAAGGAATGTGTATAAACTGGATTATCAATTGATTGCTCTGTGTTGTTGATGGCGCTGAGGACTGGAACTCTTCTAGACAGCCTGGACCAGTTTTTTGAATTCTGATGGTCATCTGTGTTTGGGGTCAATTATTGGTTTGTTAATGCTTGTTAAGGTATTTCAGAGGTGATTTTGCACATGTTAAAGCAGCCAGACTGGCATGTTTAGGTTTGACATGATTCAGTCACACAGGAGGTTTGGGTTCAATTGGAGTCGCTCTTATTTTTTGCTCTTTTTTTTTAAATTGACGTTCATATAATGTCCAGACAAAGAACTTTCCTTTTGGCTTCCTTGAGGTCGTCTTCTGGAAGTACAGAGATAATCTGTTGTAGGTGCGTTTTGGACTAGTGGATCTGTGTGTGTGTGTGTGTGTGTGTGTGTGTGTGTGTGTGTGTGTGTGTCTGTGTGTGTAATAATTGATGTGTTTTGAGTTGGTCCTGTTGCTCTGAGCGAAAGTATGCCTTTCAAGTATTTTTTTATACCACAGCATTTTTGCCAAATAAAGTGACTGACACAGATAGAGTGGACATCCTACTTGTCATGACAAAACAAACACCATTCTATGAGAGGGCAAAGGAATTGCCAGCGGATGCAAAGGGCAAGGAATTCCCAAATTATTCCAAGAGTACGTTTTCCACATCCCACAATGGATGGGAAAAGCCTCTAGGTACTGGACAATATATAGCAGCTCAAAAAAGAGCTTCTTTTGTATACCATGTATGCTCTTCTTCTCATGTAAATTAGGGAAAAGGTCAACCAGTGCACTAAATTCTACAGATGGGATGACTATAATTCAGTGCAGGGCATTTGGAGTTCACATCTAAACATCACACAAGTCCCAGTGGCTTTAAATACAATGCTAAATATTAATGTATTTCCTGCTAGTGTCAAAATCCCTAAACATAAGAAGAGTTTATCTGGCCCAAACAGACTATGTGTGTGTGTTTCTTTTTTAAGTTAGCCATTATTGTAAATGACTGTCACTTGAGAATAGGAGAGGAACAGATGAAGAGCAGAGAAAGGTAAGGTAAGGTAAGGTAAAGGAGAGGAGACGAACAGGAGATGAAGAGCAGAGGAAACGAGAGGAACAGGAGAGGTCCAGGCGTGCGGGGAGGCCCTTTAGGATATCTCATCCTGGGCCCCAGCAAAGCTGTCAGCTGGCCTGCTTACAACACATGCTAATTGAGAACAAAGAATCTAAGTAACTTATGAGTTACTTTCCCAAGTAACTAGTTACTTTATATTTCTTGTAATCAGTAACATAGCTTTTCTACTTTAAAAAAAGAAACTATTTAATGTAACTAAGTATATATTAAACGTGCACAACACTGTTCATATCTTGCTTTTTGTCTTTAACAGAAACTCTACAGAGCCGGGGTGGTGGAGATGGCCAATAAGGGTTACAACCTCAAAGCAGATGCAATCCCCATTGTGGCTGCCAAGTCTGGTACAACTATTGCCAGTAATGTAAGTCTCACATACATTTTTGTGCCAAATCAATATGTTTTACCACATTACTGATCACAAAATATGAACATGTGTATATTGATTTGCGACAGTACAAGTACAAGCTGGCTTACGAGAAGGCAAGAGGCCACCATGTGGGCTTCCGCAGCATCCAGGACGACCCCCTGCTGGTCCACTACATGGAGGTGGCCCGGCTGCAGAGCGACAAGAACTACAAGAAGGACTACCACAAGTCCAAGCTGAAGTATCACAGCCCGGTGGACATGCTGAGCGTGGTGCACGCCAAGCAGGCCTCTGCTGCTCAGACATTCACTGGTTACAGGAAGCTCCAGCACACCAATCTCCTCCTGCCTGATGCCATGAACCTTGAACTGGCTCGTAAAATGCAGTTCATTGCCAGTGATGTATGTAGACAATCTGACGTATCATTGTATTGCTACTATGTGCAGAAACTGAACTGCCCTTTTGTGATATCCCCCATCAGAACCAGTACAAGAGCGAGTACGAAAACTTCATCAAAGGAATTGGATGGGTCCCTATTGGGTCGTTAGATGTTGAGAAAGCAAAAGCCGCAGGAAAGGCCTTGAATGAGCAATCATACCGTCAACCTCCGACCAACTTCAAATTCACCAAGGACATGCACTCTATGGATCTGATGCTGGCCACTGCCAACAATCAAATCATGAATAAGGTACTGGATCAGAGCTTCACACTTTCAGTTTATGTCTGAAATCCAATTAACAACCATATTCTGGATTTTTAGAAATCCTACACCAGTACCTGGGACAAAGACAAAACTACAGTCCATGTCATGCCCGATGCAATGGACGTTGTTCTGGCAAGAGATAACAGGAAAAACTACAGTGAGGTACAATAATATAGATGTGGATTTTACCTAATGTCTGTGTTATGTAATTTCTTCTGCAGAGTTGTTAAATAGACCTAATTGTGCTCATTGTCTCCTTTTCAGAAATTGTACAAATTGGACAACGAGCTGTCCAAGAAGAAGGGTCATCATGTTGGTGCTGATGCCATCGCTGTTCAGGCTGCCAAACTCTCCACCACTATTGCCAGTGATGTATGTGTCGGACTGTAGGACTCAGTAGGACATCATCTACTTCAGTATGGGTTGATCAAAACTTGCTTTTGCTTTCTGTATTTCTGTAGTACAAGTACAAGACAGGATACCGTAAGCAGGTGGGTCACCACATTGGTGCCCGCTGCGTCCAGGATGACCCTCTGCTCATGCTGGCTCTGAACTCAGCCAAGATCGCCAGCGATGCTCTGTACAAGAAGGACTTCAACAAGTCCAAGACCAAGTTCAATCTGCCTGTAGACATGATGGCCTTCGAACTGGCCAAGAAGAACCAGATCCAGGTCAACCATGCCAACTACATCACCCGCTTGCACAACTGGACGTGTCTGCCGGACTCCAATGATGTGGTCCAGGCCAGACATGCCTACGACATCCAGAGTGACGTGAGTGACTTTGTATTAAAATCATATCATATCAAGTATCTTAATGTTGGAGGTATTTTACTGTGATGGTCTTGTTTTGTTGTATCCAGGCTGTCTATAAGGAGGACCTCCGGATGCTGCAGGGTGTTGGATGGGTGCCGATAGGTTCGCTGGATGTGGAGAAAGCGAAAAAAGCTGGCGAGGCGCTTAGTGAAAGACTGTACCGTCAGCCCCCAAGCAACTTCAAGTACAAAGTGACTAGTGAAGACATGCCCATAGTGCTGGCTAAAGCCAACGCTCAAGTTATGAACAAGGTAAGAAAAGTCACAATTTTTCCCTTCACTTATGATCAATATACTTTTTGTTGTTTTTTAAGGAAACACAAAATGTAAATGAAAATAGTCATTGGGTGAAAATAAATACTCTCACAAAGACTACATATAAACACCAAAGTTTGTGAGACTTTTAACTTATTGTACACTGGATAGGTCTTATTTTTAAAGAAATGATTTTGCTCTGTAAACAAATGATCACATCATCAGCATAGACAGGTTGTACATGATTAACACTGATGTTTAAAACCTATATATTCACATTTTCTCCTCTATTGTCACGACATTAAACCTTAAAAGGTGAAACAGTAATTATGGTAAACAGCTTCCTCTTTGCTGAAAAAAGGAAATCAGAGAATAACCATGTAGTGATGCCCTTTGAACATGTTGTTATGTCATCTAAATTTAATCTATTCATTCATACAAATTAGAATATAGGATTAGAACGGACTCAATCTGGCCAGTGAAACCTTCTAAATGCTTATTTCTTTGCCTTTGATGACTTAATCCAAACATTTTACATCACAGCAAGCCTACATTCAGGCCTGGGAGAAGGACAAGACCACCATCCACGTGATGCCTGATGCCATGGATATTCTTCTGGCCAAGGCTAACAAAGCCAACTACAGTGTGGTGAGTTTCTAACAACATCAAATTCTGTAAAACTCTTGTTGCAGTCCTTTACACTACACACCTGATATTAAAAATGTAAAAAGATGCTAAAAAGGTTCTTCCTTTTTTTATGCAGAATATGTACAAGCAGGCCAATGAAGATGCCAAGAGGAAAGGCTACGATCTACGCAATGATGCCATTTCCATCATCGCAGCCAGGGCTTCCAGGGACATTGCCAGCGACGTAATACAATTTAATCGATATTTTCTGTGTTTGGAATAATTCATAATTCCAATGTAATTATTCCACCTCTTATTCTTATTTTATCATTGTTTTTATTATCCTTGTCTTCGTTGGTTGTTCTGTAATTCTCCAGTACAAGTACAAGACAGGATACCGTAAGCAGGTGGGTCACCACATCGGTGCCCGCAGCGTCCAGGATGACCCTCTGCTCATGCTGGCCATAAACTCAGCCAAGATCGCCAGTGACGTTCTGTACAAGAAGGACTTCAACAAGTCCAAGACCAAGTTCCACCTGCCTGTAGACATGTTGAATCTGGAACTGGCCAAGAAATGCCAGATCCAGGTCAACGACTTCAACTACAGGACTCGCCTGCACCAGTGGACGTGTCTGCCGGACTCCAGCGACGTGGTCCAGGCCAGACATGCCTATGACCTCCAGAGTGACGTGAGTCAACATCTTTGGATTTAAGAGTTTAGCTAGCCACTTTTGTAATGTTTCAGACTCTTTTTCATGACAAGAAACACTGTTTGTCTTCAGGCTGTGTACAAAGAGGACCTGAGGATGCTGCAGGGTGTTGGATGGGTGCCAATAGGTTCGCTGGATGTGGAGAAGGCAAAGAAAGCTAGTGAAATCCTGAGTGAGAAACAGTACCGTCAGCACCCGAGTAACTTCAAATACAAAATGACAACTGAAGACATGCCCATCGTGCTGGCTAAAGCCAATGCACAGGTTATGAACAAGGTATACATTTATCAGTCGTTCGATGTAATTATCATAAAGCTCCTCAGCTACTTATACTTCTGTTCAATTGTCCTGCCAAAGAGAATATTAACAAAGCTCTAATGTGCTTAACCTCTTCCATTTTTTATGTCTACAGAAAGCATATGTTGAAAATTGGGACAATGTGAAGACAAAGATTCACGTCATGCCTGATGCTATGGATGTTCTTCTTGCCAAAGCAAACAATGTCATCTACAGCGAGGTAAGTACAGAATTATGACGAATGGTAATGGTTATACAATATTTGTTTGGAGCAAACTTCTTGTTTGGAGCATTGGCTTAAAATGATTAATAAAACAAGGATGCTTTTATGTTGGCATAGAATAGAAAATACCTTATTAATTCGAAGGGGACATTTCTTTTACTATGTTTTTATAAATGCTTGACCACTCTATGTGGAGTCATATGCAAGAAAATCAAGCAACTGTTTTGTGAAATTGACACAGGGCTATGTTCCTTATTAGTTAAATGCAGTTTGCTTTAAGCAATCCATCCATTTGTACACCTTTGACTTTTCACAACTTCATCTCAGGGCTACATTAAATAATGAATTCAGAAATTGTCATGAGTGAGGGGAGGACTCAAAACACCAGACACAGCAGGACGCACGACAAAAGCTCTCTATAAAGCACTGGGGAAAGGGGGAGGTGGAGGACATTGCACCAGAGGTGGAGTCGCTCAGCCAAGGGTCAGAACCGGTGACAGGAGTGTCGGCGAGTGGGTGAAGTGTAGCTATGCAGGGGAGGGTCAGCATCCAGATACACTTTGGGGCTGGGCAGAAGCATAGTCAGTTAAAAAGCTGGTGAGGAACCAGGAACATTATGGTCAAACTGAACAGAACAAAAACGAAGTGCTGTCATCAGGTGAAGACAATCACACAGGCACACATCGAGGCAGGGAACAGCAATCAGACACCAGGAGGTGAAATCAAGGAGCCTGAAACAACAAACAGCGAGACACAAAACAAAAAAAAGTTAACTGTGACAGAAGTTTTAATTGAATGAGATAAGAATAATAAAGTCAAGTAGGTATATGAGCATATTTATATCGGAAATGAATTTCACTTGTTTAGTGCTTTTCCACTGCGTAAGCCGTCCCCAAAGTGCTTTACACTGTCAATCACATTCACCCATTCCATTCACACACCAATGAAGGCGGCTACCATACAAGACTCTCAGTCCATCCACTGGGAGCAGTTTGGGCTTCAGTGACTTGCTCAAGGACACTTCAGCATGTGGACAAGTTGAGATGCAACCTTCCGATTGGGAGACGACTGCTCGACCAACCGAGCCACACAATTCATGTAATGTTTTGATTATTTTTCAGAAAAAGTACAAACAGGGATATGAAGATGCCAAGAAGAAGGGCTATGACCTCCGGAACGATGCTATTTCCATCATTGCAGCCAAGAATTCCAGGGACATTGCCAGTGATGTAAGTCGCTGCATCTCATCTCCTGTTACTATGCATTTAGTACTCTAAATCACAAAATATAAAGCTGTTCTCACTTTTCTCACTGTACTTTTTTTTCTAGTACAAGTACAAGACAGGATACCGTAAGCAGGTGGGTCACCACATCGGTGCCCGCAGCGTCCAGGATGACCCTCTGCTCATGCTGGCTCTGAACTCAGCCAAGATCGCCAGTGACGTTCTGTACAAGAAGGACTTCAACAAGTCCAAGACCAGATTCAACCTGCCTGTAGACATGTTGAATCTGGAACTGGCCAAGAAATGCCAGATCCAGGTCAACGACTTCAACTACAGGACTCGCCTGCACCAGTGGACGTGTCTGCCGGACTCCAGCGACGTGGTCCAGGCCAGACATGCCTATGACCTCCAGAGTGACGTGAGTCAACATCTATGGATTGTGTCAAATGAAAACATTTAAAATATAAAACATTATGATACAATGTCAAGATATAAAACATTTAAAACAACTTCAAATCACTTTTAGGAAGTATACATAAAGTCACAAATGTGAGTCTGTTGTTTCCATCAGATTATGAAATCTATTTATTGTAATTGTAACTGTTCCTCCTCTTTTTTTACCTTCAGGCTGTGTACAAGGAGGATCTAAAGCTGATGCAGGGTGTTGGATGGGTGCCGATAGGTTCGCTGGATGTGGAGAAAGCGAAAAAAGCTGGCGAGGCGCTTAGTGAAAGACTGTACCGTCAGCCCCCAAGCAACTTCAAGTACAAAGTGACTAGTGAAGACATGCCCATAGTGCTGGCTAAAGCCAACGCTCAAGTTATGAACAAGGTAAGAAATGATGTTAACACTGTGCTACCCACCCTATAAAACCACAAAATGTTTAAGTTATAATCTGAATAAGTTATCATCCTGGTTTCTGTAACTTTAGAAAGCCTACACTGAAGTTTGGGACAAAGAGAAGACGAAGATCCACGTCATGCCCGATGCAATGGATGTTCTTCTAGCCAAAGCAAACAATGTCAACTACAGCTTGGTATGTGAACAATTAACTGCGATAGGGCAGTGAGCTAAGGAGGTTTTTTACAATGGGGAATAATATACACATTTCTCATCTGTGGGACGATGGTTTGTCTTGCAGAAATTGTACAAACAAGCAAATGAAGATGCCAAAAAGAAGGGCTATGATCTGCGCAATGATGCCATCTCAGTCATCGCTGCCAAGGCCGGCAGAGACATCGCCAGTGACGTTAGTATTTAAATTCCTATCATGTACCTGAAAAGCATTGTTACACATTTGACATTGTACTGCAGAGAAGTCCACCTCATTAGAGAAATGTCAAGATAATTGTGGTTTTTTTTTTTAATTCTTATTTTATCATTGGTCTTATTATCCTTGTCTTCGTCGGTTGTTCTGTAATTCTCCAGTACAAGTACAAGACAGGATACCGTAAGCAGGTGGGCCACCACATCGGAGCCCGCTGCGTCCAGGATGACCCTCTCATCATGCTGGCTCTGAACTCAGCCAAGATCGCCAGTGACGCTCTGTACAAGAAGGACTTCAACCAGTCCAAGACCAAGTTCCACCTGCCTGTAGACATGTTGAATCTGGAACTGGCCAAGAAATGCCAGATCCAGGTCAACGACTTCAACTACAGGACTCGCCTGCACCAGTGGACGTGTCTGCCGGACTCCAGCGACGTGGTCCAGGCCAGACATGCCTATGACCTCCAGAGTGACGTGAGTGAGGGTTCATTTGTTGTTTTCAAATGTGTCTGACACCACGAACATCCAAAATAAACTTTTTGGTGTTGACGCTTTACAGGCTGTGTACAAAGCTGATCTGAAGTGGCTCCAGGGTCTGGGTTGGGTCCCAATTGGCTCAGTCGAGGTTGAGACAGTCAAGAAAGCTGGAGAGATTTTGACTGATAGGCTGTACCGCCAGCACCCCAGCACTCTTCCATTCACCAGCCCCACTGACGCCATGAACATTGTCCTGGCGAAGAATAACGCCCTGACCATGAGCAAGGTAGGGTTGCATTCAAATACCAGTCCATGCAGGCTATCCGTCATCACTCGCAATTGTTAAACACCGTTTGTTTATTGGTTTGTTGCAGCACCTGTACACCGAGGCATGGGAGAAGGATAAGACGAAGCTGCACATTCAACCTGACACTCCTGAGATTATCCTCTCTCAGCAAAACTCCATCAACGTTAGCAGGGTTGGTATAATTTTTCTTTGGGATCAGAAGATGACACCTATCCTTTTTAATGTGTAGTCTTAGTTTATCTGAAACTGCAGCTTATTTTTTACTATTACCAGTAATTTTGACAGATTTTAGAAATCTCCTGTTGTCACTTATGAACCAAGTCTTGTGTCTAGCTTGTATGTGCAAGAAATTGATGTTAATGTCCTACACTTGTTACTTTATATGTCTTATTTTACAGAAACTCTACAGAGAAGGCTTTGAGGCTGCAATCAGGAAAGGCTATTTCCTTCCTCCAGATTCAGTCTCTGTCAAATCTGCCAAGGCCTCCAGAGATATCGCCAGCGATGTGAGTGATTCATATATTCCTATATTTTGGATCTGTTTATTGTTTATAGAGCAGAGTAGAATAAAATACATAATAATAGAAAAGACATTTGTTATCAATATTGAGGAACAACGGGGTATTAGTCAGCTCTACTTAGCTCGTGTTGAATCAATAGAATATAAATGCAATTAATAAATATAGCAAACCAGAAGGAAATGTATAGGTTATGGTGCTTCATTCGCCATTGAAACTCTTTCTGAGTCTATTTCCTGAGGGTTTGAGGAGTCTGCCTTTCCTTCCACTGCACAGGACATAGAACAGGGTGAGTTCAGTTGATGAAATACAGCTAACTCTGGGCTTGCAGTCAGTCAGGAAAAATGTCTCTGAGGGGAGGAAGTGGTGTTTGTGTTAGGCACTCTGCTACGTTCAAGTTCTCTGTAGCTGAAAGTACTCAGCCAGGGACAAGAGGTGCGGGCTTGTTTCAGCTGTATAAGGAAGCAACAGTCTCTTCTGAGCCTTTTTCACCTGATACCATGTCACGTGAACAGCACACAGATGTAATCTGATTACTTTCCTTCCTATTCCATTAGTACAAGTACAAGACAGGATACAGGAACCAGGTGGGTCACCACATCGGTGCCCGCTGCGTCCAGGATGACCCTCTCATCATGCTGGCTCTGAACTCAGCCAAGATCGCCAGTGACGCTCTGTACAAGAAGGACTTCAACCAGTCCAAGACCAAGTTCCACCTGCCTGTAGACATGTTGAATCTGGAACTGGCCAAGAAATGCCAGATCCAGGTCAACGACTTCAACTACAGGACTCGCCTGCACCAGTGGACGTGTCTGCCGGACTCTACCGACGTGGTCCAGGCCAGGAAGGCCTACGATCTGCAGAGTGATGTGAGCTCTGCAGTGACATCAAAGTGCACCATGAATTGTGACTGCAGTGATGTGCTTCAGTGATGCATATCTGTTCCTTTATTTAACAGGCTGTTTACAAAGCTGACCTAGATGAGATTGTAGGCGTAGGATGGGTCCCCATCGGGTCGATTGACGTGCTGAAGGCCAAGAATGCAGCCAAAATCCTCAGCGATCATCTTTACAAACAGAAACTCGACACGTTCAAATACAAGACTGACATGACCGCCATGCCTATGGTCTTGGCCAAAGCAAATGCTGACATCATCAACAAGGTAGATAACCGAATTCTTTTTTTTTTTTTGGTCTCGTTGGTTTACTCTTCTCTCAATATTTATGCTTTTTTTTTTTGTACCTCACCACAGAAAAACTACACTGCTGCTTGGGACGCTGAAAAAGTGAAGACTCATGTGATCCCTGACATGCCTGAGATGTTGCTCTCCAAAGCTAACGCTTACAACATTAGCAGGGTACGTTTGGTCTGTTTTGAGTATTTTGCTTCCACACTCCAGTTAAATTTTTTTTATTCACCTATTTCAATTTCCTTTACAGAAATTGTACAGAGAAGGTGTTGAAGAGATGTTCAAAAAGGGGTATGACATGAAACCGGATGCTGTCTCTATCGTTGCTGCCAAACATGGAAGAAATATCATCAGTGATGTAAGCACCATACTCTTTGGAAAATTTGTTTCCCAACTCATGGCTTTTAGCATCATACATACACATTCATTTATTTTCTTTACACAGTACAAATACAAGACAGGATATCGGCAGCAGGTGGGTCACCACATCGGAGCCCTCAGCGTCAACGATGACCCTCTCATCGTGTTGGCCTTAAACTCAGCCAAGATCGCCAGTGACGTTCTGTACAAGAAGGACTTCAACAAGTCCAAGACCAAGTTCCACCTGCCTGTAGACATGTTGAATCTGGAACTGGCCAAGAAATGCCAGATCCAGGTC
Source organism: Lipophrys pholis (assembly GCF_963383615.2). Lineage (NCBI taxonomy): Eukaryota > Metazoa > Chordata > Actinopteri > Blenniiformes > Blenniidae > Lipophrys > Lipophrys pholis. The sequence goes on from NC_137632.1 coordinate 1,228,074, forward strand.
AACGACTTCAACTACAGGACTCGCCTGCACAACTGGACCTGCCTGCCAGACTCTACCGATGTGGTCCAGGCCAGGAAGGCCTACGATCTTCAGAGCGATGTCAGTATGCCTCAAACTGTTTGCTTAAACACAGAGTTGATACTACTTCCTACAATACTGATGTGACTCCTCCTTCTCTTGTTTCAGGCTGTTTACAAGGCTGACATGGAATGGATCAAGGGAACAGGATGGGTCCCAATAGGTTCAGTGGACGTGGAGAAAGCCAAAAAAGCAGGAGAGATTCTTAGCGAGAGGAAATACCGTCAACATCCCTGCACATTCAAGTTCAAAGCTCAAACTACTGACATGCCGTATGTACTTGCTCAGGCCAATGCTCAGACCATGGACAAGGTACGAATAAAACAACACATTTGACTCACAGTTATATTGATAGATCAAAATTGGAAAAGTATTTTTACATTCTTCCAGAAAATTCACAATGACAGGCTGTGCTTTGAAATTAATGTGGACTCTATTATCAGCACGTGTATTTTCATCCAAACCTCTATGTGAGATGTAAGACAAAAAACTACTTTATCTTTGTCATGATCAGACTTTTAATTGCTTTCACTCATGTGTTGTCTTCTTATCTTATGTTATTTAATGTACAATGAAGTAATTGTCTACATTGAGGAAAGTCAAGGTTCTTGAACCAGCTTCTTGTAAAACTCCAAAAAGCTTTGTTTGTCATATTGTTCTGTGGCTGAAATGGTCTCTTTTCTCCTCTGATGTTTACAGAAAGCCTACATTTCTGTCTGGGAGAAGGAAAAAACCAACATTCATGTCATGCCCGACACTCCAGAGATCATCCTGGCTCAGCAGAACAAACTCAACACCAGCCATGTAAAGCAACGTCTTTCTTTGTTCTTCTGTAGTCAATTTATACATTACAGATGGCTGTTAATTCAATGAAGTGGTATACAACACACAATTCTCTCCATACAGAGTGCTTGACATCCTAAAGACATTATTTTCTTCCACAGAAATATTACCGTGAAGGATTCATGGATATGATCAATAAAGGCTACTACCTCCCCAAAGATGCCATTTCTGTTTTATCAGCCAAAGCCTCAAGGGACATCGTCAGTGATGTAAGAGAATCCTGTTTTCTTTTATTCGCTTTGAAATGCTCTCCAGAGCTCTAACATTGAGCATTATGTTGGGTGCTTTATGAAACCAAGTAAAAGTTCCTTACTTCTCTTTTCAGTACAAATACAAGGCTGGTTTCCGGAAGCAGTGCGGCCATCACATTGGTGCCCTCAGCGTTAACGACGACCCACTGATTTTATTGGCCGCTCACGCAGCCAAGATCTCCAGTGACAACATCTACAAGCAGGACTTCAACAAGACTAAAACCAAATACAACCTCCCAGTGGACATGTTGACCATCGAACTGGCCAAAAAGTGCCAGCAGCAAGTGAATGACTTCAACTACAGAACTCACCTACACCAGTGGACGTGTCTGCCCGACTCCAACGACGTGGTGCAGGCCAGAAAAGTCTACGACCTGCAGAGTGATGTGAGTATATGCTAAGTTTGCAGCACTGAGCATCCAAATCATAACGCTCATTTGCAATAAATCTTCATGTCAACATGTGGTTTCTGAGGCTCAAGTGCGGATAAACAAGTAGGAGACAATCGAGCACTCTTACTGGGAGTTTATTAAAATAAATGATAAACTTAACAGAAGTTGAGCTGAAAATATAAGTCTTAACTTTGATCCATGGTCTGAGGGAGGAGCGAGGTTCTGATCTGAGAGGGATTCCAGGAGCGGGTTTGCAGGGTCCAGTCAATCCGCCGAGGCAAGATTAGCAGATCCAGGTTTTCCTACAAGAGCGGGTTTTCAAATCCGATTTGTCACCTTGGCTGCGGTGACAGACGGCCGAGTCTGAGTTGCGGGAGCAGCTGGAGATGCTGGCAGGTAGGAGTCGGGTCCGATCGCGGCTCGATTCAGGGAGTTCGGACGCTCCGGTCGTCGGAGGTGAACTGAATCGGGTCAATAATTCTCCCAGCATCTCCGCTTCTGTAAACACAACTCAACATGTCTGCTGCAACACGAGAGAGGCGAGAGTTAAGAGGAGGGAAAAGAGCCAAATGCTAGACAACAGCGACACATTTTTTACAGCTGGCAGCATCTCAGGTATATCACCGCATTGAGCCTCTGTTTACCTCAACACGGTAGCATTAGCATCATTTAGCCAGATCCCGCATGCTACCAGTAGTTAAGAGATTGACAGATTATATATGGACGAGTATTAGATCATATTTTGCAGGGGCACTGCTACGTGCTACAATTAGAACTCTTCAGTTGCCTGCTGGACTTCTTAATATATCCTTACAATAAGGTCTGTTCATGGCAATTGAATTTGCTGACAGTCATTCAATCTTCATTGTAAAGCAAATATCAGACATTAAAAAACCACTCAGAGCTTCACAAAACAATAAGGCATGCACACATATACATGTAAGACAAACACATATTTGAAACACACACAGACAGAAATAAAATGACATAACGATTCAGACTTAAAGATGATATTTGTGTTTTAGGCCGTGTACAAAGCTGATCTGGAGTGGCTGAGGGGATGCGGCTGGTCACCTCATGAGTCTGTGGACGTCATCAAAGCTAAAAATGCCCAGACCATTCTCAATGAGCGGCTGTACCGCCAGCTCCCCAGCACCATCAAGTACACCAGCGTCGTCGACCTTCCCGCCATCGTCTTGTCCAAGCAGAACGCTCACAACATCAGTGATGTGAGTGGTGAAACCATTCAATTAAATGTGAGGTAAGTCCAAATGCTTCTAATCTGATGTTTTTTTCCTTTGTTTCTTGCAGTGGAAATACAGGGAAGTGTGGGATAAAGACAAGCTCACCATTCACATACCCACCACCACGCCCACCTTTGAACTGTCCAGGGCCAATGCTGTCAATGTTAGCAATGTAAGTAGCATAACTCAAAGCAATGCAGCATTGCATTCATTTTGTTACTTGTGAACGTGCTCAAATGCATTTTCAAATCTTTCATTGATCTTTGCAGAAACTGTACACAAAAGCGTGGGATGACCAGAAGGCCAAAGCCTACCATGTTAAAGAGGATGCTATTTCTGTGCTGAAGGCCAGGGCTTCCAGAGATATCATCAGTGATGTAAGAGAAAAACAATATTCATGGAAGATTCATCTTCTAAACTTTAAATGACTCCTGATCTTTTCTCCTTCAGTACAAGTACAAGACAGGATACAGGAACCAGGTGGGTCACCACATCGGTGCCCGCTGCGTCCAGGATGACCCTCTCATCATGCTGGCTCTGAACTCAGCCAAGATCGCCAGTGACGCTCTGTACAAGAAGGACTTCAACCAGTCCAAGACCAAGTTCCACCTGCCTGTAGACATGTTGAATCTGGAACTGGCCAAGAAATGCCAGATCCAGGTCAACGACTTCAACTACAGGACTCACCTGCACCAGTGGACGTGTCTGCCGGACTCTACCGACGTGGTCCAGGCCAGGAAGGCCTACGATCTGCAGAGTGATGTGTGTCCAGTCACACACAGTATTCACATACAGTGTGGTTTTGTTTGTGTGACTCACACATCTGTGTGCTTTGTGACCCCAGGCTGTGTATAAAGCTGATATGGAATGGTTACGTGGATGTGGGTGGATGCCACATGAGAGTGTTGAAGTCTTGAAGGTGAAGAATGCACAGAAGATCCTGGCCGAAGTAAGTTTGACTCCTGAGTAACTTCCTGCCTTCACCATGCACATAAAGTGAAATCTTCAAAATAATATGTTCATTTGGTTTGTGTTTTCTCGTTTTGTAGAGAGGTTACCGGGTCAAGTTGGATGAACAAAAGTACATTGTACCAACTGACAGAGTGGATTTGATCTGTGCCAAGAATGCTGCCGAGGTCCTCAATGAGGTAAAGGACAACTCTTTACTTAAGGCTGACAGAAGATGGTTTAAACGTGTGGTGTGTAATATGATTTGCCCCCCCCAAAAATATAATAGAATAATCTTGAAGTAGCAGAGAAATCTACTTAACAATCTAATCAAGTGGCATGGATGATTGGTCTTGTAATACCACTTTGTACCACAAGATTATGCAGTGAGTCACTTTGTAAAGTTTGACTGACTGCTACTCCAAGTGCACAAACGTCATCTTACTTAACTTTAATTTGAGGTTATTTCTGAGGTGAATCACCTGATGAAATTGTGGGCGAATACAGAAAAAACTGGCAACTGGTGCCAGCACCAACTCATGGCCCAACAAGAAAACGACATTGTTTTTAGTGTTTCTGCGATTTTTGTGGAAACGGACACTGTTTTTAGATCGCTGCCCTGTCATCGTGAAACCTTCTTGAATTGAAAGCAACGATGTGTGCCTTAGTTCCACAATCGATTTCATAACACTAATTTTATGCACTTTTGGACCACATATTAATTTTAATAACGGTATCATTAAATATATCCTGATACCAAAAATACAACTTCTCAATAATTGTTGCTGTAGTTGTGCTCAGACATAATTTGGCACCTTAGTAATGACTAGGGATTTTTTTGTGGCTCATATTTCTCTTCTCTTAGGCCAAATATCGTGAGGCCTGGCATCAGGACAAGACCAAGTACACGCTTGTGGACACTCCATCTCTTGCCACAGCAAGAGAGGTGGCTAAGAACGTTCACCCTGTAAGTTTGACTGCATATTTTAATTTAAAATGTTTTCTACCAGTTTCTTTTGATTCTATTCAATAGAAGCGAATTTCCATCCATGATAACTGTTTTCTTCTCTTGTAGAAACTGTACACCAAAGACTGGGACAAAGTTAAAGCCACCGGGTACTTCATGCCTGGAGACGCTGTACCGATCAAGCAGTGCATCCAGACAAGTAAAGTGCAAAGCAGTGTAAGTAGTGAAACAACGTTCTTTCATGGTAACAACACATATTAGCATGCTTTGACTGTGTGAACCATACAATAAGGTAAATAAAGTTATTTTTGTCTTGTAGCATAAATACCTGGAGTCATACCGTAAGCAGGTGGGCCACCACATCGGTGCCCGCTGCGTCCAGGATGACCCTCTCATCATGCTGGCCATAAACTCAGCCAAGATCGCCAGTGACGCTCTGTACAAGAAGGACTTCAACCAGTCCAAGACCAAGTTCCACCTGCCTGTAGACATGTTGAATCTGGAACTGGCCAAGAAATGCCAGATCCAGGTCAACGACTTCAACTACAGGACTCACCTGCACCAGTGGACGTGTCTGCCGGACTCCAACGACGTGGTCCAGGCCCGCAAAGTCTACGACTTACAGAGCGATGTGAGCCAACGAACCTTCTCACTGAACTCATTCCGTGATATGTTGTGAACTTCAGTATTAATTTCCTGCCTGGTTGTGTCTACAGAACGTGTATAAGGCTGATATGGAATGGATTCGTGGCTGTGGCTGGGTGGCAGCTGACTCTGTGGAACACGTCAAGGTCAAGAAGGCTCAGGAGATTCTCAATGAGGTACGTTTTACTGTTATGTCTCCTCTGATGGAGTTTACTCATCACGATATCAGCACTCTGTGTCTCACCTGGATGCTGTTATGTTTGTATGCAGAGGCTTTACAAGAAACATGCCCTGGACAACTTTGGAAAATTCACCCTGGTTGTGGACCGGCCTGAGCTCGTCCTGGCTAAGATGAATGCCGCCAACCTCAGTGATGTACGGACAACTTCTCATTTAGAAAATGGGAACCTCTAAAAGCATATTATTGAACAATGATCTGAATTCTGTGTTTTCTTTGTGCTCCAGCTGAAGTACCATGAGACTTTCAATGCAGAGAAGGGTCATTACATTGGTTCAGATGATACTCCTCAACTGGCCCACAGCAGGGAGGTCTCCAAAAACATCAGTGAGGTGAAAAAACTGCTTTGTCCTCAATTTGTTTATAATATCAGTTCATCTTACAGCCCATACCATATCTCAATACTCTGCATTATTTCAGAAACTTTACAAATCAGACTGGGATTCGACCAAGGCTCTCGGGTACAAGCTGGACCAGAAATACATCCCACTGGTCAGCGGGAAGATGGGCAGAGAGATCGCTAGTGATGTGAGTCGCTTTTCTACATATTATTCTTTAGTTTGACCTTCAGTGAACAGATGAATGATTTCTGTGATTTTGATTTATCATTTAGGCAAAGTACAAGGACGCCCACGAGAAGGCCAAAGGTCACTACATGGCTGGAACGCTGGTGGACTTCCCTGAGGTGGTTCGCTGTGGAGAGCAGGAGAAGGGCAAGGGCCTGGTAGGTATATGTTGACTACATTAAATACTACAATACTGCTACTGCATTCTTGAAGGAAAATCAAAATAAAAAAGGTAAAAGTGTCATTTTCATAGATGAAGTGAATTGCACTTAGCCAGTGGGAGTATGTGTCCACAATGAATTACTCACACAGTTCGATGGTCTTGTTCTCTGGTTTATTGGAGTAGATCCACCAATCCCTTTAACAAACTGGATAAACTGAAAAATCTCAACACACTTAATTTCTTTATAACACCATATGAAAATCCTAATTTTTCTGTAATACGATCAAAACACATTAGTGACTCTCCCTCAGACTCCTCTGCAAACAAACAAATCACTTCACACCTTCGCCAACAGATTCTCTGTTATACTTTTTTAGAATTAGAGGAAGCTCGGAAATGTCATGAATGATTTAAAGTCATAAGCATAATCCATAAGATTGTAATTTACGAAAGGGAGAACTTTCCCACTGTTTAACTTTGAGCTTGCATCTAGTTGCTATTTTCTTCATCTCATCACCGCATTCACCAAGTTTAGTAACAATAAAGATCAGATTATAATTTTACACAACCTGCTTCTCATTTGACTTCACAAAACGCTTTATCAGTACATTTTTAAGCTTGGATTCTATTATTATAATCCAGTCGTGGACCTTTTGCCGGCGATAAAATGCGAATTGAATGAAAAGTAGTTCATGCCTTTAATATAACTCTCTATCTGGAGCCGGTCCCAGCCTACTGTGGGCGGGGACAGGGTCCACCTGGACAGGTCTCCACTCTGTCATAGGGCAAACAACCACACACACTCATATTCACACCTCGGGGCAATTTAGCATCACCAATTGACCTCGCATGCATGTTTTTGGACTGTGGGAGGAAAGTGGAGCACCCGGAGGAAACCCTGGCACACACGGGGAGAACATGCAAACCCCATCCAGAAAGGAGCTGGGTCAGACTTGAACCCGCGACCTTCTCGCTGTGAGGCGAGAGCACTAACCACTGCAATATATAGGAAAGGAGTTCATGGAGATGATGTTTTTAATAGTTGCACTGCTAAGTCAGACCTACAAAAGCCGAAACTAATATAATATACTGGAATTGATTTTGATCCTAGTCCTGGTTTCTTACATGACCTCTCTGATCCACACATTATCTTTTCAGTTTTTTCTTTGACTCTAATTCACATTACAGTAGAAATATTTTTTACTTGCTATGTTATTGTTACAGAGGCTCTACCATAAGGACTACCACCACACCAAGACCAAGATCCACCTCCCACCCGACATCATCGCTAACCAGGTAGCAAAGCGCTGCCAGGACATGCTGAGCGACGTCTTGTACCGCACCTACCTGCACCAGTGGACCTGCCATCCCGATCAGGAGGATGCCATTCGAGCCCGCAAGACCAATGAGATCCTCAGCGATGTAGGTTTTGCTTCTTTTTCTGCCTGCATGTCTCACTTCAAACTCATTTGAATTCCGAGGCCACTTTCAGCCCAATTTCATCCTGAGTGGGTCGGACCGGTGAAGCGCCATCATAACCTTTAAATTTAAACTTTAAAAATGACGTGATGAAAAAGCCTGTTTTTTCACCAAACTAAACAATTAGCACAGAAAGTTAGTACAATCACAACACAAAGTCAGTCTTAATGAAACCTTGTAAAGAAACACATTGAAATGTCCAGTAAACTTCTATAGCTGTCGCATTATGCATGTTTTTACAAACTCACCCTGATAACAAGGCAAGTCCACTATTCTTAGGAAATTTGTTGAAGTGTTTACAATTTGGTTGGTGCTTTGACCCACGAGCCTTATGGTTGACATTCCTTCTCTACATCGTCTTCTCATCCTCTCACGCTTTGTTAAACCACTTCCTTTTGAAATGCAATGTTTAAATGGCAAGCTGAAGAGAAAATAACAAGTACGTAAACAGAAAAACCACTAATCTGAGTAAAAAGTGGACTTTGCATATGTTTTCTTGGCGTGTTGCTAACAGGTGTACTACAAGGATGACCTGAACTGGATGAAGGGAATCGGTTGTTTCGTGTGGGACACCCCCGAGATCATCCGCGCCAAGAAGTCGTACGACCTTCAGAGTGAGGTGAGTAAAAACATTTTAAATCACAGTAATATCCCACACGATGTACTGTTTACTCTGCATTTCTGTGTGTAATCTACTCCAACACAGCTCAAGTACAGAACTGAAGCCAAGAAAGATTTCAACAACTACTCCATCGTGACAGACACTCCAGTATATGTGACTGCTATCCTGGGACACACCTGGGCCAGTGAGGTGAGCGAGCTGCAACTTTAGAAGACCAGGAATACATTTCAAGTAAAAAGAAATACGTGTGTGATAATAATGTGATTTCCACTGACAGCTTAACTACAGAGAGGCCTACCATAAGGAGAAGCATCTCTATACCACCGTTCTAGACACCTACGATTATGCCAGATGCCACAACTTCAAGCACTTCTTCAGCAACGTAAGTGAGGATAGAGACTTCTCTCTGTGTGATCTAAAATGAGAAATCTGCTTTATGTAAAACTTTTGTTCTGACTGTCAACAGAAAAACTACACCGCTGCCTGGGACAAAGTCAAAGCAACGTCTTACCAGATCCCACACGACTCGCACGCCATGGAGCACGCCAAGCACCAGAAGGTCATCCTCAGTGGTGTAAGTTGAACTCTGAGTTCTCCTCATGTCCCAGGTGGTGATGAACTGAGTATTTGTACTTTCTCCTCTGTACCTTCTTCACAATTACAGTGATAGCAGCTGTTGGTAACATTTAACCACAAATTTAACAGTGATCACATTAAATCAGGAATAAATCATTATATTTATACCTGTTTCATTTAGAAAGCAATGGAATTTTACATTAAAAACTATGTTACGAGTTGAGAGAAGAGCTTCTCATTACTATTGATTAAGCTGCTGTAATCACTCTGACAAACATACTTATGAAATAAAAACAGTCAGATTTCTTTATGCTGCCCCCCTCCATCGGTCATTTACATACACTTACAAACAAAAATCAAATAGTATTGTTTTTTACCATTGTATTTAATTTATGAGCTAAGATGTCCCCTATTTATGTCATTAAATACATGATATGATATGATATGATATGATATGACATGACATGACATGATATGAATCTTTATTTCTTCTTACAAAGAAGTAAGAAGAAAGACACACATGGTCTCCTATGCATGTATATTATAAATATTTATTTTTCTGATAAGCATACTCAATTAGATACAGCTTTATTGTCATCACAGAAAAATGTTGATTAGCAGATGCAAAGATGCAGTAAAATGCAGTTTAATATGGTATTTAAGTTAAGAATAGTAAGTTTTGCAGTATTAATGATAATACTTTAACACTGATACTAAATGGAGTTCACTTATAAAGCACTTTTCAACTGTGTGAGCAGTCTTTAAACATTTTACATCGTTAGTCACATTTACCCATTCGCACACACGTTCACACACAATGACCATGCAGGGCGCGTTCACTCAACTTCAGTGTCTTGCTCAAGTGTACTTCAGCATGTGGGCAGGTGGAGATGGGAATCGAATCTGCAACCTTCCGATTGGGAAGACCCCTTTCCCAACCGAGCCGTGCCTCCTAATGCTAAGTTTAAAACAGTTAACATGCTTTAGGCAATATGAAGCGTAACACAAGGAACAACTCTGGTTAAGAGAATTTGGTATTATCAGTTGTAGTGATATAAATTAGGCAACTTTTCCCAGGCTTCCTTGCTTATGTTGCCTCTGACACGAGTTATAATATGTGTGTGCACATGTATGTGCTTATGATCTCAACCTCTATCACCAAGAAGATGAAATAAACCTTTAAAGAACCTTTTACCATTTTAGAACCTGTCCTGCTTTACCTTCAGTAAAGAAGTAACATTTTTGCTAGTTGTTAAGTTAAGCACCTTGATACTGTGAACTCTTTTGCATTTAGGTGAAGTACAAGGAGGATTATGAGAAGTTCAAATCACTCTACAGTCTGCCCAAGTCCCTGGAGGACGATCCGCCCACAGCTCGCTGCGTGAAAGTTGGAAAGCTGGTTCTGGATGTGAGTAAATTCCTGATGATCGATCCAATCATCACATGGCAGTTTAACAGACGTGCGTCCTGAAGTCTCAACTCTGTCATTCTTCTTTCCAGCGTCTGTACAAGGAGAGTTATGAGAAGTCCAAAGCCAAGAACCACATCCCCCCAGACATGCTGGAGATCCTGTCTGCACGGAACACCCAGTCCACCGTCAGCTACATCAACTACCGCAAGTATCTTCACCAGTGGATCTGCCTGCCCGACATGCAGGTGTACGTTCAGGCCCGCAAAGTCAACGAGCAGCTCAGTGACGTGAGTGACCGCTCTCCTCCTGCTTCCATCTGCTGTTACTAGATATAGATATAATAGTACCACACGATCTAACCTACTTCTTATCACATCACCCGCCTGCTGAGGTTAGGTGAAGTTTAATGTTTTTGTTTTCATTTCTAAATAATGGAAAACAAACTGAAGCAATTCACTGCTTATAAACCATCCATCCATCCATCCATCCATCCATCCATCCATCCATCCATCCATCCATCCATCCATCCATCCATCCATCCATCCATCTTCTCCCTCTTGTACGTCCTCGGGTGGTGGTGGTGTCAGTCTGAGCACCGTCACCCAGATCACATTGACCCATTAAGAACCTTCCTGCAGGTGGAGAGCCCACAGGAAGGTGGAGAGCCCACAGGAATGCTTGTAAACTTTCACATAATGTAGAACATAATGTGAACCAAAACTAGTTTCTGTTGCATCCATGAAATTTGAATTCTGTTTTATATATTACGAGCCTTATGAAGCCGAAATAATGATATTGATAATAATAAAGTAAGACACTACCCCGGCATGTTTATTGATCAATCTTTATTTGATGTCACTGTTCAATGAAATATAACTATTCACAAACATACACACCTGCACATATACACGTGTCAACATGAAGAATAAAAGAATTACTTTGAAAAACAATAGATAGGATTGAAGTCCAACAAGGCTCAATTAAACTCTTTATTTCCCTCCAAGACCTTTTGACCATTTGGGTTTCTAACCAGCAGCTCTTAATTACCATTCCTAAAATCTTTTTTGAATCCTTCAACAAAATCCAATGAGCACAGATCTAAAAACGTGTGTGATTTTCTCTCCAGATCTTCTACAAGGATGATCTGAACTGGCTGAAGGGGATTGGCTGCTACGCCTGGGACACGCCAGAAATCCTCCGTGTGAAGCACGCTGGTGACCTTCAGAGTGAGGTGAGCTCAACATGCTGGTTCCTTTCTTACTTTTCTCCATAATCTTGTTTCACATACTTCAATTTTTCTTTTTTTATGCAGTACAATCACTGACTGCTGTGTTTTATTGCAGGCTAAGTACAGAGCGAAGGGCATTGAGGCCTTCAAGGACTATTCTGTGGTGACTGACACTCCGGTCTATGAGACTGCCAAGCAGAACGCTGTCAACCTGAGCGATGTAAGTCTTATCAAATGTTGATCTCCTTTCACAAATACCTGCAAAATGTGGTACAAATGATCTGAATCACACATCTCTCTGCTTTCTTTTCTTTTTCCAGCTGCATTACCGCCTCGACTACAATGCCAACGTCAAGGGCACCAACACGGCCCCCGCCGTCACCGTGGAGACTGAGAGAGCTCGCCTGGCCAACTCCATCCAGAGTGACGTAAGGGATTATGTCCATTGGTTTATGGAAGTGTGGTAGAAAAAGAGCACACTACCCAAACACACAGTCAAGGTGAAGGGACAAAGAAAAGGTTCCAATTAGAGACCAGAAGACCAAACAATATCATGACAGGACAGGAAGAACCATGAGGGAATCAGAGAGAACACACTGGTGAACTCTAAATGACATGTAGGATTGAGTTACCGTCATCATACAGATCACTTCTTATTCAGTAAGCAACAACGATTTCTTCATGTTTTGCACAATATCTGCTTCTTCTTCATCGACTTTCAGTCCTCAACTCACTTTGTTAATTCCGCAAGTGTATTTCTGCAGATCTGTCAGTGTGCATGTGTTTTTTTTTTTTTTTTTTAATTCTGTCTTCTCTCTCAGAACATCTACAAAGAGGCCAATAAGAACTTTATGCCCACCGGGTACTCCCTGCCCCACGACACGCCGCTCATCAAACAGGCCAAGAAGAACACCGTTGTCTCCAGCAACGTAGGTTCTTCTCCAGCTTTGAATCCATTCACAGCTGTTTCATTTTTCATACTGTGAAAATGTGATTACTCTCGTTCTGTAGGTGAAATACAAGGAGGCCTACGAGATGATGAAGGCCAGATCGTACACTCTTCATCCAGAGGGCGTCAACTTTGTCACATCAAGAAAAGCTCACAAGATCGTCAATGACGTAAGATAACTCACTGAAAATGTAGATGGTTTTGACTGTAGATGCTGAGCAGCAGAATCAATTACATGGTGTCAGTTCTTCTTTAAAATATTGAAATTACACGCTTGAATGAGTTACTGTCAAAGCTGAGTTTCAATGATGCTACATGGTACACATTAATGATACTAAAAGAAGAAGAACTCCATTAATTGATTGTTTATTCTTTCTTCTACTGGTGGTACAGATGGAGCACATGTATGGAGTCAAACTAGATTTTATATCTGCTTTTATTTGATCAATCTTGCAAAATGTGACCACTTTTTTTAATTATTATAATGTCAAACATCTCTAGGATCTTTTTATATACTTTGCATAAACATACAAAGATACAAGTACACTGAAAAATGTCTTAATTACTGTGTTGTGAGTGTTTCTAACTCTTCTGGTTAAAACGATATCTTCTGTTGGTCTCGTTGCCTCCTCAGCGTCTATATCGTGAGACTTACCACAAGCAGAAGGACAAGATCCACACAACCTACCACACTCCTGATATCAAACAAGTCAAGATGAACCAGGAGCACCTGAGTGATGTGAGAACTCCACACAGTCTGAATAATTCTCATGATTCTTGATAATTGTTTGTGATCAACGTGACTGTTTTTCTTTAGTTGTGCTACAAAGAGAAATACTACAACAGCAGAGGCCAGCTGATCTCTCTGCCCATCACCCCTGAGCTGCTGCACTGTTACCACGTCAACGAGATCACCAGCGAGGTATCCTTCAAATAATCCTGCACAAAGTCAACTGGAAAATCTGCCTGAGAAACATGTTGGTGAGCTGAAATTGTGCTTTCAGCTGAAATACAAAGAGGATCTGTCCTGGCTCCGAGGCCTCGGCTGCTTCCTGTACGACACCCCGGAGATGGTCCGTGTCCGCCACATCACCAAATTCAAGGTACAAGGACTTTTTTTTTTTTACACCGGTATTTTTCATTTCCACTCTGTTTCAGGGACTTCACCACAATTTGTTTTCCACTTTTTTTAGGAGAACTACCCAGTGGAGGCGAAGAAGAACCTCGCTAACTTCTCTGTGGTGCTCGACACGCCTGAATACAAGCGTGTGACCGAGCTGAAGACACACATGAGTGGCGTGAGTACTTATTTAAAGATGTGGTTTAGACATAATATCAACCTTTCACAATGCCAGATCTCTGCAAAAAAAGTACATTTCTAATTGTGTTTTTTAACAACACACTTTATAGATATATATTTTCTTGTAGCTTAAGAATTAATATTATTAGAGTGATTCTGGATTCCTTTATATATCTCAGATAAAGCCGATATCTGAATGTTAAAATCAGTCAGTCTGTATGAGGCTTTCAATAATATAATGCAGGCTTTTTGAGTAATTTATCCCACAAATAGGCTCCTTCCAACCCTTTTTCAGATGGTCTACAAATACCAGAGCAAACAGGACATGGCCAAAGTCAACCTCACCGCTCAAGCTGTGGATGTCCAGAGAGCCAAGTGGGCCCAGCAGCTCACGAACAAGGTGAGCCCACACAAAGCAACGGTTCTCACACGTGTTATATTTACATACAGCTTTTTGTATCAGCTGACTCTTCCCTCTGTGTTTCTCTGCAGTACTTATACACAGATCTGGCTGCAAGGGAGAGAGCTCACTTCACTCCCGAGAGTGAAACTCCAACAATGGGTCATGCCAGGAAGATGAGAGTCATCTTCAGCGATGTGAGTTTGTCTTAACCACGGCTTTTATTTTCTTTCAGTCATATTTTTAATGTTTTCATCATAGGACACCCTTATCACACTTCATCTTTGTACAGGATTTATTAAAATACCTTTTTATTGCTGATTTATTTCTTTATTTCTTTATTTGTTTGTTTGTTTGTTTGTTTGTTTGTAAAAGAGTGCTGTATCAACCATGCTACTGTTCTCATTTATCTCCAATAGATAGAGAGAAGCCTGCCACAGATTAATAAAAATAATTCATGAGGGACATTTTCCATCATGTCTGCCAAGGACGTATGAAATCATCAGCGTATATTTGTTTGTCTGTCTGTATGTCTGTTAGAAAGATTATGTCAAATCTACTGCACAGATTTTGTCAAACTTTTCACCACAGATAGATAACTGGCCATAGAAGATTCCATTAAATTGTAGTGGTGATCGGTAAACTTTTTGTTTTTCTGAGTCCAGTTCAACCTTTGCCAGATGTCATAAATCTCTGATTGCTCTTGTTTTATTCTACATTTACTCTTTTCTTTCTTTCCTCAGAATAAATACAAAGAGCAGTATGAGAAGATGAAGCACCGGTACACCGCCATCGCTGACACGCCGCTCCTCATCCGCGCCAAGAAATCCTACCTCCAGTCCAGCGATGTGAGTACACTCATTAAATGTGTAAAGAGCAGCAAAGCTGTGCTTCATTCTGCTCTACTTTATACCTGTGAGAGTGTTTTATGCTGCCCTGCTGCTTCTCCAAAAGATTAATATGATTGAAAAGGTAAATGTTTTAATGGTGATAATTGTGGCATCTGGTTAAATAAATAGAAAATTTTTTTGATCTTGTGAAATATTCCATCTTTTGAAAAAGTGTACTTTCATACCTTATAAACTAAAATGACAAAGAAACAAAACAGAGTTGAACTGTTTCCATATATTTGCAGTCAATCTAAACTTCATTAGCGTTATCCCCGGGGACACCTCAGGGAACAGGCTGTGGCTTCAAACAACTGAAAAAGAAAAGAATCTCACACACTTTGTTCTCTCTTGTTTCAGCTGCGTTACAAGGAAACGTTCGAGCTCTCTAAAGGCCACTACCACACAGTCAAGGATGCTCTGGACGTTGTTTACCACCGCAGAGTCACCGACGACATCAGCGAGGTCAGTAGTTCCTCAATGAGTGAGCAAAGCTCGCTGTTATTCTACATTATATTCTACATACGTGTGTGTGCTGCTCAAACGGATCAATGACTCAAACAACTGTAAGGAGATCAGCTGTTCATTTGGATCTAATGTTGTTACATCTTTATATATAGTTCAGCATATTTATTTCCAACTCTTCCTCTCACAAGTACTTTGTGCCTCTCCTCCTCAGGTTAAATACAGAGAGAAGTACATCAACTCTCTGGGAACATGGAAGTCTATCCCGGATCGTCCAGAGTTCTTCTTTAGCAGGATTGTCAACGACAACGTCAGCAGCGTGAGTATGCTTCACCTCCAAACTGCAACAGCTTTATTGGCACATTTCTTATCATTTACTCTGATTGTGTTTCTGGTTTCAGGTGAAATACAAGGAGGACCTGGAGTGGTTGAAGGGAATCGGCTGCTTTGTGTGGGACACACCTGAGCTGCTGCTGGCTGAGAACAACAAGAAACTGTACAGTGAGGTAGTGAACCTTTAGATTTCACAGCTTCTCACCCGTGATCAGATTATCATCTGATTCTTTTTCATTCAATTCTTGTGATAATGCCCGAAATTGAAAGTATAAATGAAATGCTTTTTACTGTTTATCATGAATTTGACCTTATTTTGTCATTTTCCCATTTATTCCTGTTTTGTCCAAAGTAATAATGTTCTGTAACATTTCACTGATGGGAACAATGACAATCATAATATGAATGATATTGTGGAAAGTTTTAATAGATTTTTTGTAAATGTTGGACCGGATCTGGCAGCAGAGATTCCGGAGTGTAGTAGCAACGAAATGGAGTCATTGATTGACATTAATTCAAAAACCATGTTTTTGACTGGAGTAACTGAAGCAGAAATAATAGATGTCGTTAACGGGTGTAAGAATAAATTGTCTACAGATTGTTTTGATATAGACATGACACTAGTTAAACAACTTATATATGGTATCGTGAAACCATTAACTTACATATGCAACTCATCGTTTCAAACAGGAACATTTCAAAATAAAATGAAAATTGCAAAAGTTATACCAATACATAAAAATGGGAACAAACACATCTTCACTAACTACAGACCTGTCTCTCTGCTCCCCCACTAACTACAGACCTGTCTCTCTGCTCCCCCACTTTTCTCAAATCTTAGAGAAACTTTATAACAGTAGAATGGACAATTTCATAGAGAAGCATGAACTAATTAATGGAGGTCAGTCTGGGTTTCGAGCAGCAAGGTCAACTTCAATGGCCATCGTCGATGCAATAGAAGAGATTACCAAGAGCTTAGAGCAGGGGTGTCAAACTCAGATCCTCGAGGGCCGCAGCCCTGCACGTTTTCAATGTCTCCCTCCCCTGAATGTCCTGATGGTTCATCATCACATTCAGCACAAAGCCAGATAACGAGCTGCTCATTGCAATCAGCTGTGTTGAAGCTGGGAGACATGCAAAACGTGCAGGGCTGCGGCCCTCGAGGCCTGGAGTTCGACACATGTGGCTTAGAGGGAAAGAAACATGCGGCTGGAGGATTTATTGACTTGAAAAAAGCATTTGATACACTTAATCATTCTATATTATTAAAGAAATTAGACAGGTATGGCATAAGGGGAGTGGCTTTGAGTTGGATTCAAAGCTATTTAACTGGGAGACAACAGGATGTGAAGATGGGGGAATTTACATCAGGATATTTGGACATTGGTTGTGGGGTCCCACAGGGATCTGTCTTAGGCCCAAAGTTGTTCAATTTATACATTAATGACATTTTTAATGTGTCAAAATTATTAAAATTAGTTATTTTCGCAGAAGACAAACATTTTCTATTCTAATGACAATTATAGTAATTTAATAACTAATCTAAACTGTGAACTAAGGAAATTAAAAGCATGGATGGACATTAACAAATTGTCCCTCAACTTAAACAAAACAAAAGTAATGTTTTTGGGTAATTATAATGGAAAACCAGACCCAGTAATTATAGACGGTGTAGTTTTAGATCCAGTATCAGAAATTAAATTCTTAGGAGTCACCATTGGCAGTAAATTAAGCTGGAAACCACACATAAGTCACATACAAGGTAAAGTCTCCAAAAGCATCTCAATCATTAATAAAGCCAAGTTTTTCTTAAATTACAATGCATTATTTCTATTATATGGTTCCTTAGTTTTGCCATATCTAAATTATTGTATAGAAGTTTGGGGCAATAACTATAAAAGTTCATTACACCCCCTTGTTATACTCCAAAAACGGGCTGTAAGAATTATACACAAAGTAGGATATTGTGATCACACTAATATATTATTTTTGCAGTCTAAAATGTTAAAATTGCATGATTTAGTTGAATTCTCTACTGCCCAACTTCTGTTTAAAGCTAATAACAATGTGCTACCTGCAAGAATACAAATGTTTTTTGCACGCACAGAAGGGGGATATAACCTGAGGGGGGGGGGGGGTAACTTTAAGGTTCAAGCAGTGTCTTCCACTAGGAAAAGTATGTGTGTGTCTGTATGTGGAGTTAAACTCTGGAACAAATTGGGAGTAGAGCACAAACAATGTCCAAATATTCATCAATTCAAATCAAGATATAAAAAAATAGTATGGTCAAAATACCAGGAGGAGGAAATGGGTACTTGATTAATACTGGGTGTTACAAAGTAATGTATACTTTAATACTTTAATGGTCAGATCTAGCTAATGATGAAGTCTATTGTTGTTGTTACTATTATACTATTGCAGTTGTTATTATTGTTATTATTGTTATTGGTATCATTATTTTTTATCATTATGGTTGTTATTATTGTAAGAGGATATAACATGTAATTCAGTAACAAGAAATAACTAAGTGATTATATTGTATTAGTAATATCATACATTATCTAATAGACTATATGTCTTGGCTGTTTTTGTTGTTGTTTTATTTTCTGTTTTATTTTAACAATGTTATTGTAGCAGCCACATTATCATTATTATTTAAGTTAATGAACAGGGGTGGGAGTTAATAAGCTTGTCTTCTTCCCAATCCTTTTCGAGCTACAGTGTTGATATTATTTTTTCTTTCATTGTATTTTTTTCTGGCTTTTATGCCTGTGTTGTGTAGCTCGAAATAAATTTGGAAATGAATGAAAATGAATGAATAGTTGTTAAAAACTTTACAAGAAGTGTTACTTGTGATTCTTTTCTTACTATTATAACAATCCATGACACATATTAGTATAATATGAATGAGCGCTCTGCTGCCTTACCCAAATCTAATGATGTGATGTATTTCCCTACATTTGAATCCTAATTATTATAATTATCTTTGTTAACAGAGGCTGTACAAAGCTTCCTTCGAGAAGAACAGAGCCAACTTCAAGTACACGTCTGACACTCCCTTCTTCAAAGCCGCCAAGAACGCCTCCGTTCTCATCAATGATGTGAGTCTTTTTCTTTAATTCAACCTGAAGTTATTCTTTGATCAATTTCATTTGTGTGCAAGAAAAACCTGATAACCATGATTTTATGCCATTTTGCCTCCTTTGGATTCTCAGCGTGGAGGTAAAAGACTGAATTAATGTTGTTCTGTGATTATTGCTGATAATGTTTTAAAATCTGCTCTTTTTAAATCAGGGGTGTCAAATTAATTAGAGGTTAGAGGTAGACTGGTAGAATTATGATAGGGTAACTTTTCAATCACAAGTCCATCGTTTTCTTTGTTTTAATGCAAACAAATATCCACCTCTCTGTACTGCTCTGATTACTGTGGCTAAAAGGCTGTTTCCCCTCAGGGCGGAGAATTTCTGGAGCCTTCAGATTAAATATTCTCACAACCAAATCATGTGATGCTGATGTAATTACACTAACACAAACGCTTTTACCACAGCTGAAATAAAGCTGTGGCATTTTGAGGTGGAAAAAAAAAAACCAAATCTCAGGTGGACAATCAGAAACAGATAGAAAAAGTTGTAAAAATCTAAAAACAAGCATGTGAAAATCACAAATCCAGGTGAGATGAATACATAAATACAGCCCAGCCTGCCCGTTTACATGCACACTGATAGTCTGATCGTTCTCCAGTTCATACTCAGTAATAATGGAAAACAAGATGATGCATCATTCTTCAGATACGAGCAGTTGATAAGTAGATTCACACAACTGAATTTCTACCCAGTACTGTGATGACATCATGGCTGAATCATCAGGTCCCTGAAGTGAAGGAGGTAGTTTTCTGGTCTTGTAAAGAGGCTCCAGGTTGCATTATGTCTGGTATCCAGCCTGAACACTGCGCCCCACACGTTAGGAATACCCGTCACTTTGGCTTCAAAGCTGCACTTATTTTCTCTTTTGTAATTTTCACACGCTGCAGTGTTGTTGAGTTTGTTTGACACCCTTGTTTTATACAATCTCTTTATAAATGTGTCCTCCGGGAGTTTGTTTAATCCCTCTTTGTTCCATCACTTCATGGGCTCGTTGTTTCCTGGACACTTGTTTTTAACTGCCTTCTGACATTCTGAGCAGAGGACCTACAGACGTGACTATGAGAAGTCCAAGGATAAGTTCACCATCACTACAGATGATCCTAGGTACCAGCTGGCCAGGGAGAACAGGAAGATGAGCCAGGTAAACCTCCTGGTCGCTGCGCGGCGCCCGGCCTGCTCGCTCCAGTCCAGTGCGCTCCTCCAGACCTCCCACGCCGGTGCATGGGGTTATCCCTGGGCCTGCAGAGTCCCGGCATGGCCAAAGTCCCTCCAATGTGGCTACTCATTGTCTCTCTCTGTTCCTCCTGGTTTTGTCCCACAGGTTGATGTAAAAAGTCTCGCTGTGTCCCGCATCTGTGCGTTCAGACGGGCCGCTTGACTCTGAGCGCACAGATGGAGGACAAACAGCTCCTCCGTCACACTCGGATCTCCGGAGTTCTTCCTCCAGTCCTCCCAGTGTTACTACCAGTTTTTTGTTTTTGTTAACTCTGTGGCATGCTGTGTGTGTGTGTGTGTATGTTGTGTGTGTACACAGAAAATGTATAAATCCAGAGCAAAGGAGCTTCGTGAGCTTGGCTGCAATGAACTGCGTCGTCCTGAAATCCTCACAGCCATTTACCAGTCCGTCATGGGCAGTAAGGTAAAGAGCCAGAGAGCAGTGTGACTCTCATCCCTGTCCACAAACTGGCTGGAAGAATAATAATAATAATAATAATAATAATATAATCTGAGCCTTCCTGCTGTTTCTGGACAAGGTCTTATTCCATCACTCATCTTTACAGAATAGATTCATCCGTCTCCTTTTAACTTCCATCCCTTTCATCCATGCTCTAATCTCTTCATCACTCTTTGTTTTATCTTCATATGTACGTCATATGTACCTCATCGTAAAGTGCAGCGCTGGCATATATTGAAAGTTAAAAATGTAGCAAGAATTTGTAATCTTAACATTTTCAGGATATTTTATTGATCCCTGAAAAAACCCCTCATGTTTTGATTTTGAAGTTATTTCGTTACGGTGTCTTATTAAATTCTTTATTCATGTAAAATGTAAGAAATGCTTCTTTTGTGAGTGGGTGGCAGCAGTGAGTCACGGTCGTTTATCTTAAGTTCAGGTTCTTTGTTTTACTTCATTTCCTGTTTTGTTTACTACTTTTTTCATCCAATAGAGGACAAAGTAGAAGCTGGATCCACCAGACTAACTGGTTAGACGCTACCTCCAGGTCCTGTTAATACTGTCCAACACGTAAACATCACCTCAATCACACTTTGGATGTTGTTTTTCTTGTATTAGCATATTTACAAAAGTTATAGTTTAAGACAAAAAACACATAGTAAGCGCAGTACTAGTTCACTAGCTTCAAAAATCTTTAGAGTTATAAGAGTTATAGAGTTTTCCTTCCTGTGTTGGGATGGTGTTTAGGTTGGATCAATGTATTCATTAAAGGGTTTGTATTTAGCTCATTACAGGTGCAGGATGTCATGTTTAAGTCATGATACCTTTTAATCATGAGTCAATCCCTCAAGCTGAAATCTCTGGTGCTGCTTATGATGGAACGACTTGAGTCAGTGGTTAAATTACTTTAAATTACTTTCAATTAAAGTAGCTCAAAACCAAGACGCCAAGTGACATCAGTTCTTATATTAGCTGATTTAAATGAAAAATAATTACATACTGTGTCTTCATCTCAGCGTTGTAGTTTATTAACTGCAGCTATTTAAGAGCATATAAAGCATATAAAATAGGTGTAAAGCTCAATATGGGTGTTTGGTAGCATTTTGGTTTCATGTTATTTACAGCTACAGCACTACTTGCTAATTATGAAATGATTTCTTTAATTATCTTCCTTTTTTAAACACACACTGCTCCTTCCAAGATCAAATTTATTATCTTGTTTTTCTTTCCTAGAAACTATCTTTCTTACTTCTATCAAAGAAACACAAGTATAATAGGATGAAGTGCAGGTTGCCCTGAGCTGTGTCGGCACTGCAGACGTCCACCATCAGATCATGGTAACACGTGTCCTCATCGCCATCTTCATCAGGACAAACCATCACCTCCATGTGTGTGTGTGTGTGCGTTTGATCATGCATGCTGCAAACCTGTGCATGGCCTCATTTCATTCACTAGATTTACTAGAGATGTATATAACTCACATTACACTGTACATGTTTAGTACCTTTGTTCTGATACTATTCTAGGGAAACAAAGGTTAGAAACTGTTTTTTTAATTCTAGTTTTTATTGCGTTAACAGTTATATTTTAAAGTAAAAATATGTTAAAAGTAGTATTCAGTTATTCAGGTTGACTTTTTGCTAGTTATTATCTTGACATCTGAGCTATTTTAATCTTTTTATTAGTAACATTATTTACATTTTAAGCAATTATTTACTATGTTCCTTCAACATTACAGTTGGTCAGGGTTAAATCTGTGGCCTTTTCACTATGACAGTCGTTTTCTTGTGAACCTCCTCTACCAGTGGAAGTACAGGGAGCAGTATGAACGTGCCAAGGATAAGTTCACCTCCATTCTGGAAACTCCGGAGTATGAAGCCCACAGACGCAGCAAGAAGATCGGCGACGTAAGGGCTCACGTTTCATTTCAAAATCTAATTTCAAGTCAGAAATGATTATTTTCATAAGTAATAAACTGACTGCGTGGCTGATTTCTGCTCAGATCATCTACAAGATGGAGTACCACAAGAACAAGGCGAAGGGATACACTCTGCCTTATGACACTCCTTACCAGCAGCACATGAAGAAGGTCAAGGAGATCACCAGCAATGTGAGTCAGATGTTTGTATTAGTCACACGTTCTCAGAAAGGTTAAGGACATTGGAATCGGTTGAGATTTGTGTTTGATTCTCTGTTTTTTTTCTCCGTGCGACGTTGCAGCTGAAGTACAAAGAATTGTACGAGAGGAGCAAAGCTCAGATCAACATCGATCCTGAAGCTCATGACATCCGTGCTGCCAAGGAGGCCTACAAGAACATCAGCAATGTGAGCACAGACCAAACGTTGGTCTCGGGTCATAGTTCATCCAAAGTGCAGAACAATATACCAACAGAGAATTCTATGTTTCAGCTTGACTACAAAAAGAAGTATGAAGCCACCAAGAACAAGTGGATCTGGACCACAGACCGACCCGACTTCCTCAACGCTGCCAAGAACTCTTTGCAGCAGAGCGACGTGAGTCGACTTTTTACTTTGAAATGGTCGTTTTTTACATTTCTGTCAATTCGACCATCACGTTAAGATCATTTTCTCTTCCTCCTTATTCCTCAGGTTGAGTATAAGTACGATAAGGAGGCGATGAAGGGCTGTGTGATCCCCGTCGTTGATGACAAACTGACCGTCCTGTGCATGAGAAATGCTGAAATGGCCAGTGATGTAAGTTAAATGTCAGAGAAAACATCATTTTATTTAACAATGTGAGAGCTGATATTTTGTTGTGTCTGTGCTCATCCAGGTGAAGTACAAACTAAAGTATGAAAAGGCGAAGGGTCATTACGTGCCTGTTAAGGACACTCCTCAGATTCTGCACGCCAAGTCTGTGCTCACTTTGTCTTCAGAGGTAAGAACTGTCCTCATGCAGGCACAGCATGGAGCACTTTTTCTGCTCTTTAATACAATGCAGGGATTTTCCCAGATTAACACAATAATCATAGAATATTCCAAGAAAGGATCAAGAAATGAGAAAAAGATAAAAAACCTTAAAAGATACAGTAAAGTTGGTTTTCAGTAAATTCAATGAAATTCAGCTGGAATCTAAATACTTTAGGTCCACAAATAAACAAGATGAAATATTACAATGACAACAAGGTGAAACAGCTTTTAGTTCCTACACTCCTCACCTGTGGAATAAACTTCCTGCTCACACACTCACTTCTCTTTAATCAGGACTGCATAAACTTATTATTAATCGCTTTTAACTCATCAACAATAACTGTTGAAATAACGCAAAGATAAATCTCTGTAATCGGCGTCTGTAACAGTTATTGTTGTCTCACAGTCTGTTTAGTTTGTTCAAAATTAACCTCTAAGTTTTACTAAAACATCAAGTTCTAGTGTTATGTTTTATAGTAATTGATATCTATTTATAGTCAGATTTTCTTCCCTTTGAAATTCCCTTCATTTCTCTTTAAAATGTCTTTCAGAGCAAGTACAAGGCAGCCAGTAAGAAGGACATGCAGTCCGGCTCCTTCACCACTCTGCCTCAGACCCGAGACACCGTCCACAGCAAGCAGATCAATAAGCTCGTCAGCAGGGTACGACTGCCTCACACCGTCCCCACACAACAAGCTGCTCTCCTCTAACGGCCCACTCTCTCTTCACAGACGCAGTACAAAGCCAAGTTTGAAAAGGAAAAGGGCAAGTCTATCTACAACAACATGGTGGCGCCGCCTGATGTCCAGCACGCCATGGACGTGGCCAAGAGCCAGAGCAACGTGAGCCATCAGATTGTTTCTGTCTCCTCACACAGCAGCTCAGAACTCCGTGTGACTGCTCCTCTTCTCTCCACTGCAGGTTGCCTATAAGAAAAATGCCAAAGCCAACCTGCACTACACCACCGTGGTGGACCGCCCTGACATCAGGAAGGCCACCCAGGCTGCCAAACTCATCAGCGAGGTAAAAAGACAGGACATCTCCTCTTTAGTTGGCTTCTGTATTCATGTGGAAATCTGATTTGGATCTGCTTTGTTGAAGCTGAAAATCCTAGAGCAACAATGGTCTGAAGCTGTGACGTGTATTGTGTGACACAATACTTTATTTATTTATTTATTTACTTTCTTTACAAAACTCTAAATCACATTTTTCCTCTTCAAACTGTCACATCACAGGTGGATGAAAGAAGCCATGTCTGGGTGACAGCTGAACTTTACCACTTTATAAAGTCTAAATGGAAGGAAGGACTCAAATATAGAAAAACATGTCTTGTCCTCAGTCCTTGTCCTCCATTTACTCAAGTGTTATTTTCATTGACTTTCTTAAAATTGCAAAAACAGCAAAGTGTTTGACCGGATTGTGTCAGCAAAGCGTCTCCTGTCCACTGCTGATGGACCTGATTGATGCATTGATTCTAAAAATAAGAGAAAACTGCACATCAGCAGGATCGACTGAAAACTACTGTGACCATTGTTTTTTAAATTAATGTTCAGTGTTTTTTATTTGAGTATTTTAAAGATATCTTTATTATTTTTAAATTTAAAAACAACAAGCAAGAAATACTTACATCAATTATCATCTTTTAAAGATGTAAGAAAAACAAAAAGCAAAAACGTACAGCCAACCCATAGAATGCAAAGTTATGCAAGCGTATACCACAAAGGGTGGCGAGGGGCAGAAAACCAGACGAGGACATTTTAAAAGAACCACAAGACGAAAACACTGAACTAAAGAGTAAATGTGATGACAATAACAATAGACTACAAAAAGAATTACAAATAAAATGGCTACAGATCCAAGACTTCATGCAGTAAAGAGAATCTGTCAGCTTTTCAGCTTGATTAAGGTGGAAACAGGCTGAGTACCAGCCTCTTTAGGAATGTCTGTCCAAATAAGAGCAGAAAGACCTTTTCCCAGGTCTGTGCTGTCTGTGCTGTCTGGAGGCCAACACAGGGGAGGAAGGGCTCCCGTATTTTATAAAATGAAGAAGGTTTGTCCTTGAGCCAGTAGGTCAGTAGGTCATTGCCTCCAGGGGTAAGAGTTCTATTCTATTTTGTCTCCACACTGAGAGCTGAGGAGGTTTGTCACAGGTCCACTTGAGTAAGATGCGTCTTCAAGCATCAAGGAGTTCCTTCATGTTGGGATTGAGATTAAGAGCAGAATGCAAACCAAGAATACAAGATACAGGCTTAAGATCTACGTTTTTACCAAACATTACAGAAAGTTCTATTTTCCCAAAGCATTTTAATGAAAGGACAGTCGCAGTTACAGTGGACGTATGTCCCCTCAATGTCCTTACATTTATTACAATACTTTGAAAAAGAAGGGTTGAATCAGTGGTGTAATCTGAAGCCTGTAAATCATTTTGAGTTGCATTTCCTTAACCTAGTTAGTGGACAGACAACCAGATGAGACGAGACAGACATGTCTCCATCCATCCTTTAGTGTGGTTATTGAGGACTAAAGTCAACTTGTTGGACTTTTCCAACATGAATTGTGTAATTGTGGTTTGTTTTGTGCCACTGTGCATGAAGTCTCTGGATACTGGCGTTAAAGTGTTTTAACTGTGTGTTTTAGGCATTTTGTTGCTCTTTCTTAAATGTTCTACCTCTTTTCTATTTCTATCGTGACACTTACATGGACTGAATGGATCATTTTGTTGTTTTTAATAATAACCATGAATTCTGATTCTCAGCACCTTAAAGTTATTATGTACAATTCACGCATAATTAGGCAAGGTTAAAATGTTAAAGTCTATATTACAGTTAAAATACATTTTGTCCCAAATAATGTGTATTTTTCTTTTTTTTATCATCCATACATTTCTAACCACTTATTTTCTTGTTTTAGGATTCCGTGTCCATGTTGGGACAATTCGCTCGCTTGATCCCCAAATAGTTCCTCCTCTGCCCCAAACGACCTTTTAAAAGAACTTTATTAAAGCACAGTTTTCAGTGTTTTGACAGAGATTAAGTGAATAATTAAATAGCATTGTTACCAGAGGGTCGGAGGAGCTTTCTGAAGGCGGATTGCCGGCCTTCGCTCCACTGACAGGCTGTTGTTCACTCTGGCTTGTTTGACCCTGAATGCTTCAGATTGGCTACCGTGAGAAGGCCCGTGAGGAGGCCAGCCGCGGAGGCTCCCTGGTCCACCGGCCAGACATCGCTCTGGCAACTGAAGTGTCCAAGCTGAACAGCCAGGTACTCCACACCCAAACCGACCTTCCTCTTCCTCTTCCTCTTCATGAAGGCCTGAGTCAGCTGGATCTCTCTCTCTGGCTCCCCACAACCAGCAGCTCCTCCATCTAGTGAAGACCTGCTGCCTGGCCGTCTCCGGCTGTAGTCCATGCTTAGCAGCAGTCATAATAATAATGCTTTCCTCTGCCACTCTGCATTATAATCCACATCCTAATCTGTCATTGTGATACCATGAAAGCAGATGTACATGTTTAACTGCTCATATCATTGTATATGTCTCTTTAATCTCACCTCCTCTCTTTAATCTGTCCTCCCACTCTTCATCCTTCTTTATTTTCCTTCATTCCGAACTCCTCTCCTCTCCTCTCCTCTCCTCTCCTCTCCTCTCCTCTCCTCTCCTCTCCTCTCCTCTCCTCTCCTCTCCTCTCCTCTCCTCTCCTCTCCTCTGCTCTCCTCTCCTCTCTTCTGCTCTCCTCTCCTCTCCTCGGCTCTCCTCTCCTCTCCTCTCCTCTCCTCTCCTCTCCTCTCCTCTCCTCTCCTCTCCTCTCCTCTCCTCTCCTCTCTTCTGCTCTCCTCTCCTCTCCTCGGCTCTCCTCTCCTCTCCTCTCTTCGGCTCTCCTCTCTTCTCCTCTCCTCTCCTCTCTTCGGCTCTCCTCTCTTCTCCTCTCTTCTCCTCTCCTCTCCTCTCCTCTCCTCTCCTCTCCTCTCCTCTCCTCTCCTCTCCTCTCCTCTCCTCTCCTCTCCTCTCCTCTCCTCTCCTCTCCTCTCCTCTCCTCTCTTCTGCTCTCCTCTGCTCTCCTCTCCTCACTTCTGCTCTCCTCGGCTCTCCTCTCCTCTGCTCTCCTCTCCTCTCCTCTCCTCTCCTCTGCTCTCTTCTGCTCTCCTCTCCTCTCTTCTGCTCTCCTCTCCTCTCTTCTGCTCTCCTCTCCTCTCCTCTCCTCTCCTCTCCTCTCCTCAATCTGTGTGTGTTCTCATCCCTCATCTCACTGCGCTTTATAGGCCCAGCCCTCTTTCCACGGAGCCTCTTCCTATGATACCCCCCTGATGCGCCACATTAAGAAAATGAGTGCGGTGACTAGTGATGTAAGGAGGTTCACGCCCTGGAACTGAAGGGCTCATGCTACTTGTCTGTCTTCTTTCTGCCTTACATTGACAGGATGATTCATTCCTGAACCTTTAACACAAACCTCAAGGAACAAAACACTGATTCATATCATCAAAATGCACATTTTGCATTTTTCAGGCTTGCTTTATTGCATTGTGTGCTTGTTTTTGCTGTTGCTCATCGCTAAGCATAGACACGTTGCACTGTTGTTATTACTGTATGTTTTATAATATCTCCTCTTTTCACACATGTCTCTCAGTCAGTGTGTCTGTTTCGGAAGGTGAAAAACAAACGACATAGAAAATGGGGCTTCAGCTGAACTCTTCTCATAAACTTGTGTATATCCAGAAGTCAACTACCCTGCCCTGACCACTGGAGGGCAGTGCAGGCCCTCAGGAAAAGTTTCTTCCAATATACAAACTGGCTAAATGTGAAGATTACCACTTTAGGATATACACGTTTTTATCTATGACAGTATTCCAGTTGATACTGTCTGACTTAATGTCCTCCTGAAATATGACCACCACCATAAAAGTTACCTCTTCCATATATACTTAACCCTTTTAGTAACTATAGTGAGCAACATCTGCATCGTTTTATAAATTAAAATAAATATCAGTGTGATCCGTCATTTTTGCAGTATGTTTGTGCACATTTATCTTAAATACCTGAAACATTTTTGGGGTAAAACTGTGTTTGCACCAGTGCACTGTACACAGGAAACTACTGTAAGTGATGATTGTAGGGACTCATATTTAGTGTATTCTTTTGTAAATCACACACAGTACTCAAGAAAAGGCCATTTAGAGCATCTGTTAAAAAGAAATGGTGAATTATGTGTGACATCGGTGTGCTTTTCACCACTTTCTAGAAGGAGTTATTGTGTGATTAGCTTGTATTCATTAACTGACATTAAAGTCTTGAGACACAGAAATACCTTGGATGAAAGGTTTCATTACACACATATTTCAGTGAGGGCTTTATAAAGGGTTAATTATATATGACGTAATCGCTTGCTTTCATGTGGATCACCTATTGTCGTATTTGTATTGTTCCCATTCAGATGCATGTTGTTTTATCAGATGAAAAGTAAACTAAAATGAAAAAAATACAAAAGTGACAAGAATAATATGGAGAGACAAAATCACATAATAATGGATCACAAATAAAAATAAAATGTTAAAAATGTTTAAGAGAATGCTAATCCAGATAAGATTCATTACACCGAACTTTTCTCATTGTGTCATAATCAGTTTATTTTGTTTATTACAGTTAAATGTAATAAAATGGAAAACATTATACGGTTTTTTTCACAGAGTAGACCGTGATAATACCCAATCAATATACAGAATCTGCATCACCTACATATTAAAAAATGAAGGCATTTAATAAAAGTGTCTAAAACATCACACAGTGAGAAAGAACTGGAGGGGATTAGAGGGGATTATGTAATTCATCATTTAATCCGAGAGGATCATCAGATCATTGAAGTCTCACATGAACTGTTCCCAGCACTTCATACATATCGGCATATGATTATTAAACTTTCTTTTATTGGTTTCATCAGTTGTGTTTCACTTTTCCTGACAGCCTCACCCTTTAATATTCTGGGTTTAATCTGTTTGTATGAATACCTGCAAAAGAACACCCTGCAGACCTGCCACTGCATACTTTGAATCCAGCTATTTCTCCTTTATATTGATAAATAGTTCAAATTGAAATACTTCATATATGGTGCACAGCATGCCCAACACACCCCAACCTGTAAGGAGTTTGAACCACTAATCTGTTTGTTTCCACTGTGATGGAGTCTGTGGTTCACCGCTGGTTGAAGTCACTGCTTCTCACTGATTGTCGTGTGCCGTCATGCCCTCACAGCTGAAGTACAAGGAGAAGTTTGATAAGGAGATGAAAGGAAAGAAACCGCAATATGACTTGAAGGAGAGTAAGATTTACAAGACTTTGAAGGATGCCAACGACTTGGCCAGTGAGGTGAGTCTCTCCAGGAAATGAAAAGGTTCCAACATGAACTGCTGGAGGTGTGCATTCATTCCTAATCACTGTGCTTCCTGTTGACGTGTCCTGCAGGTGAAGTACAAGGGGGACCTGAAGAAGCTTCACAAGCCTGTGACTGACATGGCCGAGTCTCTGTCCATGCAGCACAGTCTGAGCACCAGCAAACTGTCCAGCAGCGTAAGCCATCACCATCCCACTAACCCCCCCCTCACTGCTGCTGGGGGTCAGCTCATGTTTCCCTCTGTGTTTCACGTTACACCACAAGGTGTAGTGAAAAGTGAAAATGGCAAAATTTTTGGAAGTCAGTTTACACAACAACAGCGTTTGGAGCCACAAAGAAATGATGCGTTTTCACTTGAAACGTGTAACTGGAGCCTGAAATGAGTCTGACCTGCAGGTTTCCATCCCTCCACAGTAACAACCAACACGGTGCCGTAAAGCATTGACCATCTCATGAAATGACTCACTAAGCTCCATCTTTACCAAGCACTCATATCCCGTGACTCCTCATCTGGTAGTGATCCTTACCTGTTTAATATTGACCTTCCTTTACCTTCTGTAACATCTACTTCTTCACATCCCTGCTCTTCAGGCTCAGTAAGAGATGTAAAGAGTACATCAATAATCCTCCACTAATTAGACTTTATTTCACATATCCTTTAACTACCCGCTTTAGTATAAGTTTCTATCTCTGTCATTTACTGCAAGGCTTTTTGTGTAATGTGATGGAAGAGCGTGAACTCCACTGGGACGCTTTTCTTCTCATTTGCTGTACTGAGCATGCCTTACTTTACTGGGAATTCCCCATAGTACTGCTACAAGAAGAAATTTGAGGAGAGTAAGGGTCACTACCACATGATTCCCGACACCCCAGAACAGCTCCACCTCAAGGAGGCTTCTGAACTGCAGAGCAACGTAAGTGGTGCAGACTCCCAGGGGGTCAACAAAACACTTGAGACAAACAAAAACTGCTTTATCTTCACAAAGTGAAGGTATATGTAATGTTTTCTTATCAGGTCCACCTGAATACTGGAGCTGTATTTTACATTCAGTTTAGTTTGGGACAACGTAACGCAGTAAATAACTTTAAAGGTACAGGATGTAAGAGTTCCTGCAAGAGAGTCTCATTACAGTGTCAAATCGAATGGATGGTTGGATGGATGGAAAGTTGGATGGATGGATGGATGGATGGATGGATGGATGGATGGATGGATGGTTGGATGCATGGATGGATGGATGGTTGGATGCATGGATGGATGGATGGATGGATGGATGGATGGATGGATGGATGGATGGATGGATGGTTGGATGCATGGATGGATGGATGGTTGGATGCATGGATGGATGGATGGATGGATGGATGGATGGATGGTTGGATGCATGGATGGATGGATGGTTGGATGCATGGATGGATGGATGGATGGATGGATGGATGGATGGATGGATGGTTGGATGCATGGATGGATGGATGGTTGGATGCATGGATGGATGGATGGATGGATGGATACAATCACCATGTGGTCGTACAAAAGAACAGTGTACATTTTAAAAGGTTTAGGAAACAATACATACTGTACCTTTAAACCCAAAATCACTTGAATTCTGTGGTTTGAATTGTTCTGTGTCTTTTGTTCTGACTTTCCATGTAGAAATGTGTTATACTTCATATATACATGGTGAAGTAATTGAATATTAAGTAATGTAACAGGCTTAATCTATAATTGAATTTTGCCAAAGCACAGCCAGCGTCTGATGTGTGTGAGTATTTCCCCTCTCTGACGTTCCCTTGGTGTGGACCCACTTCAGGTGAAATACAAGGAGAAGTACGAGAAGGAGAAGGGCAAAGCCATGCTGGACTTTGAGACCCCCACATACGTGACGGCGAAGGAGGCTCAGCACATGCAGAGCCAGGTAAACATCCTTGTCTCTCACCTGTCCTCAGAATACTGAAAACTTCCTTTGACAGGCTTCACTTTGAATGTAAAGACACTTCAGTGAGTCACTGTGGTACATTAGCAGGTACTGCCTCTTGCTCTGGATGGGAACGCTCGCTGGATGTCAAGTTGTTGTATATATTCCACTTACTGAATGTTTATGAAGTTTGAAGTCATTTTACGGTGCCTTCAAATCTAGTTTGTATCAACAAGGCTGCTTTCAGAGCTTTTTGAGTTACTTGGCATATTTTAATTTATGTTATGCTCTGATGAAAACTAAAAACTAGTTGAAGGCAGTGTATAATGTGTCCAACTCAAACTGGGTTGTGTATTGTTTCCTAACATTGTGACAGTTTAAGCTTCCTCTCAGGACACAGCAGTGATAAAGGTGAAGTATTCAGATAAACTACCGCAAAGGACTCGGAATTCAAGAGTTGTTTAAATACAATATGTCTAACTTTAGATGTTTTCTGCATGAATCGTGATTCATTTAGCCTCTGATGAGCTTTGCCATCAGTAAACAGAAGGCTGTGACATAAACTGCTTCTGGTGTAAAACCTCCGCTGGTTTATATATTCCAATGGCAAAAACTAAACCTGGAACTGATCGATTGATTCAGATTAACACAAACCAGCAGCCAACAGGATCACCATGTTTACATAGAGTTATTTCATATTTAAAGACACTGAAAGTGTTCTCAAAAGGTTGTATGAAACTATTCAAATGATCTCATCTCTGTAGGGATTTAACTAATAATATCTCTATACCAAAGAGGAATTCAGAGATTACTTAACCTGCTTTATGGAGCCTAAAATAATCTCTCTTTAACATCATGAAATAGATAACAGATTAAACAGAGATGAAAAGTCTCTGGAACTGAATAATGACAGAAAATTTAAATACAACCACAAAATGCCTTTGGAAAATAATTTAAACCAATTAAATAATACATCTTTTAAATGATGTTCTGAATAGTAAAAATCCAGCATTCATAAAATATCTCTTACATATTTCTGATGTAATAGTCCCAACAATTAAACAGTAGCCTCACAAAAATATTCATTTAGGAAACAAAAATACTTATTATTACTCAGCAAATACAGGATATTTTCTTTTTTTTCCCAATTTTGATTTGAGATTAGAAGAAAAGATTATTTCTGAGTGTTGTAGAGTCCAATCCTGTTTGAGGTTGTTTAGCAAAGTCAACTTAAATACATGTGTAACATTGTGAAATCTAACGTGGGAGTCACACAAAGAAACTTCTTCTTCCTATAACTCATGCAGAAAACTTTGATACTTCAAAGGCTATATGAGATATGTTTCTAAAACATTAGTACTATATAATCGATCCTCAGTAAATGGAATGGCCTTCAGGCATTCAACAGTGCAGTTGTTAGTGTGTACTTTTCACACAAGTACAGCAAACTGGGATCCCTGGGAGGCTGCAGGTATAGCTGGTACTGAGAAGAGTGAGGTAACTGCATTGTGGACCAGCGCTGCCTGCATGAGGTTCTCTGAGTTCTGTCTGTCCCTTGTCTCGTCTCTGTGGCCAATAGAAAGACTATAGGAAGGACTTTGAGGAGAACATGAAGGGAAAGAACCTCTCAGGCTTGGAGGTCACCCCTGCAATGATTCATGTCAGACACGCCACAAAAATAGCCAGTGAGGTAACGAAATGACACTCCCTTCTTATTCACCTCACCCTTCCTTTATAATCATACTAAGACTCTCAGCATTAGTCACTCTCACTCTTTTCACTTTCTCACCTTCACAGATGAAGTTTAGTACATTTTGCATGCTTCACTTCATAAACACAAACTAATTACAATCCAACATGTATCAATGCTCCCTCCATTGTAGTGGAATAGTGATTGCTCTTGCATTCCCACTAAAGCCCTGACTTTGACCTCAGCCCTCCATCCTGGAGGAGACGTCCAGCTTAAAGCCACAGTCTGCATGCAGCATGTGATCATCTGAGTGAAGCATAAAGGTTTTCATTGTTTTTCTTGAAGTTTATTTTTCTGGTTATTGTGGTGATATAATGTTCTCTATGCTTTTCCTGATAAATCTTGATTGATTCTGTTTTATTTGTCAAAGTCACTTTGGTCTGCAGGTTTTACTGTAACCAGGGTGCAATTTGCAGGAAATGGATGGGGCAGGAGGGATCTATTCTCCCTTTACAGGCTGCATCACTACATACAGTCTATTGACTCCTCAAAGCAGATAAAGACAGAACATTCATGTTTTTTTGACTAATAAAAGGCTCTTAATGGCTTAGTTACATGGCCCAGTTATTACATTTTTAATCCTCATTTCTTCACCAAATATGCAAAGAAGATGGCGTTCTCCTGTGAGATCAGATTTAAATGTCTCAACATATCTAGCATTCTTTTCCTCTGTTCATTATTTTGAAGACAAATGATTTAATAATACATTTTTCCAATTAAGCCTAATTTACTTAACTGCACATTTGGAGCATTACAGCAAATGAATTAGAATGTATATAAATGAATAAAAATGCCGATAATTAGTCACAAAGTGGGAGCACACGGTCTCACAGTGGTTAGCGCTCTCACCTCACAGCTGGAAAGTCGTGGGTTCAAGACCCGAGTCCTCTCTGTGTGGAGCTCTCATGTTCTTCCTGTGTGTGTGTGTGTGTGTGTGTGTGTGTGTGTGTGTGTGTGTGTGTGTGTGTGTGTGTGTGTGTGTGTGTGTGTGTGTGTGTGTGTGTGTGTGTGTGTGTGTGTGTGTGTGTGTGTGTGTGTGTGTGTGGGTGGGTGGGTGGGTGGGTGGGTGGGTGGGTGGGGGGTCCCTGGCTTCCTCCACAGTCTTCATTGGTGCTAAATTGCCCATAGGTGTGAATGTGAGCGTGCCTGGTTGTTTGTCTGGTCCAGACTGGAGAGGGTGTCCAGGTGTGTCCTGTCCTCGGGGTCGGTCAAAGTGTCCTATAATGAAGTCCACCATCATCACGGTGGACCAGCTGTCCATGATAATCCTCACAATGACACCAGCATCTCTTATAAATGTTTCAGATACTTAAGTTCAAATGTGTTAGACCCTTTCATTAAAGCACAATCTGGAACAAATATTCACACAAACACACCAAATGGATTGTGTGTGTGTTATTTTGTGCGTCGCATCAGTGGATCAGCTGATCACGCTTTGACACAGGAAACCTTCTGGTAGATCAGGCCTGCAGCGCTCTGCTGCTTTACATTCATCTGCAACGTCCATATTAGTCTGAATATCAGACGAAACCCACTTTAGAGGCTCATACATGGAAAAGGGTGTTATTTCAGACCTCCAGTGTTTTTAGACGGATGTCCTCCCTCATTGGTTTGTTTCCAAAGATCCTCCCTCTCATGCTCCAGTTCTGCTGCTCTTCCCATACCTGACTTTAACATGCAGCATTTGAAGGGTTTGAAGAGCTTGTTAACAGCAGCGTCCTGCACGTGGAGCTGGATTCTGCTATAGGATCACATCCAGCATGTTCCTCCTCTATTACACCTTTTGAGACCTACTCCAAAAAAAAGATTGATATTTGCAGTAACACTGGAATAACAAGGCACACTTCACCTCCAATAAGAATTGATGGAATATGTGAGAGGCCACACGTTTTTGCTGGTGTTTTTTCTATCGTTTGGATATAAAAGAATTTAGATTGCTCAGCAGCCACCCCCTCTTCTCCTCACAAATCGCACCCTGACTGTACATTCCTGTTGTTTTTGGAAGGCTTGGTGACTTTGAGCATCAGGACCAGCAGTAGCCCAGCCTGTCCTGTGTTACTGTCTGTGTGTCTGCCTTGGCCTGGCCTGCCCGAGTGCCCGTCTCTGCAGCCTCTCTGTTCTTCTTCCGTCCTGTAGAGAGAGTACAGGAGGGATCTAGAGGAGGGAGTGAAGGGTAAAGGGCTAACTACATTGGAGGAAACTCCGGAGCTTTTGAGAGCAAGGAATGCTACTCAAATCCTGTGTGAGGTACGACTGACCGGGAAGTGATGGCGGTGGCATCGCGAGTGATTTCCCACAATCCCCCTCACCTCCCTTGGTGGCTCCTGTCCCCACCTAACTTCATCATCATACTAAAAGGATGATGGCTGGGTTTCTTCCTCTGCTCCTGCTTCATGACATGACTAATTGTTCGGCTCTCTCCTTTTTCTCTTGTGTTCACAAAATGTGTCACAACTCATCCTTTATTTTTCCCTGGTTGAAATCCCTTGTGTTGACTTTATATCTAACTATTCCTCCAAACAGCTACCTAGAGTATACTTCTGTACTTCATTTTTTAACCCTTACGGTAACAGTTTATCAGGAAACTACTTTCTTACATCTGAGTTTTTTACAGTTATTAAAGGATCTTATTCTTATGTAAGATAAAACTAAAATGACCAAATTACATTGCGTTCTTCAACTTACAGTAAATGTAATCTCTAAGCAAATAGAAATACTTTAAAACTGTGTTTCATTTTATTTGTTCTTTAAGTGCTCTGAGTCAGTTGTTTTAATGTAAGGAAGAAGAACTCTAAAGCAGAGAGCTTTTTTTTTTTTTTTTTTTACAAATAATCTGAATTAAGAGCAATAGCTTCATAGAAATACGTTTTTTTTAATAAAAACACCTACACCTCATTTTTTACTTGCAGACAGTCTATTTTCTGTTTTAAATGGAGATGTTAACATATTTGTACCTCTAAAGAAATCCCTTAATTTCTGCTAACCAGCTCTGATCAGTGTTCCTTCAGGTTGACTTTTTATTGATTTATTGATTGATTGGTTTATTGATTGATTTATTCATTCATTCGTTCGTTTGTTTGTTTGTATATTTATTTATTTATTTGGCTTTGCTGCCCTCCTTATTTTGTATGCTTGAAAGTCGTCTTGTGTATAACCTGCAGGTTAACCATCGAGTTGAATATGTGCAGCAGTTTGTGACATGTTGTTTTGTTTTTCTGTATTTGCAGAGAGAGTACAAGAAGGCACTGGAGGAGGAGATTAAGGGCCACGGAATGCTGGCCTTGGCTACAGACACCCCTGACTTCATGAGAGCCAGAAATGCCACTGACATCCTCAGTCAGGTTTGATGCAGACTCAGATTGGGACAGTCCAATCACCTGCGTGATCAGTTTACATATGTTTTTGATAGGAGTGTGCATTTGTATACATTTTAGTAGTAAAACTCAACAACGTGGAAATCTTGGTGCCACATAATCAAAGCTGACGCTTCAGCAGGCTTCTTGGTGGCAAAATGAGGATGTACATCATATCAGTCATAACATTATGGCTGATCAGTGCATAGGATCCACAGATGGATCAGATAATGAGCATGTGTCTTCTATCAAGTTCTCCTCAGTGCTTTTCAATGCAGTTTAAAAGCCCAGTTGGGTGGTGACTCTCAGCTTTTCCCTCATTAGACGAAGTACAAGCAGACCGCTGAGATGGACAGAGCCAGCTACACGACGGTGATCGACACCCCAGACATCATTCACGCTCAGCAGATGAAGAACATCATCAGCCAGGTAGATCATCCAGCTGGACCTGGGAAACAAGCACTTTAAAAACACCTCTTCACTTTCCGTCTGCGTCTACAGAAAAAGTACAAAGAGGAGGCAGAGAAGACCATGTCTCACTATGTGCCGGTCCTGGACACTCCTGAGATGCAGAGAGTCCGTGAGAACCAGAAGAACTTCAGCACGGTGAGTAAAAGACTATCAACGGTCTCATGCTCTGTCATGTAGGAAATAAACAGCTCTGCCAACGTCTTCTGTTACACGGCTGTCTTTTTTGTTTTCAGAATGTTTCATGACACCTGCTAGAGGTTTTCTGTCACAAAAGGAGTACTTTTTAATTATTATATAGATAGGATAAGTGAAATTCCAGCTAATCCTGAGCAGAATCAAAGGCCTTTGTGTTGAAATGCAGCGGCTTTTCGTCTGTCTTCTTCTTGTCTTCTTGTCTGTCTTCTTCTTGTCTGTCTTCTTCTTGTCTTTTTGTTTTGTGTTCACTGTGAAACATTTTTAACTGCACTTTTGTTTTTCTTCCCGTAGCTTCAGTACCAGACTGACCTTAAAAACATAAGGGGCAAAGTGTCTTCTGTACAGGACACTCCTGAAATGCTCCGTGTTAAGGAGAATACAAAGAATTTCAGCTTGGTATCTACTTTATCATATGTCTTTTATTTTTGCTTTATTTTTTTCTAATAACACTTTTTCCCTTTTTTTGTTTTGGTTTTCTAGAGTCTGTCTTCCCTCACGTTTAACAAACCCTGATATGCAGCCCGAATTCCCTGTGGAAGTAAACAAACTCCTTTTTTTAAACGCAGTGAAACATGCAGCAAGTTAATCCTGGCCACTAACCTCTGATTAGTGTTTCGATAGTGTGACATTTCATAGTGCCAAGCTTGTGTGTGGTTAAGTGCTGTATTCATAGTATCACATTAGAAGAGTCTTTCAATGTTTCTTTGTGTTTGTCTCATTTTCCCTCTTCTGCAAATGTGGACTGTCCTAAATCAGTGTGTTCAGACGTTCAGACGTTGACTGTAGCTCCTCTTTCTCATTAGTCTCGTTGTGCAGCGGTGTGTCAATGAGACTAACATCATGTTGTTCCTCATCCATGCAAAGATTCAGTACAAAGACCAGTTGGGAGGAGGAACCGATTTGCCCAAGACCCCTGAGATGGAGCGGGTTAAACAGAACCAACAGAACATTAGCACGGTACTCAACTCAACAGAGTGCCCCCCCCCCCCCCCCCTATAATTTTCAGCTAATTATGTACTAATATTGAAGTCCCTGGAGACCCTACAATCCCAAACATTTAATAATAAGAATAATAAGAATAAGAAATCAGAATCAGAAATATTTCTATTGTCAGGTATGTTCAGCAGAATAATTGGTTCTTGGGTTTTTTGGGGGGCAGCAATAAGTAGAAACAAGAATAGATTAGGACATAATACAAAATATCAATATTAACAATATAATGGACACACAAAGAACATACAGTATACGTTTATATACCACCCTTCACACACAAAGTGTACAAAATAAGATTATATGTCTCAACAGTGGCTTTTCACAACAGATTTAATGGGTTTAAAAAATAATGAATTATAAAAGTAACATTCAAATTGATTGAGACCGGAAATGGCATTACGAACTCAAATAAAAGAGCAACAGTCTTTTAAAAGACAAATGTTCATTAATTTATCATTTCATTTGTTCATTTATCAGGCAAAAACAAAACATGGTCAAAACTAGGAGAGACATGGAATAAATAGCAGCCAGGTTACAGAAGGCGCCACACTAATCAATACCTGAAGGCTTAAAAGGATCTGATCAGTAACAAATGGTTTTATTGGTTGGGAACTATTTGTTTATAAGCTATGAATAGATTAGGATTAGTCCACACAAGTTAACATTTATCTGTTGGGACTTTAAGGGCTCTTTTCGTTCATCGTTATTGTCATCAGACCTGTTTCTCATGTCCAACAGAAATAACGTTGAATTGGGAGGCGAAGTGGTGGATGAACTTGTCTTGTACTTTCAGTACTTGTTGAGATTTTTTATGGACCGAGCCCGAAAGGCCTCCAAAGGACAAGGACTTTGGACCCTAATGTTTTCTTTATTATTATTATTATTATTATTATTATTATTATTATTATTATTATTATTATTATTATTATTATTGTTGTTGTTGTTGTTGTTGTTGTTATTATTATTATTGTTATTATTATTATTATTATTATTATTATTATTATTATTATTATTATTATTATTATTATGCTTGTCTGTCATGAGACCCACATTTGACCCCCTAAACATGCTCAGAAACTCCCCAAATTTGTCACATTCATCATCAATTTAAGAAATTTAAGAAAATGTAAAAATGAACCCCCCACAATGCCGAAATGTGCTCTCTAGCGCCACCTATAAACACGGAAACATCCACCACAGCCCGTAGGAAAACTAAGACAAAACCCACTTGTTTGTCTCATCAAGACCTATAAATCACCACCGACCCCCCTGACCCAACAGGTCAAGGCCACAATCTGCCTTTCAAAATAAAATTTTCGCCCAAAAAATGCCCTCACTCAAACGCTATCTCCTCTGAGGGCTAATATATAAAGACTACCGAAAAAATTAAGGAAATGTAAAAATTAACCCCCAGAGTGCCAAAATGTCTCTCTAGCGCCACCTAGAAACACTAAAACGACCACCATGGCCCGTAGGAATGTCGTAGGGAGATCCAACCTAAACTCAATTGTTAGTGTCCTCAAGACCTAAAAATCACGAGCTGATACCTCTAACCTAAATTCAACAGGAAGTCTGCAATTTGCCTTTCAAAGTAAGATTTTCAGCCAAAAAAGGCCTAACCTAAATGCTATTTCCTCTGAAGGAGAATACATTTGACCCCTCAACATACTCAAATGCTCACCAAATTTGGCACACTCAGCAAAACTAGATAAAAATATTAGAAATTGCACAAATTAACCCCCAGAGTGCCAAAATGTGCTCTCTAGCGCCACCTACATACACTACAACGGCCACCTAAAAACACTAAAACGGCGACCATGGCCCGTAGGAATGTCGTAGCGAGATCAAACCAAAACTTAATTGTTCATCTCATCGAGACCTACAAATCACCGTGGACCTAAATCCAACAGGAAGTCCACAAAAAACAGGAAGACTTTCAAAATAAGATTTGCAAACACTATTTCCTCTGAGGGCGAATTTCGTATCGGCTTCAAAACACTATTAAATGACAGAGGAGACTCTCCTGCTCAAATATTCTGTTCAACTTTTTGATTAGTCAAACGGTTTCATTTTTATTAGCCGTCAAAGTTCTGAACGCCAAATCCCGCCGCCTCCCTCCTCCACCACCCTCCTCCACCCTCCTCTCATTCAAATACATGGAAAACCAAGATGTCTCCTCAAAAACAGCCGTGAAAGAACACCTCAAACAAGTGGTGACTGTGGCTAAACCGTGACTCTAATCGACAAAACGAGCAGATCAGAACCGCGACAAGAACCTGCCGAACAAGACGATGTAACACATGGAGGGAAAATTCCATAAAACATGACCTTGAGAGAGAACAACGCTGTCATTTCTTTTCCCCCACGATTTGAAGCCACATTTATCATTGAGTCAGATGGAGCAAAATCGTGCGTCTGCGTCAAACTGCGCCTCCTAGTGTCTGAAGTTTTCGTCTCACTGCTTCCAAACCCACACAGACTGAAAGACGACAAAGTTTCCTCTCAACAAATGAAAATTTTATCAAAATATTTGCCCCGAAAACTGTGGATTCCGAAGAGTTGTTTCCAAAATATGTGTATAAAATCCGTCCCCTCCCCCACTGTGATGACATCACTAGCTGCAGGTGCGTTCCAGTGTTACATCATTCACACCAGGATTACACCATATCAATCCACTGTGACCGCTTATCCTGCATATCCTGACTTTCAAAATAAAAGCCCCAAACTCCTTCAAAATAAAATTCCTTGTTTCTTATAAATTACACCTAAAACCTTAAAAATTTATATTTAGGGTTTAGCTGGATTAGAGCCTAGCTGGCCGTCAAAATAAAAGACCCAAATTTCTTCAAAATACAAGTCCTTGGTTGTTCGAACCATCAAAATGTTTATTTTATCAATATTTAAAGGGGCCAGAGGCTATGATTGGACCGACCTTGACGAGCCAGAGACCAGGGTGCAAGGTCCCGATCAAGGATGCTTGCAGGATGCACAATGCACAATGGCGGAAATTCCTTGTAATTTTTTTTTTTTAAGTTAAAGACAAAAGACTGAACACTTCTCAGGGGCAAATTCTTTTTCAAAGGAGGAATCCGTAAATAATGTATTGAGTAGGTTGCTGTGTTTTTTAAACATTGTGGTACAGGCCAACTTCTACCTCCATTCCGCCTGTTCCTCCATATCCATGTTTTCTTCAGTATCCAAGAACTGACGTCCCATAAAATGACCATTTAGAATTCTACCTTTTTACAAGAAACATGTCTTTTTTTATGTGTGTGTTTTTACTTATTTCTTCTTACTAATTAAAGGATTTTGTGCGGCCCCTAAATGCCTCAAATAATTATCTAGCAGTCGAAAACAACAATTAAATTCTGTGTAAATAACTTCACAGTATAATAATATTAAACACAATTATGGACCCCAAGAGTATGTGGAAACCACTTTCAAAATAAGGTTTGGCCTACATTATGGAAAATATGGCCTCTTCTTCATATTATAGGTCAAATCCGGGCATTATACGACCACATGCAGCCCCTTAGTTATAACCTTTGTGCATCTATTACAACTGTGCTTTCATTTTCACAGCTCTACAGATTTATTTTTCCAGT
Source organism: Lipophrys pholis (assembly GCF_963383615.2). Lineage (NCBI taxonomy): Eukaryota > Metazoa > Chordata > Actinopteri > Blenniiformes > Blenniidae > Lipophrys > Lipophrys pholis. The sequence continues at coordinate 1,270,464 of NC_137632.1, forward strand.
TGACATAGTTCATGATTGTGTACCTTATGTTAGACCATAATAAGTCTAAAGAATCTACAAGAATCTGAGAAGCAGAGAAAAGCTTTTTCTTAAATCTCCACTGATAATAGATGTGGGAGTTAATCACCTGCGTGAGGTGATTTTTGAAAAATATTGGCCAACTCCAGCATTTTGCCTGCTTTGTGGGCATTTTGTCATGGCTTAGACAAATCTCTTATTCCTAGATGAGAGAAAATATTAATGTTTCCCTCTATAAAGAATTTTAGTAGGCATGCATCCCTGAACACAGTCCTATAGCAAAACCTATTCAGAAAAACATTCTGAAATATAACGTACATTACAGTCCAGGGAAATTCTTAAGATTTATAGTTCATCCTCATGAAAACTGGCTTATTCGATTTATACACAAAAATCATTTTCAAAAAGTGAAAATTCTCCATCTCAGTAACATTTCATGATTCATAAAACATCCACTTCCAAAACCCTGTCACAACATCCACCATTACGAACTACTGTGTGAAAATATAATCTTAAATCTGGATTATTTTCTAGAAAATTGAACAATTTGTAAATAAGCTCAAGCTTTTTATTCTCTGACTGTCTTTAATTCTTTCATGGGTTTGAAAGAGAGAAATGACCAAACATATTGACTTGCCTAATAAAGGTTAGATAATGCTCATGTGGGGTCAACACCTCAGGGTTTTAAAACTACATTCACAATAATATTTTGTGTCCACATACTTTTGAGCATAATCACATTACATTTACCGTACGTTTGAACTAGTTTTATAAGTGAGTGCCGCTTTCACTGTCAATGTTTTTTTCACTGTCTTTAGCAGTATTGTTGTTGTTTTGTCTTCTTCTGTGCCTGTTTAAATCACATGACGAGCAGATTCAGTACAAGGACTGTGTGGGTCGAGGCACTGCCATACCAGATCCTCCCGAGGTGCAGCGGGTCCGACAAACCCAGAAGAATATCAGCCTGGTAGAGGAAACAAAACAAAAAACAACTTACCAACTTCCTAAATCCCTCATTTGACCCGACGCCCTGCTTCTAGTTCAGTGACCCTTAATGCTGTCATTTAAACTCCCTTTGACCTGCTAGTCTGCTTCGAGACGTTATGAATGCTCTGTTTCCTCCTTCATGTCCCTTTATGCAGTAAGAATAAAGTCAAACCGGATTTTACATGCAATCTCCTAAAATAACATTCCCAATACGGCTTCTAATCAAAATTCATTCATTGACCAATTTTAGAAGTTTATGGAGCTTCTAAACATCATCTTATTTCTGGATGGACAAACCTTTTAAAAATGATTTTCTTTTGTTTTATGCCGAGAAGAACAACCTGACAATCTCTTGTAATAACTATTCCTAAATCAATTATTTCATGCTGATTGTCTTTTACTGATTTTAAGAATTTGAATAGTCCCTAAAAGTCACTAATTCAAGCATTCAGATGTAATTCTAACATCATTAATAAGATTGTTAGTACACAATACTAAAGGGCCAAACGTATGTGGAGAAGGTTTTAGGCTATCTTTCACTGTTTGGGCAGTTTTCTTTATTTCCAAGTGGAAACTTTGACAACAATGATGTTGTGCTGCCAACTTTGGTCAGATGGAAGGACATAATAGTGTCTTTGAAAGACTTTACTGAACTTGAACAAACCTGGAGTACAACACTTTAGAGTTGAGCTGGATCCGTCCTCTGAATTTATACATACTTTCGGCCAAGTATTGTGATTAAATCATATTAAGCTCTCATGTTTTTGTCATAATAATTAAATACCTGCAAAGCCCTGAAACCTGCAGATTTTACATTACCCACGTACTTGCATATCCCTGAAATGATCACCTCACTTTGCAGTTTTCTCCCCAGCTGTGGGCTGCGTGTCACAGTACAAGCTGTACTTTTCTTATTTCCCGTCTCACTTTGTCCCTGTGTGACTTGTGCAACTGGCAGATTCAGTACAAGGACTGTGTGGGTCGAGGCACTGCCATACCAGATCTGCCCGAGGTGAAGCGGGTCCGAGAAACCCAGAAGAATATCAGCCTGGTAGAGGAAACAAACAACTGCAGTGACCCTCAATTAACTTTTTAAAATCCTTTTTTACCCCCCCCCCCCCCCCCCCCCAAACTCCATGTCGTTTGTTTAGTTTTTGAAACCAAAATATTCACCGTTTTTACCTCGCACTAGATCAAACCTCTCAGAATAACCATTTACAGTCCAACTCCCCACAGAGAATAGTTGTTCATGCTTAGTTTCATCACATAAATGAGTTCTTGCTCAAGGCCTCCAATGTTTTTCATTATTCTCATTCAGATGTTTGTCTTTCTTTCTACGTCAATCTGTGAGGTAATAGTTTGCACAAAATACTAGAAGGCCAAAAGTATGTGGAGAACATTGTCTGTATGCAGGATGTTTAGTTTAGAATTTTGTTCATTCAACTGACCAAATATTTTGTGACCATAACTCCAAGTTTTGATCAGATTGGAGGACGAGACAGAAACTAATGGCTTTCAATGAACTCTTGACTACATTATCTCAGTCTTTCTATCTGAACTGGAGTTCTGATTATGATTATTTTTACACATCAACCTCAGACTCTGCAACTAAAACACAAGAGGCAGCACTTACAGAAACACTATTAAATTATAGTTTGCTTACTTTAGGTATCCATATACGTATGGCCATGGCCATTTGGCCTATCATAATTCACCTCTTGGGCCTTTGAGGGCTCTCATGATGAAAGCTGCTAATCTTCCCTCCATTACCTGAAATGACGCCTTTGTTTGCCGTCTTTCAAAAGTCAAAGTATGTCTTCAGTTCTAGTTTTGTCTCACTTTGTCCCTGTGTGACTTGTGCAACTGGCAGATTCAGTACAAGGACTGTGTGGGTCGAGGCACTGCCATACCAGATCTGCCCGAGGTGAAGCGGGTCCGAGAAACCCAGAAGAATATCAGCCTGGTAGAGGAAACAACTTACAGTGACCCATATCTCTCTATTTATAATCATCTCCACAATCATCCTCCGAATTAACGTCTTGCTTCTCTAGAAATTTTCACCTCTATCTCCCAATTTCTCTTTCCCTTTTTATTTAGTGCCGACTCCTCCTCCACATCACCTTGTTTTCCAGTATCCCAGAAATAAACCATTCCTGACTTTCACGCAATCTTCTAAAATCACCATTCCCTGTTCACTTTACAGAAACATCGTTTTTTCTTTTTACTAACTCAGAGTTCTTGTAGAGCTCCAAAAGGCCTGAGATGTTCATGTCCACAGTGGAAACAAGCAGATGTTGAATATAGCTCAAACTAAATGGCTAAAAATATACTCAGATTGAACTTTTTATTCATGTAAATTGTGTATTTTTGAGGATTTGTCATGACTTGCACTAACCAAACATGTCTAAGTGAAAGAAGTAAACATAAAAAAGTGGAAAATAATTTTCATTACTAAAAACTACTTCTGTCTTTGTTTAGTTCAGGAACTCTCACCTTATTTCTAAGTTTTAAAAACTGAACAACGAAAGATCTGTACAACCAAAACTCTGGACAAACCACATAGTTGTTTGTTTTTAAACCACATGGAGCAAATCAACAATGTTTCCACTGTAAAATTTTACTTTTTTTATTATCCCTCAGGGCATTAAAGTCTCTCTCAATGTTTTTTTAATTGCATCTGAACTAGAAAGTAATTAACTAAATTATAAGTTTGAAAATAACCTGAAAGGTTCACAACAGGGGTGTTAAACGTTTTTTTTAATTCAGGGGCCACATACAGTCAGGTTCGAGGTCAAGGAGTTTAGATATTGCTCCTCAAAGTTGTTCCCCCCTAATTCTCCTCATACTATAATGATATTCGAGGGGCTGGATCCAATTATAGCTGGACAAGTAATTTCGAGTCACTAATTACCTTAAGTGCATGTTTTTGGACAAAACCAGAAAACTCTAGAATCAAACCAGGGATATCCATACGGAGGCAAGAATGTCAGCCACATTTCAATATAACAGTTAGCGTTTATCACTGCATTACTTCAATCTACTGTTTGTGTAAAATCCCCTCTAATGGTCAAATTAGAAATAGCAGTTCGTTTTATTACAGAAAGGAAATGTTGTGTATATAACTTATGAAGGAGAAGAAGGAGATACAACTCATATTGTATGAGTTATCAAGCCTTTGCGAGGCCTGTTGAAGACGCCTCTGTTCACACCTTTACAGCAGATGCTCTGTGAGGCTCCGCCTGCACATACAATCCAGTGGCATCACAGTCATAACTCAGTTCAATAACCCGTTCTCTTCACCGAGCCCAGCTGAATCGCGGGGCAACCAAGTGTTGTACATCGTTCCTCTCCTTCAGGGAACAGAAGTTATATCCATAACACTTGGTTCCCTTTCCGTCGATTCACTTGGTAGAACACATATTGTATGGGACATGTATTCGCGCCCCGAAGAGTAGTTCCCAAACCAGAGTCTAACCTGCACCCTCTAGTGCATTGTAGAGAACACAGAGAGGACAGACTGAGCCACTGATGGAGCCGTCACATCCAGCCGATAAAACACCACAACGTGTGTGGAGATGTGCAGTTCGCTGCAGCACAAGCCTCACTCATCGACACCTCTTTTGGAAATTCCGAATTAGCGTTCCGTGGGCGGTCAGCGAGCTACAGCAGTCGCGGTGGGGAACTCTCTCTGGCTCTGGATTATATGTGCAGGCGGAGCCTCACATATGTCATCAAAGATCATCTGCTGTAAAGGCGTGAATAGATCGTTTGCACTGACGTCACGAATTTCCCATGATCCTCTCTGATTCGCGAGTGTCCGCCATCTTTTATGACAGCTTTTATTTACCACACACCGGTAACTGTTGAGGAAGGCGCAAAATGTTTTGTTTCATATTGTGTTGGTGCTTTTTTGAGGGGATTTTCAACACAGAATGATCTAATACATAGACTTACAGTAGTAGACTTCTACTAGATTGTAGACATACTATTATAGATCATTTACCATACAGTGTAGACTGGAGGCTCTCAACACATATAGTTTGGATCTACTCGCATATGTCTACACTGTCGGCTCGTTGGAGCAGACATTGACACACGGGACAGATTGACGGCAGAGTTCATTGAATAAAAGTCCCTCATTAGTCCTCTGACAGGACATTTCTTCACCAAATGGAACCGTCTTCAGCAGCCACACAGCGCACAGGAGGAGGTGATGGAGGCCGGGGGTGTAGCTCAGGAAGTTACTGTTGTATTGACTATCGGAGTAAACCAGAGTACCGGAGAGAACCTGAAAACTCCACACAGAAAGGCTCCTGCCGGGATTTGCACAAGGACCCTTATTTATTTTTTTAACTGGGACCTTCTGGCTGTGAGGAGAGAAGCTGTGGACTAATTTACATCGTGTCTACATCGTCCTCACATTTTAACAAATCGCTGTAGCGGTCAACCCCACCGCACTCCTCGATCTTTACCTCGCTTTATCTGGAATATTCAATCCCTGATAAATTTGGGAAAAATCACATGAATCCGATACGAAGATATGTTCTAATGCAGCTGTATACATAAAAGATGGCGGACCCAAGTGAATCAAAGAGGATCATGGGAAATCTGACGTCAGTTGCAAATGATCTATAGAGGTGTCTTCAGCAGGCCTCGCCAGGACCTGATCCCCCATACCATATATGTTGTACCGAGTGAATCGACTGAAAGGGAACTGCAGATAATATGTTTGTGTAATTTCTATACGGTCCCTGTTTTTATATCAAAGTTTTCAAGTGAAAAAGCAAAACTTCTTTGCGTTTTGGGGATTTGTGCTTGGAACCACTGAAAATGGAACCAGCCAGAGTCGACCCTCTCATTGGTTTCTGGCCTGCAAGGCCTTATGTTTGACACCCCTTGTTGACAGCATTATTTACTTCCTACATACCTGAAAACCCCTTTCAGATAATAACCCCTTGACGACCATCTGTGTCCTGTTGTCGTGTTGTTTCTTATTTCTTGTCTTACTTTGTACCTGTGTGACCTGTGCGACTGGCAGATTCAGTACAAGGACTGTGTGGGTCGAGGCACTGCCATACAAGATCCTCCCGAGGTGAAGCGGGTCCGACAAACCCAGAAGAATATCAGCCTGGTAGAGGAAAACAGTGACCCTTATCTTACCCCCATAGAATCTCTCCCCAAAGCCTGACACTCTTCTCATCAGAACAAAGTTCTCTTTTCCTGTTTTTAGTGCTCGTTCCCACTCCTTCATCCTAACCGTGCTTCATTTATCATTCCTTTCTACCAGACGTTGACGACATTCAACTTTTTTTTCCTTTTAATTTGTCTAAATTTCCCTGGAGATTTTGATTTCCTAAACTGAAGACTATTTAACTTTCACTTGTCGTACCACCATATTTGACTTTTATTGTTTTACTGTCTCATTCAAAGCTACAATACAAAGAAGGAGTCGGACAAGGTACATCAGTGGCAGAGACGCCAGAGATGGAGAGAGTTAAACGCAATCAGCAAAATATTAGCACGGTACTCCACTGCTGTGGTCTCGTATATCCCCCACCCTTCATTCATTTTCCATTCACCCTGTCTTTTTACTTTATCTCCCGTAAATGTCATAACAACTCTCTTGGGCTGTTCAGCTCAGTGGTTCCCAACTGTTTTTTTTAGTTGGAAAAAGCTGAAATCCCCTCAGATTTCAATATATGGTTGACAATGAAGCTAAACAAGTACTCTTTTGAAGATACAAAAGTATTTTCCCAGCTAGATTCTAGAAAGTGTCTTGGCGGGTTTTCTTTGATGAATTTAGTTTTGACAATGTGTGAACAGGCAGACCCTCCCATTCCCTCTCTATGATATCTGTCTTGAGGTTGGGAACCACTGGTTCGGGTATTTAAGCTCTTATTCCTGTCGCATCAAACCCATCACACGCACCAGTTGAAATAACCTGCTTCTTCATTTCCCAGGGGAAAAAAGTGTGTTTTTAATTCTGCTGTGAGTTCTGTTGCTGTGCCGTTTTCTTCCTTTCAAACTGTGATTGTTTATCGAACTGCCCTTCACTTCTTCTTTTTCTCCCACTCTTTTCTGCATGAAACCTGCTTTTTTTCGAGGGTAGATAAAGTACAAGGACTCTTTGGGCCGAGCAACAGCTATCCCGGATCTCCCTGAGGTGCAGCGGGTCAAACAAACCCAGAAGCACATCAGCTCGGTAGTGGAACCCAACCCAACTGCAGTGTGGTCCTAACCGATGAGAGTGGACCTGCCCACCGATAACGCCCAGCAATAAGCTCCTTCGCTTTCCTCCCCTCCATCGCGCTACCATCTGACATCCTCATGCTCATCTGATCCGCCTTTGTTTAAGACGCAGGCTGCCGTTTAACCTCCATTGCCATCCATGAGCCATCTTTAATCCTCCATCATCTTCCTTTTTGACCTGTGAATTATTTTCTAACCTGTAGTCAGACATTCCTCCCATAAGCCTGTCGTTGACTTCATTTCCACTTTGCAGCAAGTGACCATTTAAAGCTTCTGCCAAAACGGTTTTTTGTTTTTTTTCTTGGGACCCATTTCTCAGACTCTGCTTAAACACTCCAAAATACTAAACGTCAACTAAGTGAAAGTCAATAATCCTCAAGCACTCTTTTTCTCCTGGATCTCATACGAGGTTCAGGAGTCTGGGTCTCTGAAAGCAGTCCTATAGGAGTGTGTGTGTGTGTGTGTGTGTGTGTGTGTGTGTGTGTGTGTGTGTGTGTGTGTGTGTGTGTGTGTGTGTGTGTGTGTGTGTGTTTCCAGTGTCTGACCGGCCCCTGGGGGGTGCTGTTCTTCTGTCCTGTAGGTGTTGTATAAAGATGGTTCAGCCAAGGGAACTCCTGTGGTGTTCACTCCAGAGATGGAGCGTGTCAAAAGGAACCAAGAAAACATTAGCTCGGTACCTCCAGAGCCGCTACGAGAACTTCTGAAGACATGCACCCCTTCTTCCTCCCTCTTTTTGGTTAACCCTTTCTGTCTAACTGACTTGCCCCCCTCTTGGCTCTAGTTAATCGTATTAATTTTCCTGACTGCGCTCCCTCTTTTGAAATGTGTTTTAATTCCACCAGCCGTGATGTACCTGTGCATATCATCACAGCTAACCCCCTCATTGTTCAAACTACTCCTCTTCACCGTGTTCCCCTTGTTGTTCTCCCTGTAAAGGTTGGACTTGGTTTATTTCTTCAGTCTCCCTTCTAATTCATCCGTCCGAAGTCCCAGTAATGTCCCGGCTCACTGTGTGTGTCCTTGTAGCTTCAAGTGTCTTTGCCACAACTCTTGTGCTGTGGATGCTAACGGCTATGAGTGACGGCTTCAGGCTACAACATCACGGTCGCTTGTAGTGCTAAATGATCCTGTTACCCTCCAGGTGCTGTACTCCGACAGTTTCCGGAAGCAAGTTCAGGGCAAGGCCGCCTTCGTCCTGGACACACCCGAGATGAGGCGCGTCCGGGAGACCCAGCGTATCATTTCAGGAGTAAGAGCTTCACACTCACATTTAGGTCCGGCTTGCCAGTTTTGTGCAGTGACGGTTTAAACTGTCAGCGGTGGGTTTGTCTTCTCCAGGTCAGGTACCACGAGGACTTCGAGAAGCACAAGGGCAGCTTCACTCCCACCACATCAGATCCCATCACCGAGCGCGTGAAGAAGAACACACAGGACTTCAGCGACATCAGCTACCGCGGCATCCAGCGGCGTGTGGTGGAGATGGAGAGGAGACGAGCCATTGAGCATGACCAGGAGACCATCACCGGTACAAGAAGAGAAAGAATGAATAGATAAAAATACTGAAAACTGGAAATTCAGAAGAAATGGGACGTTTTATCACTTTTACTGTAAAACTGTTGCGCCTGTCGATCTTCAGCTCCGTTCACACGTTTCAAGTGAAAAGATTCACAGTTATGGGCAACAATTTGAAAACAATGTCCGTTTACCCGGAAACGGCAGAAATGCTACAAACGATGTAGTTTTCATGTTGGGACACTAGTGGGTGCTGTTTTTTTGGAGTGAAACCACACTCACATGCGCAGAGAACAATTATCTGCTTGAGCATGTGCAGAAGGACTATTTACTCCAGCCGTGGTGCGTATGACCAGTTACAGCATTTCCATCGTCTATATGGAGACGAAGCCCGAGTGTTTTCAAAAAGTAGCATTTTCCCCCGTTTACACGGCGACGGAGTCAGAGCATTTTTTAAATGTTACATTTTCAATGGGTCCGAGCACCGTTGTGATGTAAGCAGACCCTGAAAACACTTAAAAACATTGTTGTGTAAACAAAGTTCACAGGTGAAAATAGCAGGAAGATTATTTCGACCAATTTGTATCCTGATTATATTTGAATAGTCTGTTAATTGCTGTGTGAATAAATGCAGTTTAAGATAGAAAAAAAGCACATTGATCTTGCTTGAAGAGTTGCTCCTCCCTGCTTTGAGTACAGCAGTAGAACCTAATCGGACCTGATGGGAACAGATGTGATGACTTTCTTCCGTAATCATGACCTGATCCAGTACTTTCCTGTGCGTCCTCAGATCTGCGTGTGTGGCGCACGAATCCAGGCTCGGTGTTCGACTACGACCCGGCGGAGGACAACATCCAGTCCAGGAGTCTGCACATGATGTCAGGTGAGAGTAAATCTCACGACCCGACACGAGCGTCACATGTGAAGCCGCCACATCCCTGAACATGTACTCTCTGTTTCAGTCCAAGCGCAGCGTCGCAGCAAGGAGCACTCCCGCTCCACCAGCGCTCTGAGCGGCCTGGCTGACGAGAAGTCCGAGGTCTCCCAGGACCAGGACCACCACATGTCCCTCTACAGCAACGGCTTCATGACTTCCTCTATGGGTAGAGAGCCAGCACACTGAGCCTCTGTCAGCATGGCGTGATGGATCTGAACCACAGTGATCTTCTGTGTGTGGTTTCATTGAATCTGCAGGTTACCAGCACGCCAAGACTGTGGAAGTGCAGCAGAGATCTTCATCAGTGGCCACCCAGCAGACCACCGTGTCCTCCGTCCCCTCTCACCCCTCCACCACCGGGGTAACAAACTAACATCGTCACGACCTGCATTACCCAGCATGACTCAGTTTTATAAATCATGATAATAAATCATCATAACATAGAGGTAAAGCTGCTAAATAGTATATAATCAGGGTTGTTTGAAGCACACTTGCAGCGAAGTAACAATATCAACATTCACATCATGAACAGATCCATCATCTCAATGTTTTTCTGTCTCATAGGTCTCAGTCTAGTTTTATCATCCCTCCTCATTTGTTTTGTTTTTATCTTATTTGTTAATTCATTCTTAACTGTGATCCATGATTAGAACATATTCCTGCATTGTTCTTGTCTGCTTTATCATTTCATACTAGTCTACTTGCTGCATGAATGTGTGTGTGAATGTCATGAACCATCTAAAGCGCTTTGGGGCTGCTGTCAGCAAAAAGGTGCTATATAAGTGAGTCCATTTACCATTTACCATTACTTGGAATTTGAACTCACATTTTAAATCACTTTTATCCTTTTTCCATCTTTGTAGTACAGGATTTTATGTATGACAGGTGCAATATATTATTATTATTATTATTATTATTATTATTATTATTATTATTATTATTATTATTATTATTATTATTATATGTTAACATGTAGACTTTTGGTACAGCTTGAGACGGGATGGCAGCATAGAGAAACGCTCCCTGACTGTAAGAAACAACTGACGCCCAAAAAACCTCAAATATTCCCTAAGACACGGATACCTTATTGCAGATTTTCCAGACAAACAAAAATGCCAAAAACTGGGAAGAAAACAGCTCCTGAGTTAAAACTAGACACCAAAGAAAAAGATTGTCAACAAGCCATCAGCAACGTGGAGGAGGACGCCATGTCGGACCCGGAGCCACATTCTTACGTTAGCCTGGGTGTGATCCTGAAAGAGCTCCGGGAATTTAGAAAAAACCCACTTATTATTATTATTATTATTATTATTATTATTATTATTGTTATTATTATTATTATTGTTGTTGTTGTTATTATTGTTATTATTATTATAGTTATTATTATTATTATTATTATCATTATTATTATTATTATTGTTGTTGTTATTATTATTGTTATTATTATGGTTATTGTTATTATTATTATTATTATCATTATTATTATTATTATTATTATTATTATTATTCGGGGCTCAAAATAATATTCAAGATTCCATAAGGCACTTCAGGAGGTTAAAACAACAAGCACGATTTATATAAAGCAAAACTGGGAGTTCCATGAAAGATTGTGAAAAGTGCAGTGACTATCAGTGGAGTATCCTCCACCTCCATCATGTCCAACCTCATGGAGGGCATTTAGCAGGAAACGTCTTCATCACTCCTGTTCAACGTTCTCACCACACTGCCTCTTGTGGTTGTTGGTGGAAGTGTTGAGCTTGTCTGAAAGTAATTGCTTTCTGGAACATGATCCATAAAGAAATAGTTGCTGTATTTGGAAGAAATATAGAATTTAGTTGGAAGGAAGTCTTGTTTGGTTTGCTCCACTCCTCATCCACACATACAAATGACGAGTGCTTATATTGAAAGCTGAGTGTGGCGGCTCCAGAGGCAATAAGAGGAGAATGGCTGAAAGCAGACGGCCCATCTGTTAGTGAAGGAAACATATCACCTCCACAGCTCGGTCATCAAGAGAATCTCTTTCTCTATCACGCTTCAAAAAGTACAATTCTCCCCAAAATAACATTCTTCATTTAATGGTGTTGGTGTTGTTGTTGTTGTTGTTGTTGTTGTTGTTGTTGTTGTTGTTGTTGTTGTTGTTGTTGTTGTTGTTGTTGTTGTTGTTGTCGTTGTCACACTTCCCACTTTGATTGCTCATCTTTTGTAATTGCTTAATGTGTTAAGTATGCATTGTGCAACCCTTGTTTTCTTTTTCAGATCGTATAAACAGCCCATGTTCTGCTGTGTTACATTTGCTTTATTCATTTTAGTTTTTTCAAAGATAAATTCAAATATCTGTAGTTTAAGATGAAATGTTGTGTTTGTTGTTAGGTGGTTCCAAATAATAAAGATTGCTTTGATGTTATTATTAAATAATCAGTGATTGTTGTTGTTTTCAACATTCATGTTATAGAATAATCATAATTTTAGACATTAGTATTGTTAATATGATTTAATATTACTTATAGTTGATTATGATTAATGTTGTTCTAAGTCCAGTGTTAGTGGAACTCAAAGTATTCTCTAACTGTCTCTCTCTCTCTCTCCTCTTCCTCCTCTCTAACTGTCTCTCTCTCTCTCTCCTCTTCCTCCTCTCTATCTGTCTCTCTTTCTCTCTCCTCTTCCTCCTCTCTAACTGTCTCTCTCTCTCCTCTTCCTCCTCTCTAACTGTCTCTCTCTCTCTCCTCTTCCTCCTCTCTATCTGTCTCTCTCTCTCTCTCCTCTTCCTCCTCTCTAACTGTCTCTCTCTCTCCTCTTCCTCCTCTCTGTATTGCTCTTTCCTCTCTATCTCTCTCTCTCTCTCCTCTTCCTCCTCTCTAACTGTCTCTCTCTCTCCTCTTCCTCCTCTCTGTATTGCTCTTTCCTCTCTATCTGTCTCTCTCTCTCCTCTTCCTCCTCTCTATCTGTCTCTCTCTCTCTCTCTCCTCTTCCTCCTCTCTAACTGTCTCTCTCTCTCTCTCTCCTCTTCCTCCTCTCTATCTGTCTCTCTCTCTCTCTCCTCTTCCTCCTCTCTAACTGTCTCTCTCTCTCCTCTTCCTCCTCTCTGTATTGCTCTTTCCTCTCTATCTGTCTCTCTCTCTCCTCTTCCTCCTCTCTATCTGTCTCTCTCTCTCCTCTTCCTCCTCTCTAACTGTCTCTCTCTCTCTCTCTCCTCTTCATCCTCTCTATCTGTCTCTCTCTCTCTCTCCTCTTCCTCCTCTCTAACTGTCTCTCTCTCTCCTCTTCCTCCTCTCTGTATTGCTCTTTCCTCTCTATCTGTCTCTCTCTCTCCTCTTCCTCTTCTCTATCTGTCTCTCTCTCTCCTCTTCCTCCTCTCTGTATTGCTCTTTCCTCTCTATCTGTCTATCTCTCTCCTCTTCCTCCTCTCTATCTGTCTCTCTCTCTCCTCTTCCTCCTCTCTATCTGTCTCTCTCTCTCCTCTTCCTCCTCTCTATCTGTCTCTCTCTCTCCTCTTCCTCCTCTCTGTATTGCTCTTTCCTCTCTATCTGTCTCTCTCTCCTCTTCCTCCTCTCTATCTGTCTCTCTCTCTCTCCTCTTCCTCCTCTCTATCTGTCTCTCTCTCTCCTCTTCCTCCTCTCTGTATTGCTCTTTCCTCTCTATCTGTCTATCTCTCTCCTCTTCCTCCTCTCTATCTGTCTCTCTCTCTCTCCTCTTCCTTCTCTCTATCTGTCTCTCTCTCTCTCCTCTTCCTCCTCTCTGTATTGCTCTTTCCTCTCTATCTGTCTCTCTCTCTCCTCTTCCTCCTCTCTGTATTGCTCTTTCCTCTCTAACTGTCTCTCTCTCTCTCCTCTTCCTCCTCTCTATCTGTCTCTCTCTCTCTCCTCTTCCTCCTCTCTGTATTGCTCTTTCCTCTCTATCTGTCTATCTCTCTCCTCTTCCTCCCCTCTATCTGTCTCTCTCTCTCTCCTCTTCCTCCTCTATATCTGTCTCTCTCTCTCTCCTCTTCCTTCTCTCTATCTGTCTCTCTCTCTCTCCTCTTCCTCCTCTCTGTATTGCTCTTTCCTCTATCTGTCTCTCTCTCTCCTCTTCCTCCTCTCTATCTGTCTCTCTCTCTCCTCTTCCTCCTCTCTGTATTGCTCTTTCCTCTCTAACTGTCTCTCTCTCTCTCCTCTTCCTCCTCTCTATCTGTCTCTCTCTCTCATCTTCCTCCTCTCTATCTGTCTCTCTCTCTCTCCTCTTCCTCCTCTCTGTATTGCTCTTTCCTCTCTATCTGTCTCTCTCTCTCCTCTTCCTCCTCTCTATCTGTCTCTCTCTCTCCTCTTCCTCCTCTCTGTATTGCTCTTTCCTCTCTATCTGTCTCTCTCTCTCATCTTCCTCCTCTCTATCTGTCTCTCTCTCTCTCCTCTTCCTCCTCTCTGTATTGCTCTTTCCTCTCTATCTGTCTCTCTCTCTCCTCTTCCTCCTCTCTATCTGTCTCTCTCTCTCCTCTTCCTCCTCTCTGTATTGCTCTTTCCTCTCTATCTGTCTCTCTCTCTCCTCTTCCTCCTCTCTGTATTGCTCTTTCCTCTCTAACTGTCTCTCTCTCTCCTCTTCCTCCTCTCTAACTGTCTCTCTCTCTCTCCTCTTCCTCCTCTCTGTATTGCTCTTTCCTCTCTAACTGTCTCTCTATCGTCCCCCGGCTAGCTCTGTTGGTAGAGCATGAGACTCACAATCTCAGGGGTAGAGGGTTCGTGTCCCACGCCGGGCGTCACCTTCCCGTGGGCTCTCCACCTGCAGGAAGGTTCTTAATCGGTGCATTGTGATCTGGGTGACGGTGCTCAGACTGTCACCCCCGTGACCCGGAAACGGATAAGCGGAAGAAAATGAATGAATGAATGAATGTCTTTCTCTCTCCTCTTCCTCCTCTCTGTCTCTCTCTCTCCTCTCCCTCAGAAAACAGTACGTGCCATGTACGACTACGCGGCAGCAGACAGCGACGAGGTGTCCTTCAAGGACGGAGACGTGATAGTGAACGTTCAGTCCATCGACGAGGGCTGGATGTACGGCACCGTGCAGCGCACAGGAAAAACCGGCATGCTGCCCGCCAACTACGTGGAGGCGATCTGAAGACAGAGCCCGTCCCCCATCCTCCCAGAGGGGACGCGACACATCCACAGGACCGGCCTGTGTCCCCCGCCAGCGTGGCTTCCTGCAATCTGTAGCGTAACGTTTTCTGTAGCTCGTCACTGTCTCTGAACTGTTTGTAATTGTCCTGGGTAAGTCTGACTCCCATCACGCTGCTGCTGCTGCCGGGTCTCCTCTGGATGTGACACAAGCTTTCATGACCTGACATATATAAATATTATATACATAACATGCCTGTAAGCGACGACACATACTATTTAGAATTGTCCAGGACACAGTCTTGGAAAAACAACTTGGCCCATTTTTTTTCTTTTGTACATTTCAAATTTAATACACATTATTTAACTTGATTGTTCCTCTTCTACAAAGTCTTTCTGCCTTGAATGGAGATCCATGAAAACACTGAAACGTAAAAGGAGTGAGTCACCATCTCCCCTCCACCATCGAGCCGCTCCTGACCAGTCGTCGGAGATTCGGCTCGGCCCTCCCAACCTTGAATGGAAGGCCATCCAATAGTAGAAAGTGTGTGTTTGTTTCCCGGCTGAGGCTCGTCCTCCACCTTTAATCAGTAGCTAATAAAGCTCACCAGGTTCCTGCAGCTCTCTGCCTCACTCTCTTCTTTTCAAACTCCCTTCCCCCTTTAGACGACAACTTTTTAAATGACAACAAAAAAGTTTCTGTCTCATTTTGGGTCTCTGTTCACATGACGACAGTGTTTGGAGCCGCTGGAAACACAACTTTTGAAAACATGGAAACTAGTGGAAATGCAACTTTTGGAGAAAAGTCCCGTTTCCGTGGAAACGGAGCAAAACACAACTTTTCTAAAAAGCTGCTGCTGCTCATGTGCACTACGGCCGTAGTAAACTGTTGTTCTGCACATGCTCAGTAGATGGACAGTAAGAACAAAGTTTCCTCCTTGAAATCATGACTCCCAGTCCATATTTTCCTGGACTTGGTGCTTTTATTTTGACAGTCACCGTAATAACAATCCAACTTAGTGGTTTTATTTTGACAGTCACCATAATAACAATCTGACTTGGTGGTCTGTTCACTGGAATAGTGTACTCACTATTGTTAATGTTTATAATGTATTATTTTGTGGTTTCATTACAAAAACAAACTCGGGGTTCGCACATTTATTAAAAACTTTTTTTGTTTGTTTAAAGTTTCAGAAACGTTATGGCAATGCAGATGCCATAATAGATAACTAGGTGATATACGTAATTATTAAAAAAAATTCAAATGTAATTAATTACCATCAATCACAATGTTTCAGTGATTTCCACCTCTCATGTTATGGTAAATATGGTCCGCGTTCAAAAGGCGTTCAATTTTAACTTCTGTGAATGCGCGGCGGCCAACATAGAATTTAAATGTACATACCAAGAATAGATATGACACAAGCAGTTACTTTATATTGAATTTATTCTTACATTCACTGGTATCTTAGACGAGGACTGTACAGTACATGTGCCAAAAAGTACCACAGCAAATTTGGTTGTAATCGGACTCATTTTGGACGGGTACTATATTTGCCATAACATTGGGGGTGGAGGCACACTAACCGGGGAGCAGGTATCAATTAGCTATGCCGTGCCCAGGAGGTGCAACTTCAAAGACGAATGGCTTTTAAAATAGTTCTGTCGAGGTTAGTTAGGTGGATAGAGCGCCTGCAGACATCAGAGGTGAGCGTGCACAGTGAGTGATTCAGAGTGTAACATCATCAAGTGCAAAACAACATGGCGACGGCCAGTCCAAAACAAAAACTCTGTCCAACAAAGAAACAAGTGAAAAATGAAGCTCACCCACAACGCTGGAAGAGGAAACGCTAGAAGACCTGCAGGCCGACGTGGACGAGTGCTGCAATGTCCAGGACTCCGTTGTCTTCATCCTTGAAGAGGAGCCGTCAGGACCTCGCTCCACCGGCGGATAAATCCCCAAGCAAGCAGTTGGAGGGCATCCTGGACTCCATCAACACCAAACGTCCAGTTTGGATGCCCAGCTCGCCCTGGTCCAGCTGATCCACCGGGGGTTCCAGGCTCTGCAGGACTCAGCGTGCAGGATACGGTGAACCACAGGTTGGCCCAGTTGTCGGAGGAAAACAAGAGGATGAAGGAGTCGATCCTCCATCTCCAGAGTCGGAGCATGAGAGACAACCTCGTCTTGGCAGGACTGCCCGAGCGGGTGGAGGAAGATATGGGGGCATTAATGTAGCACAGCTATTTGTCAGTGCGCACTGAGAGTGTCTGTATTCCAATCTCTCTGTCCAAAGACAGAGTTGTCAATGTGTAAAAGAATTATGTGAACCTGAACAGCAAAGGCCGTTTCACAATTCGTCTGTTAATAGACAAGTTGACTCAAAATGTATGGAAAACTCATCAATATCATAATCGAGAAAAGAACGATCGTTTGCCAACAGTGACTGGTGAAAAGCCATGGAGAACTGAGCAGCAGTGGAAGAGTTAATTACACGACAGCGGCGCACAGGAGCGCACAGGTTGACATCGCACAAAAGAGGCACATCAAAAATAATGGGCAGGTGGTCTGAAAACACTGCATCACACACCTCCAAATTACACACTGAAAGACCGTATGTTAAAACAAGGTCCAATGTGTGACCATGATCCTGTGTGGGTCCAGAAACAGACTGCTCAAAGTTAAAACTTTCAATAAGATCCCAAAAGTCTTTCACCATAGGTTTCTCAGTGCAGCATACATGAATATTAAAGTCACCCACAATCAGTATGCGATCGAATTTGGGCATTATTTCAGCTAAGAAATTGGAAAAATCACTTATGAAGTCTTTGTTGCACATGTTAGCAGGTTAGCTCATAAACAAAGACTTTCATGATATGGTGTAATCCTGGTGTGAATGATGTAACACTGGAACGCACCTACAGCTAGTGATGTCATCACAGTGGATTGATATGGTGTAATCCTGGTGTGAATGATGTAACACTGGAACGCACCTGCAGCTAGTGATGTCATCACAGTGGGGGAGGGGACGGATTTTATACACATATTTTGGAAACAACTCTTCGGAATCCACAGTTTTCGGGGCAAATATTTTGATAAAATTTTCATTTGTTGAGAGGAAACTTTGTCGTCTTTCAGTCTGTGTGGGTTTGGAAGCAGTGAGACGAAAACTTCAGACACTAGGAGGCGCAGTTTGACGCAGACGCACGATTTTGCTCCATCTGACTCAATGATAAATGTGGCTTCAAATCGTGGGGGAAAAGAAATGACAGCGTTGTTCTCTCTCAAGGTCATGTTTTATGGAATTTTCCCTCCATGTGTTACATCGTCTTGTTCGGCAGGTTCTTGTCGCGGTTCTGATCTGCTCGTTTTGTCGATTAGAGTCACGGTTTAGCCACAGTCACCACTTGTTTGAGGTGTTCTTTCACGGCTGTTTTTGAGGAGACATCTTGGTTTTCCATGTATTTGAATGAGAGGAGGGTGGAGGAGGGTGGTGGAGGAGGGAGGCGGCGGGATTTGGCGTTCAGAACTTTGACGGCTAATAAAAATGAAACCGTTTGACTAATCAAAAAGTTGAACAGAATATTTGAGCAGGAGAGTCTCCTCTGTCATTTAATAGTGTTTTGAAGCCGATACGAAATTCGCCCTCAGAGGAAATAGTGTTTGCAAATTTTATTTTGAAAGTCTTCCTGTTTTTTGTGGACTTCCTGTTGGATTTAGGTCCACGGTGATTTGTAGGTCTCGATGAGATGAACAATTAAGTTTTGGTTTGATCTCGCTACGACATTCCTACGGGCCATGGTCACCGTTTTAGTGTTTTTAGGTGGCCGTTGTAGTGTATGTAGGTGGCGCTAGAGAGCACATTTTGGCACTCTGGGGGTTAATTTGTACATTTCTTAATTTTTTTGCCAGTCTTGGTCAACATTTGAGCGTGTTTAGTGGGTCAAATTTGGGCCCAATAAGGTGTCAGGAGTCAAAGAAAAATGAAGAAAAAACAATAAACATTACAAATACAATAGGGTCCTAGTCCGAGGCCGGGCCCCTGGCCGGACCCCGGGCCGGGCCCGAGGCCTGGCCTTTCAGGCTCCGTCACTAATAATCCCTATGGTTTCAGTATGCACTGTCAGTGCTCAGAGCCTATTGGTACAGTGTGTTAATGATGCCCCCTGTTGTTTGGAGGATGTTACAGCTCCAAAGAGGGAAGAGAAAGGTGGAGTGTGGGAGGAGGTGGAGTTTGTCAATGGTTTCATTACGTACAGGTCAGCAGTCCACACGGCAGCAACACCGGTTCCATGTTGGAGGAATGGCAACAAAAATAATCTACTTCACAGTGAACGGGAGACCAGAGCAGGCAGAGATCCCACTGGACTGCCCAGCCCAGGATGTCAAAGGTTTGAGCACTATATCCTTTCACTGTTTAGTGTGTGTGTGTGTGTGTGTGTGTGTGTGTGTGTGTGTGTGTGTGTGTGTGTGTGTGTGTGTGTGTGTGTGTGTGTGTGTGTGTGTGTGTGTGTGTGTGTGTGTGTGTGTGTGTGTGTGTGTAATTTCTTAACAGACGGTGTTAATAATGGGGTAAAAGATAATTTTTTGGTGGATGAATTATCACAAAGAAGAAACTGGAGCTGCTGAATGCACAGAGCAGTCGTGCAGTGGAGGGGGTCTGTGCTGTGGGGGCAGTGAGCTGCAGATGGAGGTCCAGCTGCCACTGACAGCTCTTCACTTCTTACATTGGTACCAGGTTTGTGTGACACTGGCCTTAAGATTCTCAGTATGTCTTATTTCACAGTAATGAAAACCATATTTAATGAGGAAGTGTTTGTTTCCATGCAGAAGTCTCTGTGATGTTTTGTTCGTGTGTGTGAACTGAGTGATACTGTTAATGAGCAGAAGTGTTTATGGAGTATTTTTAATGTAGGGCTTTCTCAAGTACCGTGGTCCAGAAGGGTCATCACAGTGCAGAAGTAATGGCAGCCACACGAACACATCCACACAAACAGGAATCCAAGAAGCATCACCACAAACATGAAATGAACAATGTGAAGCACGAGTTAATAGCAAATAACAGTGGCACAGAGGGCCAGCATTCACAAGAACACACAATACATCAAATGAGTTCTCTATCCTGGCATTGTACACCTGAAGCAACTTAACCATGCAAATATCTGATCAGCGATGTGGTGGTGTGAACATATCATATTGTAATAATTCTCCCAAACATATTGTAGTGTTTTCACAAAAAACATACAGTTGTTATATTTTAGGTTTTGGTTATTAGCTAGACTAGATTAGAATAAATTACTGAAAGTAATAAATCAAAATAACCCCCCCCCAGAGATCACACGGGTAATGCTGGGGAACAGGGGCTGAGACGAAGATGAACAGAGGGAGAGCAAGGACTGGTGAAACTCATAAGACACAGAGGGACGACAATAGGATGAGTGGAAACGTGAGGTCATACTCACACACAGCAGGCAGAGACCGAGCACCAACTGTTCCAACCACCAGATGACGCAATAGATACCCCATCACCACCCACAATCATTCAAGTTCACTCACAGGTGTTTATTTTTTTATCTTTTTATTATTGTTTTTTTTAGAAGACTTTTATTTAGAAGAGTGGGGTATGACATCCAACTATAGACCAAAACAGTGCTGACTAACATCCTTATACACTTATAAATTAAGATAGCTTTGTACAGGAACAGAAAAAAAGGACACTATATAATGTTTTATACACTTGCATACAAATATACATTAAACATTGTGAAATGACCTGTGTTCCAAATATACAATTAACCGTAGAAACAAATTGTAATTCAAAACAAACATCAATGGTACTATATGATCACTGAGCACAACATAAATGTGTCACGAGCCCCGTCATCTCACCCTCACTATCAAACCACACACACACACACACACACACACACACACACACACACACACACACACACACATACACACACACACACACACACACACACACACACACACACACACACACACACACACACACACACACACACTGCCTCACTATGTATGAAGAGTAGAAAGCAGTGGTTCAGGATCAAACCTAAGCTGTTCTATCTAAACTATAGCTATAATGTGATTACTCAAGAGGCATTAAAGTGGGAAATAAAGGATTACCATGTTTGAAAGAATTCCTCCCTGGGGCAGTTCCTCCCTAACAGTGTACTTTATTTTTCCCAATTTGAGGAAAGACATGATCTCCCTAAGGCATCTGGAAAAGGATGGACTTAGGGACGAGTTCCACTGTAATAGTATTGTGTGTCGAGCAATGAGAGATGTAAAAGCAATTATTTGTTTCTGCCGAGAATTTTAAGTATTTAGAATTGTTTCAGAGGGCACCCCAAAGATAGCGCCCTGAGGTGATTACTGTAGAGATGGTTTTGATGGATCCCTCCCAATAAGCATGTAACTCTGGACATAGGAAGAACATATAACGGAGGTTTTAAGGAGTGTTATTTCATCTGTTACAGATATCCTGAACAGCTGAGTATATGACCTGAGATGAACCCTGTGTAGTACTTTAAGTTGTATGAGGCTAAGCCTCACACAAGAAGGGGTGGTTTTGGAATTGGAAGCAGCTTATTACTAAATTTCCGATAAAATTCAACAGAAACTCCATCAGGGCCAGGAGCTTTATTTGTCTGCATTGCTTTTAATGCATGCTCTATGTCAGTGACTGGAAGAGTCGACTCAAGATCAAGTACAACTGAGGGGTTAAGCTTTGGCATCTCAATCTCATTCATAAACTTTAACATCTGAGAAGTGTCAGAGGGAAACTCTGATTGTAAAGAGATGAATAAAAGGATTTAAAAATATAATTGATTTGTGAAAGATCAGAACTAGATTAGCAGAGGGATCTGTACCATGTGGGATCCAACGAGTTGCTGCTCCCCGCTTTAATTAACGGGCGGGTAATGTCCCTGATTTATCACCATATTCGTAATATAAATGCCTGCTCTACGTCGCAGGGAAATGTAAGATCAAATTCGGACTGCAAATCAAGTCGCTACTTAAATAATTCAGGGGATGGATCCAGATGATATTTTTAACCTTAATTGTTAACTCGTCAAGCCTAGCTTGGTGTACTTTGTTTGCATGTGCTGAGTAAGAAATGATTTGCCCTCTAAGAAATGCCTTCAGTGACTCCCATAATAAGGAATAAGATGTAGAATCATTCTTATTTAGAGCAATAAAGTCATCAATAGTATTAAAAATAAATTTACAGAAATTACTATCAGACAGAAGGAGCTGCTTGAATCTCCATAATGGGTGGTTTCTGATATTGGAGGCAAATTTGATATCTAATGATAGAGGAGCGTGGTGCGATATAACAGTGCTTAGATATTCAGATGAAGATACACAGGGGTTTAGAGACTGGTCAATAAAAAAATAATCGATCCTGGAATAAGAATGATGGACATGGGAGAAAAAAGAAAATACTTTACTTGTAGGATTGCGAAATCTCCATGGATCAATAAAGCTATTCTGATCCATAAAATCAGAAAAAGCTTTTGCCATTTTGGAGTGATTGTTATCACGCAGACTGGAGCGATCTAAAGCCGGATTGACAACACAATTCAAATCTCCCCCAAATATTAGTATATGAGTGTTTAAAAACAGAAGTTTACTCAGTAATGTGTTGGCAAAATCTATGTCATCAAAGTTTGGGGGATATATGTTGACCAACAACACTGGGATTGAGTACAATATCCCAACTACAATAGTATACCGACCATTTTTGTCAGCGATAACTTCAGTTGGGGAGAACTGAATATTGTTTTTAATTAGAACAGCAACACCTCTGGACTCTGGAAAACCTGACCAATCCATGGACACTGAAGCCTATAATGATCTTTGTTCTTTAAGTGTGTCTCCTGTAAGAAAATAATCTCTGCGCACAGCCTTTTTAAGTGTGCGAAAACTTTTAACTAATTCTAACTCTAATGTTCCAGGTCAAAAACCAAATTGACGAACCTGTACCAACTTTGCTTTGGTTATATAAGTGACCCACCATTTTAAAGTGTTACCAACTGATTGTACATGAAAAAAGGTAATTCAGAGTGGGGAGGCCCAAGCCTCATCCTATTAAATACAAGGAGGCACATTCACACACAAATTCCCCCACAAACTTCCCAAAAAGCCTCCACCACCCACCCACCCACCCCATCTCTATCCACCCAAAAGAAAGGTGGCCCCTTGTCCTCAGCAGCAGGGGCCGCTGAGTGTAACCCCGAGGAGGACGTTCACACACAGAAAGTGAAAACGTCCAGAGACCAAGGTCACCTAGTGGAGTCCCACAGATCGAAATTAAGGAAATGAACTTGTGCCTAGAAATATTACAAAAAATAATTTAGATTGAGAGCAACATATATCGAGCATAAAGTTAAGGTAAATAGTAACTCTGGTGAAATGGTTTTAATTCATTTAAATTGTTGTGAAAACAGGCAGCCCAATTCTAGCAGATGTTAAATAGAACTAGTTTTAGTAAGGATTTTATATATATATCTATATATATATAGATATATATCTATATCTATAGATATATATCCTTGGGGCCTCATAATTTGGTAATAAAGACAACATTTAACAATTAAAATTATAATGAAAATTAAAGTTTTAACATCAGAAATCTTCAAATCTTTAAAATGAGGCTAACACAGCTCTGAAACTTCCATATGTAGTTTTGATAAACAAACTCAATCTTATGTTGCATTTATGAAGTTTGAATTACAATTTGGCAGGATAATCATTTTCAGTTGTTTTTAGACCTGATTGTAGAGTTCAGATTCTTTTTTGACAGAGTAGTTGGACTTTTTTTAACTATTTTGGCTTTTTTTTTTTAAAGTAGTTCTATTGCTATTACACTTTCACTGCTATTGCAGTTGGCACTACATAGCAGTGAAAGTGTTTCTGTTCATTTTGTAGATTTAAAGATGGTCTTTCAGCCCTTCAGTTTTTTAATGCACTACAGCAACACCCTACCTTGATGGTCTATGTCCTGTGCCACTCTGAAAAGCAACTTACTGGCTTTGAACTGGAGCGACTCTTCAAATCTGACCTCAGTCCCTCAGGGAGCAGCAGACGACTAAAGGAAAGTCAAACCTTGGCCGACTGGGCAGGCTCCCTCTTTTCATTGGGAAGGTTTGTTAGTTTTTTTTGTTGCAACGAGTTGGAAAGCTCCATTCCCCTGGGGTATGTAAAAAACCATTTTCCTTGCAGAAGGCCAGGCTGCTGCGTCTGAGGAGGATGTTCTAATGTTTGCAACTGGGCTGACATCACTTCCCTCAGCTGGCTTGGAAGCATTGCCACAGATAGAGTTCTTGGATAACTCTCCATTCCCAATGGCAAATACATATTACCACTCCTGGAGTCATACTGTGTGTTTAAGTCACAAAAGGACTTTGGAATTAAAAATAGTCCAGGATTTGGCTGTTTCTCAGTGATATGACTAGATAATCCCTTGAGCTCCGTCTCTAAAAATGTTTGTTGTTGTTAAAGGTTCATCTAAAGGTGCTGTTGGTGTTGAGGTTTTATATAAAAAGATATGTCAGCATGTTTGTCAGTTCTCTTTGCATTTGGTTTTAGCAGCAAACTGTTTTATTTACGTATCAATGTTTTCTGTTTAACATGTATTTCAATATTCAATTCAATTAAATTCAATTCAATTTTATTTGTAAAGCGCTAAATCACATCAACAAACATCTCAAAGCCTCTTACAATGATAGAGTACAACAGGACCCAACTAAACCTTCCAAAGCAAGCAGGTGTAACAAGCAACAGTGGCCAGGAAAAACTCCCTCGCATGGAGAGAAGTTCATAAGAAGTCCCTCTTCAGGAAGAAACCGTGGGGCGGACCCTAGACTCTGGAAGGGCGACTCCTTGACCGGTTGGGGGGAGAAGTACATGGGACGAGAGGAGATTCCGTTCATTATACAAAAATACAATAAACATTTTTCATTCCATCAGTTTTTATTCAGTTATTTTAAAATGTAGCTGTGGGTGACAGATTCAAACAAATACTTGTCTTCTGTTAATGGATGTACCTATGTGGTAAGTAGTAGAGTTCATTGGGCACTCCTCCTGTACATGATGCTGTTCTTGAAGGGCAAATCCTCTGACTGTTCCACAGTCTCACACATTCATCCAAGTCTTTCTGAATAATATCTCCAAAGCAGTACTTCAACAGACACTGATGCTTGTGACTCCCATTAAAGTATCCGGCGTCTCTCAGGTCTGCAAATAGCTCCACCCAGAACGGAGAACTACAGAAATAGATCATTTTAATTTCCAAGCATATATGCATGTTTGAAGAATAAATTGAAAGGTTAAATATAAACGACTTGCTTTATGAAGGCCCACACCTCCCCTTTTTGAATATGGATCACCAGTACTCAAACCTCTGGGGATTTGTTGATAAGTCATCATGTAGCTGGATATTCCAGAGTGGTCGTCACTGATGTGGCGTGGCGTCCTCAGTGTCATGGGGGTGACACCTCGGTGTCACCCCCATGACAGGAAATAGTGAGCAATCACTGACCATTGTTTGTTGGTCCACATCCCAGTCACAGTACTTTGCATGAAAATGGATCAATGCACCCTGAAAGGGCCAAACCGAATGGCTTGAGATTATCATAACCATCCACATATAGTTCGGTCCCATGGAGTGATAGGTTCTTCTCACAAACCTTCTGTGTGCTCTCCTCTCGTGCCCTCAAGGGTTAAGCTCCCAAAGCAAATGCATCACACCATCCCTCTTCACTTTTGTTTGAGTACCTGCCACATCGTGCAGCTGTCCAGGTCCATGAAGTTCCAATCGGATGGCCCTAATTATTGCAGATGTAGTGATCCTTTCTGCGATAAAACCTGGCTTTATTCCGTTTACCTTTCAGTGACCTCAAGGTGATTTTTACATCGTGCAAACTGGACATCATGTCTACGATTACAGCGTACGAGTGGCGCTCATTATAACAATATATGCACTGCTGCAACACATCTGGTCTGCCGATCCGGTCCATGCTCCTCAAAAATTGTAGAGGCCGACCACATGAACTACAAAACCGTGTTAATGAGTCCTTATGTTGTCCAGAAAACGGGCTTTCTCTCTCGGTCCGTTAACAGTAGCAAGTCAAATTTACCCGCTCCTGTTATCACTTCCGGTTCAGCTCCAGGTCACCTCCGGGTCTGCTCCGGGTCTGCTCCGGGTCACCTATGGACTTGTGCCCCTCCCTCTCCGGGAGAGATTGTATTTGTAAATTTGTATCGCAGATTGAAAAAGGGTTTTGTTAATTTGTTTTCTGAAATATAAATGTGGTTCGGGACTAGTAAGTGTGTTATGATAATGTCATTTTGTTTTATGAAAAGTAAAAATGATTTCCAAAATGTGAATTTGTCTCACATTTTGTAAAAGTGTTTCACATGTTGAAATGTTGTTTTGCACCTCTCGGCTACCGTATTTTGCCCCCTTTTTTTGTGTCGCACATAACAAATTTCAAACTAATACTTTTCATTTGGACTTCTCGGTCACGCTGGGTCACAGTGCATATGCTGTGATGTTTTTGTCTTTCTTTTTTTCCAACAATCAGGTATTAACTAATTTCACTGTAAAGCCAGTCCACACTAATGACTATAAAGTTCCCATTAAAGATGTGTGTGTCCACAATGAAGAACATTAACATTTTGTGAACACCGGCTCTCAGCAGGTACCGTGTGTTTAGCTGCATCGAAGCTCTGGATCCTTATAAATATAAAAGGCTAAACAATATCCAGGCATTTTCTGGATGAAGTGAAAAACATTGGTGATCTTGGAGGTTCTGTAGCCGAGCCGGCGGGGGGACAGGGTGCTGCTAGTCTGGACCCACGGTGATTCGGGGACAGGGTGCTGCTGGTCTGGACCCACGGTGACTCGGGGGGACAGGGTGCTGCTGGTCTGGACCCACGGTGACTCGGGGACAGGGTGCTGCTGGTCTGGACCCACGGTGACTCGGGGACAGGGTGCTGCTAGTCTGGACCCACGGTGATTCGGGGACAGGGTGCTGCTGGTCTGGACCCACGGTGACTCGGGGGGACAGGGTGCTGCTGGTCTGGACCCACGGTGACTCGGGGACAGGGTGCTGCTGGTCTGGACCCACGGTGACTCGGGGGGACAGGGTGCTGCTGGTCTGGACCCACGCTGACCCCTCGGCAGGGTGCTACTGGTCTGGACCCACGGTGACTCGGGGGGACAGGGTGCTGCTGGTCTGGACCCACGGTGACTCGGGGACAGGGTGCTGCTGGTCTAGACCCACGGTGACTCGGGGGGACAGGGTGCTGCTGGTCTGGACCCACGGTGACTCGGGGGGACAGGGTGCTGCTGGTCTGGACCCTCGGTGACTCGGGGACAGGGTGCTGCTAGTCTGGACCCACGGTGATTCGGGGACAGGGTGCTGCTGGTCTGGACCCACGGTGACTCGGGGGGACAGGGTGCTGCTGGTCTGGACCCACGGTGACTCGGGGACAGGGTGCTGCTGGTCTGGACCCACGGTGACTCGGGGACAGGGTGCTGCTGGTCTGGACCCACGGTGACTCGGGGGGACAGGGTGCTGCTGGTCTGGACCCTCGGTGACTCGGGGACAGGGTGCTGCTGGTCTAGACCCACGGTGACTCGGGGGGACAGGGTGCTGCTGGTCTGGACCCTCGGTGACTCGGGGACAGGGTGCTGCTGGTCTGGACCCACGGTGACTCGGGGGGACACCTCCAAACTGATAGTCGAAAAATAATGGAACGTTGGTCACTTGCTGCTGTACTTGTAAGGCTATATCTGTAAAACACGGGGAAACAGTCGAGATTAGAGCAACTATGAAATAAAATGAAGATGGAATGTGACATATTAGCAATCTCAATCTGATGCGCAGTGTCTCTCTCTCTCTCTCTCTCTCTCTCTCTCTATTTCTCTCTCTCTCTCTTGCTCTCTATCGCTCTCTCTGCTCATTTGACAGAAAATCATGCTGTCCCACAGTGTCTCATGTTGAATTAACTGTTAGGTAGTATCTAGCCGTTCATGAAACAAAATGAGTATCTTTGTTGAGATGTGATTTAATTTCAGATTTTAGACTATATATATTTTTAAGCCAAAGCCGTTTGTTCAGTATCTGTTTGGCAGCGGTCTTTGACAGCTCAGATCCAGATCCAGATTTCAGATCCGTAGTTTTACTGGACCTTTGACGATGCTCAGACCCCCTTACCAACTGTTGCTAAGGTGGCTGAGACACTTCTTAATGCTGTTCACGTGCCCCAGACACGTCGTTTCACTATTTTTGTGTCTGAAATGAAAAAGAGTTGCCAGCTCTAATGCTTCCCCACGGAGTGAGCACTTCCTCGTTGGTAGTTGAACGCTATTGGCTCCTTTGTCTTTGGGGGTGGGACTTACTCAAAAGAACCACATGAATTAGCCAATCAGGACTCACTACAAATTCCCGCCTCCTCTGCAAGGTGACAGCTCCGAGCCAGACGTGATTACATTCTTATTTGAAATGTTTTAAAAAGTTAATAAAGTGATGGAACAAGAGAGTCAGAGTCAGAAGTACAGCAGCCTTCAGTGGGAACAGTTTGCAGTATAATCGCTGCACGTTCTGCCATAGTCATGATGCTGGGTGTCTTTCATCACCATGGAAACAGAGAGAGAAGCCGTTCTGAGATCACTCTGAAAGCATTCCCAGCAGTATCGTTTATATTCATTGTTTATTTGTGGCAAATGATGTTATTTTACTCTTACATTGGGCCACATACTCACTGTTACGTTCATTGTTCTGTAAATGAATGAAGCTCTTAAAAGAAGAACACCTGCAGAAAAACGGCAACCGGAAGATGTACTGTGATTGCAGCAATAAATAATCTGATTATTGTAAATGAGTTGAGTCTGTGAGTTGTTGTGAAGTAGCCACTGACAGCGGATAATCTGAACTTTTTTTCTTACTATCGTGTGTGTGGGAAAGGTGCTCGAGGCGTCATCATGGTTACCCAGGCAACACGCTCAAACACCTTAGCTGTTTGGCTAGAATTTAAAATTGGCATTGACAATTAGGGGAAATCTAACCCTCACCCTCCAATTGAAATATATTAGTTTGAAATTCTATGTGTAGAAAAAAAGGAGCAAAACGTGTCACGAAAAAGAGGGGTGAGAAGAGAGAGAGCAGCCGGAGTCCATCTAAGAATGCTGCCTGTTATGGAAACCACTAAAATGGCAGGGCTTTGACCTGTCCAAGATGGCAGACATTTGGTGGAGGTGTGGCGTGTTGGTTATCACATAATGCAGAATGTGGCTGTCAGCAGGGCGTTTTCAGAGGTCAGGTGATCGTGCCAGTTTGTAATGGCGGACCATGGCGTATGCGTATAAACAAGTTTAAACAAGGATACATGCAGGCACACACATGTGCATGTGCAAGTTTGTGGGAGTGCTTTCGTCGACTAGCTCACATGCATGTTCGTGCACAGTGCGCTGGGTTTTGCAGATGCAAGAGAAGGAGAATGTAGAATGTTGGCACAATTTACCCCGCACACAATGACGATATATAACCTAATGGCGGAGTGGCAGATGGCCGTGGAGTGTGCCTGAGAAGGGTGTGCACGAGTCCATATGTGGTTTAGTAGCAGAGAGACGGAAGAACGAGGGAGCGTGAAGCTCGGAGCACAAGGTAATGAGCATCACACACAGTTGAACTCGACAAGCGTGTACAATTGATCCTTCCACTCTGTAAGATATTTTCAGTATACTGCATGTTCACTGTGGCTGTCTAAGGACAACAGACTTGAGATAGTTAAGAGTTGTTGGAATCGACCCACTCTCACGAATGCCGTTCCTCTCCCCCAGAGAGGGAGACACTGAAGCATCGTTTCCACCGCACAAAAAGTGCAGGCACGGAACTGAGCAGTGCGGAGCGGTACGGAGCAGTACAGAGTGGTACAGAGCAGTACGGAGCAGTACAGAGTGGTACAGAGCAGTATGTTTCAGTATGGAGTGGTACGTTTCAGTACGGCAAAGCGTACGGTTAAAATGTAGGCGGGGTTGTGAGCGCCGCAGATATGTGACGTTGCAACAGTAATCTCAGCCGGGGCAGCAGATCTGGATTTTATGAATCTTCTGTTGTTGTTGTTGTTGTTTACATCCTCCGCTTTGCACTAGTTGCTTTCTTAACTTTTTTTGCAGCCACAGAGCTGCGGCGAAGTGACACCAGAGCGCACTCCTGCGGCACAAAGCCAGTCGGCTCCTGTCCCGCGATGCGAGAAGCGGCATCGGGATGTGTTCCGAGAATCCAACGGCTGCCCACCAAAGGCAGCCCAGCACCTCTCCGGCCGCCTCAACAACGCACAGCTTTCTACAGAAAGCCGTTCTTGAGCCGGACCGTAAGGCCCCTAAGTTCTTGATCCAGACCCGGTAACAGTCGAGTTACTGCTGATTTCATGAAAGCCGGTACTGCACCACGGCGGTGCTGCTCACATCTCTGAAGAACAGTGAGAGAGCTTTTGTCTGGGCATTGAAGCTAAGTTAGCCTGAAAGCTAATATGCTATGTGTTTAAACTGTGTTTTCATCAAGCTGCAACCGGTAACATGAAGAAGTTACCATCTGTTTGTGGACACAATGCTCACGCGCACCGTCGCGTCCTCGAATCTCCACTCCTTCACCTCAGACACCAGCGATCCAATTGTGCTCCAAAGCCACTCCAATGTCCGTGAGAAGGAACTGGGGAATTGTACATTTGCTCGGCAGAACTTTCCTTCTTTCTTCTCTCTTTCTACCAATGCCGACTTTGCTCGCAAACACGCGTCCACCACGCCTGTCGCCACTCGGTGATCGAGATTAAATAAGCACGCTCACACACACAGTCACAAGTAGCAACCAAACTGCTACCTTTTGCTGTGGGATACCTCCATATGGCCACCAAAGTTTTTACTGCAGGTTCCGACATCCAGTTAAAACTTATGAGTCTCAATACCGGGCCGACACCGCCACTCGGTATCGTCATATGACCTCGGAAAGCGTCTTTCCGTCACTACAGCAACTCAGCTCTGCATCTGTGAACATGTGCCACCATCTTTGGGCTCTGTGACACACCCCTCTGCGCATGCATGAGCGTCGGGTGTCCTGTTTTTCTGGTTGCGAAGCAACCGCCACGTGCCCCCCCCCATCAGAGTTGCCATCTTGGATGGGTATACTCGACTCATCCATCACCCGGTGGGCACGTTTACGGCATTGCTGTACAGCCACACACACACACACACACACACACACACACACACACACACACACACACACACACACACACACACACACACACACACACACACACACACACACACACACACACACACACACACTGTACATAGTTTCGCTGTTTAATAGTGTTAGACGACGTTTGATACTTGAATGTGTTGATTTATGAGATGATTTCTGAATTATTTCTGAATTATTACATTTTGTTAATAAACGCCTGTTATCTGAATTGAACACTTCTTGGTGATTATTGTGTATTTATTGTTGACAATTCACTGGTTTGTAACAGTCTGTGCTCGGATCTCACACCTTCCATTTTAATTAAGATTGTTATATTTTGCACAGAAATATTAACTAACTTAAATAATCGACGGTGGTGCCACTTTAATTATTAAGAAATAAATAACAAATTTATTCCAATTAATGATTTTTAATTATGAATTATAATTTTTTAATAATTTATTAACTTCAGTGATTTATTACTTTCAGTAATCCATTACTTAGAGAAAGTTAATGCTAATGACCAACAATAAATCCCAACAGATTGGTGCCCCGTGGGCTGCCCAACAGAAAGCCGCCCATGTGAGGCTGTTTTAAAACCAGTATTGTCACAACATCTGCATAACTTATCCAGAATTGTCTTTTTAGTTGTACAACCGATAACTTTGTTTCTGGGAGAACTTAGTTTTCGAAGAACACGTTACAGCACTGCTAAGCAAAGTCACTTGTGTTTGTGAAGTGGTTAGAGTCTTTTTCTTGCATCCTCTTCTTTTTGGCGAAGAGTTAAAAGTACACTAACACAGCTATTGCTCATCCAAGGTGCTAAAAACACCCTGTTAACTTGAGAGGTTACAGTTTGAGCAATTAGCATAGACTATAGGTGTGTAAGTCACAGGTTCAGCTCTCACCTGTGCATCAGCAGCATCCTATAGAGTTGTAAGCCACAGGTGTAACCATCACCTGTGCATTAACAACATTTTGGCACTTTTCAAAACACAGCTTTCGCGTGACTCCTACCATGAGTAGTCAGAGACACTGCGTGCTCGGAGCAGAGACTCCTCGGGAGCCACATGACCCAGCCCTGCAGACTGTGGTCGCTGGTCTCCTATGCCTCTCCACAGAGGAGAGAAGAAACCTCAACAGCTACAGCTCAGAGACCTGTGAAGCAAAGATCAGGCAGCTGTTATGCTATGTGAGGAACCCGGTTGGTCAGGTAGAGCTCACCATTCCGGATGTGTTAGGCCACATTGCACTGCTCTACCAGCGCAAGGCCGAGCTGCAAGCTCTTGAAACCCAGGAGCAGCTCTCCCAGCTGCAACTTTACAGTTCGCAGCTGAGGATTAACAATGCCCAGCTGAAGCTGGAGAACTCCCGCCTGAGACAGGAGGTCCAGGCCAGGGACGATCAGGCTCCGTACACGGAACCTACTGGGTCACAAACCCATACTTCTGAGAGAGAAGTTAAAACAGACACTTCATCTGATGGTCATGTTCTTCTTCCTGCTCTCAATGAAGGTGGTCCCTTCTCTCTTCTCTCCTCCCCCGTCTTCCCTGCTTGCTGCTCCTTGTCATGTACTGTCTCTTGTCAGAATCTAACAAGAGCCTCTCTTTACATCACTATCCAAACCAAAACCATGGAATTGATCAGCTGGTCTCTCAATGCAATTGACCAAATTTTTGCGACAAGACAATCGGCAAGGGAGAGCCCGCATGTCCTGATGGAACGTTGGCTGCCGTATACACGCTGGACTCCTGGGACAACTGGAGGATTGTGTGTCTGTCAATTCTTTCTATCGAGGGCGTGGAATAATAATTGGATTCATGATAACAGGGATGCTGCTGATTGGAGCTGGCAATTTCCTGATCTAGCGCAAAGCTCAGAAGACGCTGGCAGCTGTATTGGGAAGGCTGCATGGACCAATCCTTACTGAGGGACTGTGCAGGGCTTTGAACGCTCAGACTCATGCGTTAAATGAACTCAAGAGTAAGCAGGATGCCACTTTTGAACGTTTACACGGAATGGAAACCAACTTGGAGAATTACAGAGCCCGGATGGAATGCTAAAAAAATGGCCACTGTTTTGGAGCAGCATGGAGACCAGAGACTCAAGGACGAGAGAAAGTTGTTCTGACCCAAAACAAATATTATCTACATTTGGATTCCCTCAGACGTCCAGACGCCTATTGCTGGATTGTTTTTCTATTTCTCCTGGATGTGGATGTTATAACGGAGGCTCTGTCCTTCCCTGGTGTCTCCTCACACCCGCCCCACTGGGAACTTGTCTCTGACCAGAACTATCCAAGGCCGTCTCATGACAACAGACGCCGGACTGACACTGCAGAGAGAAGCAACAGGACTGCTTCACCGCCTCTGTTGCCCAACTATTCCAAACTGGAGCACAGTTTGGAATTTGCTTTTTTTCTCCTCTCCTCACCTCTCGTCGTCTCTCTTTCCCCCAACCTTAAAAGGAATTTCATTGTACTTCTTGCAATGACAATAAAGTGGTTTGATTGATTGATTGATTGATTGATTGATTGATTGATTGATTGATTGATTGGTTGATTGGTTGATTGATTGATTGATTGATTGATTGATTGATTGATTGTTATGGCTCTCAGAACAATGAGCCAAACCACACTGGGGTAAAACCAGAAAATGTCCAGTCAGATGGACAAATTACCCCAGATATGCGCATTTTTGAAATGGGCCAGTCAAGTGGACAGCCTCCTCCAGGTCTATACAGTTATGAAGTGGACCGCCCACCACAGGCAGGTACAGACCTGAAGCTGTCCCATCAGGGGGACAGACATCATCAAGCTTCCCCATAGCCATGGCAAGCTGGACTCCCAGCCCCTGATTGCATGACGAGGGCGGATGCCCCTCCCCTCCACAAACAAAGTTCACTTTGGAGGAGAAGGAGATCCAGGAAGTCCAAGAGGCTCCCAAAACCAACAGAGAGGCCCCCTTTGACCTTCTTGGGTAAGTTTGTGCACAATGGCTATGCAAAATGCATATACACCTCAGTGGTGGTAGGGGGTGTCGACACACTCGCCCTGCTTGATTCTGGGCCAGAAATCAGTCATGTGTTTAGCCACCTTCACACAGCTTGCGAAACCATGTGTGACCTAGGAAAGCCACTTCAGGTGGAAGAGTGTAGCATGAACATCAGAAGCTTCACTCAGGACGAGTCACCCATCACTAAACGTGTCTGGGTCCACGTCGCTTTCCTGGACATGTCAGTGACGCACCCCATCTACGTCACTTCTCTGAACACAGAGGAACTGCTTATTGGTCAGGACCTCCTGAACCGACTGGCTGTGCTGATTGACTGCCACCAACGGCGCCTTTGGTCCCAAGTCACCAGCCCGACTCCCTTTGGCCCAGAACCGGGCCACCCAGCTTCCAACAGCAGAGTCGCTGCCATCCAGTCCAGAAATCCTCGAACAAGTCTGGGGTCTCTTCCAAAGTCTGACCCAAGCTGATCCACCTCAAGGCTCCCTGACAGCAAGCAACCGCTGCAGACAACGAGCCAAGACCCGTTTCACGCACACCACTCTTTACTCTTTTCACTGAAAGATGTGAGTTTTTCTTTGTGCGTGAGTACTTCTTTGTATGACTACCACATTATGGGGATGCACACATGAAGGGAACCTCAGTTCCTGAGGCACCTTCGGTGCCCCGGTAGAGTAATCTGCTACCGACGCCGACCTGCTCAACATTTCAAGCCACCAGTCACTTTCAGTGGAGTCACTTCAGACCTTAACCAAGGTCCCTGATTCATGCACCTTCTCGCCTCACACAGGGCACCATTATGTTGGGATTTATGTTTGGTCATTAGCACTAAATTACTGTAAGTAATCCATTACCTACAGTAATTTCATGCTAATGACCAAACATAAATCCCAAGAGAGTTTACACAAGTATTTATTAATTAGACAGCGATGGATGCTGATCAGCGTCCAAATCGCATGCCCTGTTTACGATGGCGTAGCGTGACGGCGCATGGGCGCTGAGACTCCATTTCACCATAGCTACTGAGGGCAGACTTGAAGCTCATGCCAGTCTTTGAATCGTGTTGATAGGCCAAGTAAAACCAGATTTATGATGAAAAATAAACGTGATGTTGTCGGCCACGCTCAGTGAGCGGTTGGAGCCGTTAAAAACGTGTTTTTTTTAATTAATTCGTGCACAATCTAGAATAAAACTGATGATCAACGCATTCTAGGGATGTATCTCTATCTTTCCTTGTATAATATATATTATTAACAAAGACATTTTCACCACATGGCAGTTTACACAGGACGGGCATGCTCCCCCTGACACGTAAGGCATAAGGAAAACAAACAACAAGCTTTATAGATGCGGTCCCCCTTCTGTCCTTCCTGTGACCCACCTCCCGTGATTCACTTCTTGTGCACCCCTTTGGGCCAATCACAGTAGAGGATTATTTGCCTCACAGTTATCCTCCTCCCCTCAAGGGGGACTGCAGAGGCATTTTCTCAAAATTCTCAGGTTGAGTTCACTTGGGTCCATGTTTGTATATCAAAAGCTATTGTCTCTGCACAGCTCCGTGCGGCCAAACTACGCCATTTCAGTCACCACGCTCCTCCGTACGGACATTTTAACATGGACGTCGCCACTCCGTGTGCCTCCAAGTTTTTCTGACTAGACGGACGGAGACATGCAGGAAAAGAAGTCAGAGCTGAAGAAGAGGAGGACTGAACTTGATTTTAAAGACACAAAAAGCATAAAACTGCGCATCCACACTGAAAACACAAAGTTTGACTCATAGATGCCAATTTGCTTCAGTGTCAGACTTCAACAGAGAAAAAATTTCATTCTAAACAATAGTTGAATGCCCCGGTCCGCTCTCCGCTTGCAGGATCACCTGCTGGTGTCAAAGAGAAGAAGTCTACTTCTTCTGCTCTAATTTAATACTGAGGTGGAAGTGTGTTTACGATGCACTGCCCCCTGCAGTTTGGGAGCGGGAGCCGCATGTAGTATAAATGGCACACAAGTTCTCTCATGCTTATTCCGTACGTCTAAGTTCCACACATCACACTCTTGTGTCAAGCATAAAACAGCCTTAAGTGTGGGCTCTTCCCTTCTGCAGAGGCGAGGATCAGCTGGTTTTTCCAGCATCCTCAGCTGGTCCCAAAAAGGGTTCAAAAACCCTCAGCACAGTCTTTCACTCATCCAGCAAGCTAAACCTGTGGCCTTGGTCATCATGGATCTAAACTTTGATTTGTGCCCTCTTGTTGCAATTTCTGTGTCGCGCGGCGCGTCGTGCATGGTTCGCATCAATGGGGGCCTGGTCAGTCCTTCACCAATGAGTGCTGTGAGTTTGAATCTGATGCAGAGTTTCACATGGGAAATTTTTGGATTGGTTGCCAACATGACGGGCGCAGCCTTTGTTAGGCCTTCAAATTTCATTTATGGCCTTAACTCCCCGACAAGTTAAATACCAAGTAGGATTTTTTTTAGATTAAAAAAAATGAAGGGCTGTAGGTTTCATTCTGGAGTTGTAGGCCGAACTCTCTTTGTCCTCGGAAACATGTGGCCTGAGACCCCAACACTCTAAATGTAAAAAGAATATTGATATATAGAATCACCTCACCAACAAGAGAAATACACAAAGCAACAACAAAACATTTGAGAAAACAACCAACAGGCCTTCCGAGAAGCAGGATGAAAGATTGGCCTGAACAGATGGACCACATGATAACGACAGCAATGGAAATGAACAACGAGAACACCAGAACTCCAGGAAACAAGGAAAAGATCTTTGGAAAGTGGGTATGTGGATTGGTGAAAGTTAGAGGGTCACAAATCTAAGATGGGAAGCGAAAGTGTGTTCACAAAAGCCAACAGCTACCATGCACTTGCATCGCTGATCAATTATGTCCTTTTACATGCCCTCTTGTATAAAAAACCTGATCTCAGCCTACTTCAATGACAGATTTGCTTTGCCCTACAAACACCGAAGCAGCAACTACAAGTAGGAATCGCTATGGGGTGTGCCATTTTTCCAGTCTTGTTTGTGGCAGCTTTTGAGATAATTCTTATCAGTGAAAGACAAATCCTTGGAGGGATAAAAACATTATTCAGTCAGGGACTACCCCCTTTGAGAAGCTACATAGATGATATCATCAGCCTCCTTCAGACAGCGCCATATATCTAGATTGCTGAACAGGATTGGCAAGTTGATTGCTTGAACAAGAATGAATGCCGGTCACTCAGAAGAGGAGTCGGGGACCTCCACCACCTCCTGTCTGAACAACCCATCAAAAGCCTTTATATATATTTTGTTTTCTTTTCTTTGTTTGTTTTTTGTGTGTTTATCTTGTCTCGTCTTGTTGTTATTATTACTATTTTTTTTAATAAATAACCATTGGGACAAAAAAATGCCTGGGGAGGCAGTATCTCTGACAAACAGATGGGGCAAGCTCTCATGAAGCAGGTAATGGACGGACTCTCAAGGATTGACCAGAGTCAACTCCCTGGGTAGTACAAGGTCTGGTGCTACCAGTTCAGTTTTTGTCACAGAAGGTGGGGAACTAAGATACATGAGGCCAAGAAAAACACCAAGACCGTTTTCCCACTGACCAGGAATGGAACATGACGGTTGACCTCGATAGGTAACTTTTATTCCCCCTCAGAGATCACCATCACATCCCTCCATCCTGACGTTGTTGCTTGGTCCACCAATGCAAGGTTGACGTAGCTTCATTGAATTGACGATTCTACCTGAGGAAGGGATCGAGGCTGCCTTCGAGGGAAACCGAGCTCGCTGCAGTGCCAAATGTCTGGAGGCTGATTGGAATGCCATTATCTACCCTGTTGAAGTGGGATACCGAGGTTTTGTTGAGCTGTCAGCCATACTCCTCCTGGGGGATGCAGGGGCATCTGGGGGGAAGCTGAAGAAAACAGCGTGGATGTGGCAGAAGAGGTAGAAAATGGCAGCTTTTGGCTCCAGCTGAGGAGTAAAGACAGGTACTGAGGAAAGAGTGAATTACCCCAACACGCTGCAGAGAGCGACACGGAGACATACCTGTCACTGCCCTGCCACGGGGAGACATTCCAAGATTGAAGGGGCAAAATGTTGAGTAATGGTGGTTCCTGACTGATGAACCTGCAGCTGACCCATGGGCTCTGGAGGAGGTCCGACAGGCAGAAATACCCAGCAGGAAATTCTATCTACCTGTACATTTGCGAGCAAACACAAGGATAACATTTTTATTTATGATTAAAAAAAGAAAAAGTTGTCTTCATAAAAAACAATATATAGACACAAAGAATAAACTAAAATATGTGTTTATTGTATCTTCTCTGGGGTCAAATGTATATTGACATATTCATTTTGTTTTGCTTTGATTTATTTGTAAAAGGTTCCTTTGGGTATTGGTGGGCTTTTTCTGTGCCAAGAGCAGTTTGGACTTTAAATTTGAAATAAGGGCTTTTAGTTTAAAATAGTAGAAAAATTAGAGAAAAATGATCACAAAGACCACAAGACACACATGAAGTTACTGACGGTAGTTACTGAGGAAAGAAAGTCAGTGCATTAAAAAAGGCTCCTAAACCCAGAGCAGCCTCACTAAGAAAATGCTCTATCTGAAGTGGCACTAAGTATAAGCTTGAATAAAAAGCAAAGTTTGACACCTCATCTTAAAAGTACAGACTGTTATTTCTCTTGGCACTCTGTGAGTCAAGAGGAACAACATAGTACTTTCAGTTCTGTCTTATAGGACAGTGTTTATTCATTATTCATTAAATATATGCTAAACATCAATTTGAGAGTATTTCTTTCTTTGTAGAAGCTATCCTTAATTCACTGGCTCGCTGTTCTCTTCAGATCTCTTCCGCTCTGCAGCTGAAGCAGGACCACATGACATCCTGAAGATGTACAACCCCAAAGGAAACATCACCATCATCTCGCCGAGCTTGGATCCCAACAGCCCTGATTCCTGCTACAAGCTGGAGGTGGTGGCAGCTGACTGCAACAGTGAGCCATTAGGTATCTTTAATTTAACACTAATATGGAACCCCATGGTTTGAATTCATATCTACAGTGCTACAGCCTCACTCTCTTCTCCTGGTTCAGGTGCAGAGCTGGCTGGTGTTCTGGGATTTGATCTTTCATCCATGGAAAAAAGGTAGACAGCACAGGAGAAGGAAATATTGATGATGTCTTCTTTACTAAACCATTGTACACAGTGGGTTTTTTAACAGCTACTGAGCCTCACTATTGGTGTATGACCCTAGACTGCAGGGCCTGGAGAAAAGAATCCTCACCGAAGTTGGTGAAACTCCTGCAGTGATCTACGAGATGAAGAAGCAAGTGGATTCATTCAGGGAGAAACTAGAGGTAAAGTACCTTGGAAAAGAACCAAAAATCCTTCATTCATTTCTACTTTGCAGAATAACACCAAAGAAAAGTGAGCTATCATCACAGTGCACACATTTTCTGTCCGTCTGTCAAGTGTGAAGTGGTTTGATATATCATCAAATTTAATCTGTTTAAAAATTGTAAACCATCTGCAGTGCAGGATGAAGGTACGATCAATCACTTTCTCACATCTCATTCATTGTCTATGTGAAATGCACCGCAGTGCATGCTGGGAGCGGTGTGGCACGTTTTGAGCTGCGTTGCGTTATGTTGCCCCGGAACTGCCTGGAGCATCTAAACCACTGATGGCCAACCAGTCAGGGACCAAGAGCCACACTATACTCATGTTGGCTTACAAATATACTCCCTCTCTCACACAGACACTGAATGACACAAAGTGAAAATACATATATATTGTATGATACATCTCCATACAGAAATACGAAGATTAGCCAGCATTCCCAAGGTGTGGATAAACAGCATTAACAGGATCATTTCACCCTCAGCCACACTAATGTGCAGGAACTGTCTGCAAATTGGAAAACTGCTACTGCAGTAAAGACAGATTCTACAAACCATATATCACCATCAGACCGAGTGTTGTAGTGTGATCAAGCGAAAGCTGCAGTGATTGTGGTGATACAGTGAATAACCACCACGTTATTCGGTACAGAGCTGGCTGTTCATAGAGAACAACGTGTTTCTGCTGCTCTGAAGACAACTACTTTTGACAAAATGAGCTGGTTGCATATTACCTCCGTCACGGTGGGAAAGAGGCATCATTTGTGTGTTGACGATGTCTAGTTAAAGAATTATTGATCCCGGAACTTTACCAAGCTGCTCTCAGCAAGGTGTGTCTGGGTCTGGGTTTGATCCACCAATTACCTCCAGCTTCTTCACTACCTGCTCCATGTGATGGATCTGAAGTGCTGCTCTCCCATCATTATCTTGTTCAGGCAGGTTTTGTGTTAAACTGTGTGACAACATGGGTGAGAGGGATGTTGTGCTGAGCTATGGGTTTAGGTACAAGTAAAGAAAATCCGAACTCCAGCTTTCACAAGAGAACTATTTATAGTTGTAAGAGCCACACTCTGGATTGAACAGCCTCACATTGAGGCAAAGGCTGCGGGTTGGCCACCCTTGATCTAAACTATCTGAAGTGGAACCAAAATGGGCAAAGATTCAGCAACTGCCAACCTTATCTCTTTCCAGAAATGTTTCCAGAAATGCTTTTCACTCAACTGTTTAAAATAAAAGAAAGTTTGTGACCTGGCCACCATGTTGGTCCAGATGATCCATTATATGTTATCATGTTATTATGCTGTTGCTTGTTCCATCTGCTGCTTTGGAAGGTTTAGTTGGGTTCTGTTGTTCTCTATCATTGTAAGAGGCTTTGAGATGTCTGTTGATGTGATTTAGCGCTTTACAAATAAAATTGAATTGAATTGAATTGAATTATACAAGCCTACCTGTCTTCCCCACTGAGACAAAACTTCAGGGCCACAATTGGACACAAAAAGCCACAATTAAAGTTTTGTATGAATTTCTTGGACGTTACATGGACGTCTTGTCTGGAAGTCATATGAACATCAATGAAAAAAAAAAAGTGCTACTCCACTGGGAATCCAATCCACATTAACGTGCACAGAATAACCTCTGAAATATGTTAACACGCATCAACAAATCAATAATTGACTCTAAACATGCCTGACCATCAGAATTTGTTTGTTGTTGTTTTGTTCCTTTTTGTTTTTGTTTTGGCTTGACCTTACTTAATCCTTGATTTTTACATGTTTGTAAAAAGTTAATAAAAGACAAATAAAAAGATAATTGGGAACTGTGCCTTGCCATTGCCTTGGTGTTCGTATGAAACACAGTTTTCATCTTTCACAGTAAATAATTTTATAATCTTACAGAGTTATGCAATGTGATCACCTGTCTCAGAGCGTGGAGCATCTCAGCTGGTTGGGGTTGTTCAAAGATCTTTCAGAGGGAACCCTCAAGCCATCCCCATTCTACCACAAGAGAACTCTACATAAAACCAGGGAAGAGTGTGAACATGTACAGGAGAAGTTCCTGCAAATGAGGTGAGTTCCTACATCAAAGCTCTTGTCACAAAGCAGAAACAGACAATAACAAACAAATTGTTTATCTCAGTCATTGAACTTTTTGCAGCTCCCTGGAGGTATCAGAGGAAGTGAGACAGTACCTGAAAACACCAACCTTTGATAACTGGTAAGATTTAAATTGAATATGTGTTTCTTGATGGATTGTGAAATCAGTGTTTATCAGCTCCAAGGGTTTCTTAGTGTCCATGTTTGTATGATCACAAACATGGACTCTTGCTTCCTCAGTCAGGCAGACTGTTGGCTAACAAACACTTTAAATGCATCTGATGAGGGGAACAAGGCCCTTACCCATATTCTTCTGATCAACACTCTCATCTAAATATAAATGGATCTGCAGAGGCCTAGCTAATTCAAAGAAGGTCCTCACAAAAGACTTAATCAGCTTTGAAGTGAGCTTCGCTGGAAATACAGCATATACTCAGGCTGGTTAATATTTCATTTGTCCGTAAGCTTTGAAAGCAAACAATGGAGGCGGGTAGACAGAAGGTAATGTGCAGAAAAATTACTACAATTAAAGTGTCACAGAATAAGGGGGATTAGAAGTGTTCCTTAGAAATACAAACCTTTGAAGTTTATAATACAAAAGGCCTATTTTTTCTAGAAGGTCAACAGTTATGGTCAGGGTTTGCCTTTAAATTCGTAGGTTGTTTTTTTTCACACCAACAACCCAGATACCATGAATTCTCTATTTGTTATCAGGAGCAACTTGCTGCATGTGGAGCAGTTACACATTGAAGGTTATTACATTAGCAATACTATGATCACTGTTTATGTGTATGCTTCGAATGAACTGTCAGACTTTCAGTATCTAATAGTTCAGTCTGACTCTGATTGCAGGACAAGGTTGTTCTGCTCTCAGCCTGACATACGATGGCAGAGCATCAGACATAGAACTCAGCTACTCCGGATAACAACATACACACATACAGCTTTCATGACATACAGTGATTAAGGACTTCTGATTTCGGTTGGCAAAAGACGCCATGACAAAATTGACCAATCGCACTGAAGCCTATTGATGGGGTGTGGCTCCACCCAGAAGAAAAATGTTGAACCACCTAAGTTCTCCTGCCCAGACCTTCAGGGTCCAGCGCTGCGCATTGCATTTAGCTGTCTTTGCTAAATACTGTCAATGGTTTAACGTAACTTGCTGTCTTGAGACCCTTTTTTGAAAACCAAGTATAGGATCGAA
This sequence comes from Lipophrys pholis, assembly GCF_963383615.2. Lineage (NCBI taxonomy): Eukaryota > Metazoa > Chordata > Actinopteri > Blenniiformes > Blenniidae > Lipophrys > Lipophrys pholis. The sequence goes on from NC_137632.1 coordinate 1,313,229, forward strand.
GGACCGGGAGGAACCAGTGGGCTTAAGGCCGGGTTCCAACAACACCATTTCCTGTTTCATGGCAAACCATCAGATTTTTGACAGTGTATTTTGGCCTCTGGATATGATGAGGACCGACTGTGATCATACAAAAGTTTTAGACCGAGTGAAGCATTTGCAGAATGCAAAATTCTACAAAATTAACAATTTTCCTTCAAATATTTGACTTCCTGGTGAGTTTTTGGTTCGGCCGTAACAAAGTTTTCTGTTCATCTTGGCCTGTTACATATGTGTGCCGATTTTCATAGCTCTTGGTGAAACGGGATTCTGGGGCTCCCCTTTTCAAATTTTGCAGGGGGCGCCATTGAGCCATTGCAAATGTGTAACTCCCCCAAATTATTAAAATCTTTGCCGGGCCTGACAAGTGTTCAAAGTTTCACAAAAGGTTATGTATGATAAGGCCCTCAAAAACGCGTCCATTCAGGCTGACAAATAATAATAATGACAGCTAATAATGATAATAATAATAATAATAATGATTATTATAATTATAATAATAATCCCTACGGTTTCATTAGGGTCCTATGCACTGTCAGTGCTCGGACCCCAATGATTCCTTGCATTCCAATAGGGTTCTCGTCCCGCTCAGGGCTCGGACCCCCATGAACTCTATGGTTTCAATCAGCTGTTTGCACTTTCAGGGTTTGGACTCTAATCATTTCTTGCTTTCAGATAAGGTCTTCACACTTTTAGTGCTCAGATCCTAAATATTATGGAAGCGAATGTGGCTCAAAAATAAATTTGAAATGTATTAACAGAAATACTTTTTCAATTTCAGATTAAACTGCATTTTAATTTTCTTATACAAGGCTGCTTATTCTGTGACTTATTTAAAATTAAAAAGAAAATTTCCTATAAGTTTTAATTTTTGAAAAGATGCCCCAGCAAATAGTGACCATTTTGAAATTTGAAAATTAAAATGTATGAGCAGAAATGCTTTTATACTTTCAGATTAACTTTCAGATTACTGCATTTTTTTTTAACTTACTTTTTATTTCGATTTTTAACAAGTTTTACAAAGTTCACATTCATTAACGGACTCCACAAACATATCATCTGCAATCCGTCCAGCTATCTCTAAAACAGGTATTACTTTCTCGATCCACATGTTCTATGTTGGTGGCTCCAGTTTTCGCCATGTAATTGTGATACATTTGATCACTGCTGCAGTCAGAATTTGGAAAAGATATTTCTGAGCTCTATTATTAATACCTGTTGGTATAAGCCCAAGTATTGCCACTTTTGGATCTTTTGTAATATTTTGTTGGAATATTCCTCTTAATGCCTCAAAAGATTCTTTCCGAGAATATTTGTAATTTAGGACAGGTCCAGAATATGAGTGTGACTCCCGATGTCCGTGTCTGGGTACTGTGGGTAGGGTACTGGGTACTCATTTCCATCACTTCAGGGTCCTGTTCCAGAAAGAGAGTTAACTGAAACTCTGAGTCAGTCACCATGGCAACAGATTCTCTGAACATAACCTGCTCGCTGGCAGGTTCACTATAAGAAATCTTGAGTTTCTACCAGGCTCCTCCCACCTGAAGCTCCCAGACATTACTTGAGATTTTTTATGTCATGAGAGAGTATCTATGGGGAAATTGTCCTGTGCCTCACATCAGAGAGCATTTTATGCACAGCATTACATTTTTTTTGCAAAATGGTAGTTTTCTTTATAATAGCTGTAAAGCAACAGTGTGATTAGAAAAGTGTCCTGCACTGAAACAACAGTTTTTATTTTATGTTATTTTTATATATATTTAAATGAATTCACTCTACTATAAATGTGTAAACATTGTGTTAATCTTCTCAGTAGACTATTAAAAGAGGACAAGTTCTAAAACTTTGTTCGGGGTTCAATTTACTACTTGAGGCACCGACTGAATTATTTTTGATTATTATTATTTTCAATTCAATTCAATTCAATTTTATTTGTAAAGCACTAACTCACATCAACAAACATCTCAGAGCCTCTTACAATGATAGAGAACAACAGAACCCAACTAAACCTTCCAGAACCTCTTACAATGATAGAGAACAACAGAACCCAACTAAACCTTCCAGAGCAGCAGATGGAACAAGCAACAGTGGGAACCAGGAAAAACTCCCTCTCAGGAAGAACAGTTCATAAGAAGTCCCTCTTCAGGAAGAAAGGGGGCGGAGCCTAGACTCTGGAAGGGGGGGGGGGGGGGGGGGGCATCCGCCTTGACCGGTTGGGGGGAGAAGTACATGGGATAGGACAGGGAGAGAGAGGAATAGAAGAGGGAGAGAGAGAGGAATAGAAGAGGGAGAGAGAGAGGAAAAGAAGAGGGAGAGAGAGAGGAATAGAAGAGGGAGAGAGAGAGTGGCAGACAGGCCAGATAAGTACAAATACTAAGAAAAGTCTATGATGAGCGTTGGTCTGATGATGAACCAATCTCAGTCTGGAGTTTAAGGGCCGTGCCGTTGCGGTGGGGTCCCGGTGCTGTGGGGGGGTCCCGGTGCTGTGGGGGGGTCCCGGTGCTGTGGGGGGGTCCCGGTGCTGTGGGGGGGTCGGGTAGTAGGACCGTCGTAACTCCACTCTGTGAGTCTTGGGTCTGATCCCCTGGATCCTGCTCCCCTCCTGTCAGTATCTGGTGGCTCCAGTAATGTTGTTACACAGAGTGAAAGAAAGAAAGACAAGAAACAGAAGCTCCAAATGTAGAGTTCCTCCCTTTAACAGGAGAGAGGAAATCCCCTCAGCAGTCGAGGCCTAGAGCAGCTCAACTTAGTGCTCCTATTTTATTCCTAATGAGAAGCTCTATCAAAGAGAAAGCTTTTTAGTCTCCTCTTAAATAAACTAATGGTGTGGGCCCTTCGGACCGAGGCTGCTAGTTGATTCCAGAGTAAAGGAGCCATATGGCTGAAACTCCTGCCTCCTCTTTTACTTTGAAGGACTTTAGGGATTACCAACAGTCCTGCATCCTCAGAGCCAAGGGCTCGTGGAGGGTGAGACACTTCTAGAAGTTTCTCCATATAGGACGGAGCCTGGTGATGAAGAGTTTTAGATGTGATCAGAAGGATGTTGAATTCTATTCTAGATTTGATGTGAAGCCAGTGTAAGGATGCTAAGACTGGGGAGATGTGCTCTCTTCTTCCAGTTCTGGTTAGTAAACCTGCAGCAGCGTTCTGCTCTAGCTGGAAGATCCTAACAGAGGAGTTTGGACATCCTGACATTAGGGAGTTACAATAATCTAATTTTGAAGTCACAAAGGCAGGAAGCATTTGTTCTGCATCTTTGAAGGACAAGAAGTTTCTAATTTTTGCAATATTCCTTAGATGGAAGAAGGCTGTCCTGGAGACATGTTTAACATGGGACATAAAGGACAGATCCTGATCAGAAATAACACCCAGGTTCCTAATATCACTGTTAGAGGTTAAGGTAATATTATCTAAGGTAATCAGACTATCTGAAAAGTAATCCCTGAGCTTTTTAGGACCTAGGATTAGAACCTCAGTCTTGGATGTGTTGAGCATTAAGAAGTTGATAGACATCCAGGACTTAACGTCTCTGAGGCAGGACTCTAGTTTAACAAGTTGGTCGGCCTGATTGGCTTTAACTGATAAATAGAGCTGAGTATCATCTGCATAACAATGAAAGTTAATGTTGTGTTTCCTAATAATATTTCCGAGTGGTAACATCTAGAGATTAAACAATATGGGTCCGAGGACGGAGCCTTGTGGTACTCCACACAGGACCCGTTCATGCATTGAAGATTTGTTATTTACATGAACAAATTGAAAGCGGTCAGATAAATATGATTTAAACCAGTTTAAGGCTAAGTTTTTAATGCCGACGGCATCTTCTAATCTCCTTAAGAGTATATTATGATGGACAGTATCAAATGCGGCACTAAGGTCCAGAAGAACTAAAACAGATAGAAGAGCTCTATCTGAGGCCATTAGAAGGTCATTAGTAACTTTTAGCAGTGCAGTCTCTGTACTGTGGTTCATTCTGAAGCTGGACTGAAGGTCCTCTAACAGATTATTCTCCTGCAGATAATTATTGAGTTGTTTAGCCACTTCTTGCTCCAGAACCTTTGACAGGAAAGGAAGGTTGGAGATGGGCCTGTAGTTTGAGAGAAGGCTTGTGTCTAAGTTTGGCTTCTTAATGAGAGGTTTAATAACTGCTAGTTTAAAGGATTGTGGCACAGAGCCTATTGTTAGAGACTGGTTAATAATTGCGAGTATAGAATTATTAATTAGTGGCAGTGCCTCTTTCAGAATTCTGGTAGGAATTGGGTCCAACAGGCTAGTAGTTGGTTTAGCAGAAGAAATAAGGGAGTTTAGTTGGACTAGTTGTATTTGCTGAAAGCATTCCAGATGACTGTTAGGTTTAACCAGTTCCTCTGTTATGGGGCTAACGGACGGTAGGGTTTGATGGATGTTATCCCTAAGCCTTGTAATTTTATTTTGAAAGAACTTCATGAAGTCCTCACTACATATATTGATAGGAATGGTGGGCTCGACGCTATTTTGGTTCTTGGTCAGTTTGGCTACAGTACTGAAAAGAAAGCGGGGGTTGTTTTTGTTTTCCTCTATTAAGGATGAGTAGTAATTAGTTCTACTTCTACTCAGAGCTTTCTTATAAGTTTTGAAGCTATCCTTCCAGGCTATATAATCTAGGTCTGTTTTTTCTCCTAACACCTCTCCTTAACTCCTTTAGGAAGCCTCCTAACACCTTTCCCCGTGGATGACGTCATGGGGTTAAGATAAAGTCCATATTCAAAGAGTTAGGAGTGACAATTTGGACGTACCCTCTGAATTTCCCATCTCAGACTAAGTCAAGTCAGAATTCAGGGATAGACTCGGACTTTGTTGAACCTCCTACCTGGAATACCCGCCAGGTGTGCGGAAACATCTCATGAGTATTTTCCATTTGAATTCCCTCCACATATTGGAGTTAGTTACTTCAGCACACATTTCTTCCCTTTCATCTTGTTGTATATTGGTGTTGGTTTCTACTTCCCATCGTCTTTTTGGCTTTGTCTTTGACTTGTCATTAGATTTCATATGTGTAAATAAACAATAGATTTGGGCGATGATTTTTGACTTCTTATCTCCAGATTGTATTTTTATTAAAAATTCATTGACTGGGGTGGGTTTAATCATTTTATGCCATTCTTTGTGTTTCATGACGAAGGATCGTCATTGTAGGTATCTAAAGAAATCCGTTTTGGGGAGATTACATTCGTCTTTTAATTGTGTAAATGTTTGGAAGTTGTCCTTTTTGTTAAGTTTTTGTAAGACGGTGATCCCAGATTTAGCCCATTAGTAAAAACCCACATTGATATGGGACGGTTTGAAGTCTTTCATATGTCCAGTATTAGTTAAAACTGATATTTCTTTAGGCAACCCGAATGATATTAAAGTTTTTCTCCATATTTTTAATGTTCTGTTCATTTGAGTTTCCTTTAGTGGGGTATCACCAAAGAGCAAGACCTGTAGTGTAAGGCGGCAGAGGCTTTGTTCAATGTCAAGCCATCGAGTGGAGGTATAGTCTTGAATCCATGTTGTTATAGGTTTCAGTTGTGCAGCCCAGAAATAATATTTAAGATTTGGGAGATTGAGCCCGGCAGATCGTTTAGATAATTATAGGGATTTTAGTCTAACGCTGGGCCGTCTTCCTTGCCAGAGGAATTTTGAGATGAGCTTGTCCAATTTATCAAATTTTGACTTTGGGTTTTCATCTGAAATGGATACAGGAGCTTGGGAAGAACACTCATGCATACACTTTCAATGCGACCTAGCAGTGATAGCGGCAGTGTTGACCATCGTTCGAGGTCTTGGCCAATATTGTAAGTTAAACCTTTGTATTTTGCATCGTACACATGTTCCAGGAGTGGGAGAGAATTGAATACACAAGTATTTAATGCCTTGTTTCGGCCATTTGAATTCACTTTGGAGTTTGGTTGTTCGCGTGATTCTTCCACTTATATTTGTTGGGATTTATGGCTGGTTATTAGCATTAAATTACTGTAAGTAATAGATTACTGAAAGTAATAAATCACTGATAGTAATTTATGAAAAATTTAAATTATCAATGGATGTAAATGGTCATTTACTCATTAACAACTCCTAAAGTAATTGAGTAATTACTTAAAAGTTAATAAATGATAAAAAATGATTTATAAATGAAAAATGATTAATTTGAATAAATGTGTTATTTATTCATTAATAAATTGGGGCACCACCAGATAAACTGGAAATAGCTAATACCAAAATATCAGTGTCGTTTGTAAAAAGTTTATTTACGTTTGTTAATATTTCTGTGTAAAATATAACAATCTTAAATAAAAGGGAAGGTTGTGAGATCCGAGCACAGACTGTTACAAACTAGTGAATTGTCAACAATAAATACACAATAAACACCAAGAATCGTTCAATTCAGCTAACAGGCGTTTATCAATAAAATGTATTAATTCAGAAATAATTCAGAAATCATTTCATAAATCAACACATTCAAATAGCCAACGACATCTAACACTGAGATCTAATCTATTAAACAGCTACACTATGTACAGTGTGTGTGTGTGTGTGTGTGTGTGTGTGTGTGTGTGTGTGTGTGTGTGTGTGTGTGTGTGTGTGTGTGTGTGTGTGTGTGTGTGTGTGTGTGTGTGTATGGTCTGGAGTGTTAAGGGTGATGGGTGTAATGACCTCGAACGTCCACCAGGTGGAGGCAGACGTTGGGTTCAGTGTGGTGACCGTGACAACCACGAGGGGCGTTTGGCGGGGAGAACGAAATGGCCTGATGCGTCCACCAGGTGGCTGTCAAGAGGGACTGTGACGACTGTAATGGTGTAAAGCTGGTTCATAGACTGAAAAACAAAATTGTTGGGTTTTTTTTCAAGGGCCACCTCCACGCAGAGAGGCACATGAGCTGCTTGTGCAGTTTTTTGCCTTTTGATACACATGGCTTTTTTGGCCTCTCCAAAGAATTTCAAGCTCACCATTTCAGACAGCACATCCTCTTCCAGAATTTGTTCTGTGGCTGTCTCTGTGCAGGATTCCAATACTGGATGTGTTCACAGTGAGAAAACGGAAGTCCACAACGAGAAGCCATTAAGCAATACTGCCTGCATTCCCCCAACTCTTACTCCATGTCCATCTGCGACCCCAGGTTTTGCTCAGAGCAAAACCTGGGGTCGTGTGAGGGACTTTAAAAACCATGCCCTGATTTTTGGACAGCAGAAATGCCATTTGTGGCATCCACACACATACACACGCTTTTTAAATGGCTACTTTCCATGATGTATTTTCGTGTTGTTGGGTGTTTCCTCTTCATGTGGATGGCCAAGTTTTGCCTATATAATCTGCATTTACAGAGGGGACAGTTTACCTTTTTGTGTTCTGATTTATGATCTTTAATCTCCTTGCCAAAGACAGAAACCTGAGGGGAGGAAGACTATGCGTCTTCTGAAAAGTGGATGGTAGATGTTTCAACTGGCTGTACAGAAGAAACAGCAGGTGTAGTTATATCTTCCTGTTGGATCAGTGCTGGAGATGGGGAGACTGTGGTCGGGGAAAGCAGGGGAGAGGATGAATCCAGTGGAGCTGAAAGTGGTGGAGCTGGAGTAGACGTATGCAAACGGGAGCAGGCAGAAGCTCAGGGGGATGCTGTGTGGATAGAACCTTGGCAAACCTTCATGTGTCCTTCCATGTCAATCCTTCTGGTAATTGTTTTATTGCAACCAGGGCAGTGAAAATTCCCTCCCTCCCTGCAGTTTAAATTTCAGCGACAGATCTTCATATCTACAAGAAACATAGGGAAAGAAAGAATCAGATTAGCAATGACAAGCCACACACACATGCACATACATGTAAAGACAAGTGAAGTCAACCAGTGATACAATAGTGGTGGAGCAGTGAAGAGGCACACGAAGATATAGTTGCATACATATAAGTTTGTCTTACCTTTAAATGCAATCGCATTTTTCATGTGGACCTCCAGATGCTGCTGAATGTTGGATGTGATTGTTGGTTTGAAGTTGAGGCGAAGAGGACAGTGGAATAGAATGCAGCATGTTGTGCAGCGTGTTGTGCAGTGTGTTGTGCAGCGTGTTGTGCAGCGTGTTGTGTAGCGTGTTGTGCAGCGTGTTGTGTAGCGTGTTGTGCAGCGTGTTGTGCAGCGTGTTGTGTAGCGTGTTGTGCAGCGTGTTGTGTAGCGTGTTGTGCAGCGTATTGTGCAGCGTGTTGTGTAGCGTGTTGTGCAGCGTGTTGTGCAGCGTGTTGTGTAGCGTGTTGTGCAGCGTGTTGTGCAGCGTGTTGTGTAGCGTGTTGTGCAGCGTGTTGTGTAGCGTGTTGTGCAGCGTGTTGTGCAGCGTGTTGTGTAGCGTGTTGTGCAGCGTGTTGTGTAGCGTGTTGTGCAGCGTGTTGTGCAGCGTGTTGTGTAGCGTGTTGTGCAGCGTGTTGTGCAGCGTGTTGTGCAGCGTGTTGTGCAGCGTGCCACTGCAGGCCTTTTGCCATTTGAAATGATTGAATGACGCATCTGCAAAAGACAGAAAGGGTGTTGTGATAAATGGATTTCACTTATATAGTGATTTTCAACTGCGTGAGCAGTTGAAAAGTGCTTTACACCGTTAATCTCATTCACACACCAATGGAGGTGGCTGCAGTGCAAAGCATCTAGTCGTGTGTTTGAATCATAATACATAAAATCCAACTCAACTTATTTTATACAGGAGACAAAATTTTAAAAGTCCCCACACTAATTGTGTAATAATGACTTTAGTATACATTTCTACCTACAACACACTACTTGTGCAATAGAAAAACCTCAAATCGTATTTACATTTTCCCTTAGATGACATAACACTGAAGAGAAAGTGGGAAAAAAAGATACTTTTGTAAAGATGCAAGCTCAATATACAGAAGTAAAATCATGGATTGTGCAGCAACATTTCCCTTTTTGATATATGTTGCATTATACTACAACTGATTAAGGTTGAGCTATTTTGAACTACTTTACATAACAATCTAAACTACAGCAAACATCATGTCTTCCAGTATCGTATATTAATACTTTGGCTGCCCTGTGAGAACCACGTGTTTGTAAAAACTTCATGAGCTGAGAACAACATATTTTCTACTCCATAGCAATACATTAGCTATTGCATCTCCATGATTTATCCCTTGCTGTACTCTTTACAAGCGGTTTAATCGCACCGAAGAAAGTTACTCCTCCGGTGTTTTAATGCTCGCCACGGTTTGGATTACCGAGCTTTAAAATGACACGTAACCTAAACCACTGGTGTAACATGCTCTTATTTGCATCATTAATGTCTGTCATGTTGCGGCAGGTATATCAACGGAACCCAGGCAAGAAACCATACATTCACAACTTTTTTCTTGAAAGTTAAAAACAGATACTTACCACCATGTGTCTCAAGTCTCAAGTCCGTTTGAGCTAGATATGTCGTCATTTCCTGTCTGACAGTGGAGGGAGCTTCACAGTGGAGGCTGCACCGGAAATGCCTGAGAGTGGAGGTCCTACAGCCAGAAGCCTCTCACATGAGCAAGCGTGAGCGACTGTGGAAAGGAAGAAGTCCCTCTAACAGGAAGAGACCTGCAGAAAGCAGACTCAGAGGTGGAGGCTTCCTGCTGGCCGGGTGGGGGGAGAGGACAGAGGACAGAGGAGAGGACAGACAGATAGATAAGAGAGAGATCCACTCTGTGAAGACTGATCAGGACAGGAGGCTTCAATCCACCTTCAGCTCCACTGTCATGCCCGGTTGGTTCCCCTGTGAGAGCATGTTAGAACTTTCTCCCTCTGGCTATGATGACCTCTGCCTCAGGCCTTGTAGGACCTTCAGCCATCAGGATGTTGATGAGGATCTGAGAAACCTTGACAAGGTGCCGGTAGAGAGGTTTACAAAGACTCACAATATTGACCACATAAAGCATAAGCTTAACATAAGCTTATGTTAAGTAAAAACTCTGATAGATGAGATGTTTTCTTACCTGCTGCTCACTGAAAGGAAACATCCTCAGTTTGAGCTGCTGCTTTAGGGAAAGTGATGCTGACGACATCTTCCAGAGGTTTATTCTGTCTGAACAGACCCTCCACTCCATGAGAGAGAACATATATTAGCAGTGGGGAATAGAAGCACTAACAGCACAGTTTGTTTCACTCACCTTGATCTGCTCTCTGGAGAATACAGTCAGGATCTCCCCCCTTCAACACCTCAATCATCCTGCAGATTATAATCTGTTGTTAAACCAATAAAAGATGCAGCAGCAGCAAAGTTACACTTTGATTAAAGTCAAACTGTCATTTAACAATATTAATCAGCCAACTGGAGACAAGATGTAGAATCAGTTGATGTTTTACTTAGACAATGTGATCATCAAACAACGGTTGATGGTTCAAACCCCTTTAGGAATGTAGTGATGTCATTTAAAGACACAGCGTCCAACACAAAGAGTCCAGAATAAATATCTCAGCCAAGTAGTTCAGTCCTTTCTGCCATACGACACACATCTATTGAATAATTGATAACTATTGTTGTAGTACCTTGTGCTCTCACTCATGGTGTTACAGCCACAGCTGGATGACTCATCCAGATGTTGGTGGGATTTTAACAAACAACCAACATGCAGCCAGTCTTTACAAAGTTTACACTGCTTCTATTCCAGCATTTCTGTGTCTGGATAAAAAAATCCTGCAAAACAAGAGATGGATTCACAATATTCTAGTTTGTTTATTTCATTTAAAATAAAGTAAAAAAAAATATGGACAAAAAATTACTGAATGTGAAAGGATGAAAAGGAGAGAAGAACAATCTTATAGTGATCTGCCTCCTTCACACACACTCATTATGAACCAATGACTGGAGACAAAGCAATACTCTCCCATCATTTCACCTGGCAGAGGCTGAAGAACCAGGTGGACCAGGTGTGATCTTCATATCAGAGGTTATGTAGGAGGAGGAGTGATGGTTCAGGTGTTACAGGTTGTTAGTTCAAACTCAAAGCCATCAGGGCTGAGCAGAGTCTGGGTCCATGCTGGAGGCCTGAGTGACGAGGCTGAAGAGTCCGAAGGAAGGAGAAGAGAGGGTCAAGCTTAGTGGGAGGAAGGAGCTGGTGTCACTGACCAGGTGTTCCTGTTACCTGTTGACAGTTAGTCTCACTGACCAGGTGTTCCTGTTACCTGTTGACAGTTAGTTTCACTGACCAGGTGTTCCTGTTACCTGTTGACAGTTAGTTTCACTGACCAGGTGTTCCTGTTACCTGTTGACAGCTAGTTTCTGTCTAGAAACTAGTAGTATTAGATAGTATCAGGAGTTCACGGTGTGTAGATAGTATCAGGGAGATCACCTGTGCAGTTTGAACATATGATAGTGGGAGTGAGACCCATCTTGAACATCCTTTGTCCTGTGTAAAGTACTCTGTGAAGGACCTTGTATTGTAAAGTACTCTGTGAAGGAGCTTGTATTGTAAAGTACTCTGTGAAGGAGCTTGTATTGTAAAGTATTCTGTGAAGGAGCTTTTATTGTAAAGTACTCTGTGAAGGACCTTGTATTGTAAAGTATTCTGTGAAGGAGCTTTTATTGTAAAGTACTCTGTGAAGGACCTTGTATTGTATGAGCTGTAAATTGGTGTTTTTGCTTATTTTGAATGTGTTTGTACGTCACTTCCGGCGCGTCGGCTTCTGATTTGCGTCATTTCAAGATGGCGACGACCGTGAACGAGTATGGCGGGCCGTAACACCACCATCTTGGACTACCAGGCCGACAGTCCCTCCTCCACTGCTTGAACGTCTGCCTTGTTCACCTCTGAGCTACTTGTGGCTACGCTGTTAGCAATCTTGGTTTTTAGCCCATGTATTTCCTGTCTGACGGCAGCAAAGTGCTCTGTTAGAGAGTTATGATGGAGGCAGTCTACTTTATTCTAGTGGGTATACTCTGATTTTTCCAATCCCAGCCTTGTACACCCCCATCCTGGAGCAACATCTGTCCTGCAGCACCCCTCCCAGAGCAGCAGCTGCTCTATAACAGCCTCAAACAAGAACCACCATGCTTATTAATGCATAAAGTATGCATCTACACATAATTGAGATCATTAAAGCTTGGTTATGTATTATCTAATGTATTATGTATTGTAAGCAATACAAGATGTATAACAGTCTTTAACAGCTGGACTTTAATTATTCCCTGTTATCAGTTAAAGCTGCTGTGTCCTCTTCAGTCATCAGGCGTCCTGAAACTAGTGAGCTGCAGCTGGAGTGTCCCAAAGCGGCAGTAGCGAGAGGACGAGCAGCAGGATGACTTAAACACTGATAGAGTGTCTGGCTTGGTTTACTTTTCATTATTTTTTCTCCACGTTCCTTCCTCACTCCCTATTTCTGTAAGTTGTCGTCTCGTTCACGCCAGAACTTCACTGCTTCCATAGTAGTCCACGTCAGGCAGTGCTTTAATTGAAAAAAGATAAGTGTCGGTACTCCTCTTGGTGACCTGCTGTCAGTCTCTCGTACAAATAAGGACAAAAACATAATATTCAGTGGCGTGAGCAGACATTTGGTACAGCAGGTGGACAGTGTAAAATAAAGGCCCTTTGTGCAGCGTGTGGATCCACCGGCTGCTTTATTATAATAGTGTGAGATAAAAAAAAAACACCAAAAAACACAAGGACATATTGTAAGTAATTGCATATTTATTTAAATATTGGCAGACTTTTATTAATTCCCCATACAAATACAAGGAAAGAATGAGAGAGAGAGAGAGAGAGAGAGAGAGAGAGAGAGAGAGAGAGAGAGAGAGAGAGAGAGAGAGAGAGCGAGAGCGATGAGTGGATGTCACTACACCATCCTGAATAAGTTCAGATATACTTTTAATGTCCCTGTGGGGATTTTTATTTAATCAGTTTGTACTGCAGTACATGTATTGGGTGTAATTTAAGTGTGTAATTGTGAAAAAAGCTGCAGTGAATCCATTATAAAATTGACCCAGAGGAACCTGGGGTCATGTAGAACAGGAATGTGCTGCAGTTTACTGAAAACAATTAGATTTCTTAGGGAATTTCTTTTTGAAATCTGCCTTGACAGCAATATTTCAATTAGGTGTGATTTTAGTGTGTAATTGTGAAAAAAATGCAATAGTGAATACACTTTATTCCCATGGGCTCAGCACCCACAGGAAAGGTTCTTAATGAGTGCTATGTGATCTGGGTGACGGTGCTCAGACTGACACCCCCGCCACCCGGAAACGGATAAGAGGGAGAAAATGGTGTTTTTTTATCTCACACTATTATAAGAAATGGATGGAGTGATGGATGGAGGGAGGGAGGGAGGGAGGGAGGGATGGATGAATGAATGAATCCACTTGAAAACTGACCCAGAGGACCCTGGAGAAATACACAAACCCTGAGGGTTTTATCTCTGTTTTGCTGATTGTGATTGTGAGGAGAGGAGATTTTCCTCTGAGGACGACTGGTCTGCCCTGGAGCGCAGAGTTACGTGATGCACCTGAACGCATCACCCATGTATTGTCAACATGAATATCGTTAACCAGTAAAAACTCCATCAATTGTTTAAGCCGCTGGGTTGAAAGTGTGTGAAAAAAGTAGCAGCTGATAGTCCGGACATTACGGAAAGTTCCGTAACGCGCTGTATGCTAGAAAAAAGTCCCAGTACACTAAGGGGTAAAATTTAAAAGTGCCCGTACTGCGTACCAGTGCATACCGGCCCACTTAAAGCTCATCGTCACGCTTGACAGAAGCCCCTATGGTCCAAAAGTGCCGCTTCGTAACACAGAAAAGTCAAATTTATGAACGGGACAGTGAAAGTTATGTCACAAAACCATGCTGATACGTATCTTTGTGCATTTTTCAGTGGGTATGCGGAAATTCTGGACCTTTTCTAGTGGGTATACTGCGTATACCTGTGCATCACGTAGACTACACCACTGGATAGAGGATATGTTCTGTCTCAGGGAGGAGAGAATGTCCTCCCTGATGGACGGTCCATGGTGGAGTCTGGCTGGTTTTTGCTGAGACCTGTTCGGGCCCGCTTGGATCCGTCACCAAGGAGTTGGGCCTTGCAGTCGCGTGTCCGTCAAACTTGTATTTGCAGAGATTTGATGCCATTTAGGTTGAGTTTGGTCCTTCTATGATTAAGTTTTTGATATCTCTTTTGATATTTTCGCCATTGTATATGTGAAGTTAGATCTTTATGTCATTTGAATATGGAATTTGTGGGGGTCCTGCAGGAGCTCAGAAAAAAACGTCCTACTCCATGACTGGCTCTCCAGCGCCTCCTAAAACGGCACTTTAATTTTCTTCTTCAATGCTGCTTATTCTGTGACTTAATTAAAATGAAAACGTAAATTACGCTTAAGTTGTCATTTTCAAAAGATGTCCCAACAAATAGTCACGAAAATTCATTTTGAAATGTCAAATTTGCAAATTAAAAAGCATTAGCAGAAAGGCTTTTTCATTTGAAGGTTCTGGCTGCTTAGTTTGACTCATAAATAAAATTATTAATGCATCATTCAAACTGCTTTTTCATTTTCTTATTCAGGATGCACATTTTGTAACAGAACTCAAAAGGAAACCTAAAGAAGGAATTGCTTTTTCACTTTCATGTCCACCGCGCAAAAAAAGGCTCAAAATTCTATTTGACTTCACATTTCCAAGCGGCGCAGGAGAGTGACGTCAGCAGCTGCTCTCCCTCCTCTGACGGCCTCGCATCTGAACGGTGAAACCAGGAAAGTGATAAAACAGCGTGGCAGAGGCGTATTGTCAGGTTCTCTCATAGCGAGGGAACCGTGCTTGTTCAGTGGTCTGCTCACGCTCTGTGAGGTTTTGAGGTCACTGAACATACGGTGGTCGTTGAACGTACTGCGGCTGTTGAAGGTACGGTGGTCGTTGAACGTACCGCAGCCACTAAACGCACTGCGGCAGCTGAACGTACGGTGGTAC